>NC_034179.2:60459215-60780882 GCF_002021735.2 Oncorhynchus kisutch | reverse complement strand
GAGACAGCTTATTTTATAAAAAGATGCGCTACTTCTATGCAAGTTTTGTTGATCAGTACCATAAGTCCCAAATGTAAGGGAAACAGATTGTTTATCATCTGTAGCCTCATGAAATCAGCCAAAACAAACTCGACAACTCAACGCACGCACACACTCATTTTGAATACGCATTCCCCTGTATTGTGAATAGGCTACATCATGATTTACCCAGTTTATCAATCGAGATTTACCATTCAAATACAGTGCCTTGCGAAAGTATTCAGCCCCCTTGAACTTTGCGACCTTTTGCCACATTTCAGGCTTCAAACATAAAGATATAAAACTGTATTTTTTTGTGAAGAATCAACAACAAGTGGGACACAATCATGAAGTGGAATGACATTTATTGGATATTTCAAACTTTTTTAACAAATCAAAAACTGAAAAATTGGGCGTGCAAAATTATTCAGCCCCCTTAAGTTAATACTTTGTAGCGCCACCGTTTGCTGCGATTACAGCTGTAAGTCGCTTGGGGTATGTCTCTATCAGTTTTGCACATCGAGAGACTGACATTTTTTCCCATTCCTCCTTGCAAAACAGCTCGAGCTCAGTGAGGTTGGATGGAGAGCATTTGTGAACAGCAGTTTTCAGTTCTTTCCACAGATTCTCGATTGGATTCAGGTCTGGACTTTGACTTGGCCATTCTAACACCTGGATATGTTTATTTTTGAAACATTCCATTGTAGATTTTGCTTTATGTTTTGGATCATTGTCTTGTTGGAAGACAAATCTCCGTCCCAGTCTCAGGTCTTTTGCAGACTCCATCAGGTTTTCTTCCAGAATGGTCCTGTATTTGGCTCCATCCATCTTCCCATCAATTTTAACCATCTTCCCTGTCCCTGCTGAAGAAAAGCAGGCCCAAACCATGATGCTGCCACCACCATGTTTGACAGTGGGGATGCTGTGTTCAGGGTGATGAGCTGTGTTGCCTTTACGCCAAACATAACGTTTTCCATTGTTGCCAAAAAGTTCAATTTTGGTTTCATCTGACCAGAGCACCTTCTTCCACATGTTTGGTGTGTCTCCCAGGTGGCTTGTGGCAAACTTTAAACAACACTTTTTATGGATATCTTTAAGAAATGGCTTTCTTCTTGCCACTCTTCCATAAAGGCCAGATTTGTGCAATATACGACTGATTGTTGTCCTATGGACAGAGTCTCCCACCTCAGCTGTAGATCTCTGCAGTTCATCCAGAGTGATCATGGGCCTCTTGGCTGCATCTCTGATCAGTCTTCTCCTTGTATGAGCTGAAAGTTTAGAGGGACGGCCAGGTCTTGGTAGATTTGCAGTGGTCTGATACTCCTTCCATTTCAATATTATCGCTTGCACAGTGCTCCTTGGGATGTTTAAAGCTTGGGAAATCTTTTTGTATCCAAATCCGGCTTTAAACTTCTTCACAACAGTATCTCGGACCTGCCTGGTGTGTTCCTTGTTCTTCATGATGCTCTCTGCGCTTTTAACGGACCTCTGAGACTATCACAGTGCAGGTGCATTTATACGGAGACTTGATTACACACAGGTGGATTGTATTTATCATCATTAGCCATTTAGGTCAACATTGGATCATTCAGAGATCCTCACTGAACTTCTGGAGAGAGTTTGCTGCACTGAAAGTAAAAGGGGCTGAATAATTTTGCACGCAGCAATTTTTCAGTTTTGGATTTGTTAAAAAAGTTTGAAATATCCAATAAATGTCGTTCCACTTCATGATTGTGTCCCACTTGTTGTTGATTCTTCACAAAAAAATAGTTTTATATCTTTATGTTTGAAGCCTGAAATGTGGCAAAAGGTCGCAAAGTTCAAGAGGGCCGAATACTTTCGCAAGGCACTGTAAATGATTACCATTACGTCGATATGTAGTTAGATTGTTTTTACCAATGTCACATTCACGTATGATTGTGTAATTGATTCATTAAAGGGGAATGAAAACACTAACACTAAACATCTGCATTTAACATGGAAACTTCTCTGTTAGGATTTTGATCTTGAACAATGTTTATTAGAGGTATGGGTAGGCTTAGGGCTGTGGCAGTCATGACATTTTGTCAGACGGTGATTGTCAAGCAAAGAACTGCCGGTCTCATGGTAATTGACACCTTTAGCACCAAAAATCTGAAATTTGGACTCATCAGACCAATGGACACATTTCCACCGGTCTAATGTCCATTGCTCGTGTTTCTTGGCCCAAGCAAGTCTCTTCTTATTTTTTTGTGTCCTTTAGTAGTGGTTTCTTTGCAGCAATTCGACCATGAAGGCCTGATTCACGCAGTCTCCTCTGAACAGTTGATGTTGAGATGTGTCTGTTACTTGAACTCTGTGAAGCATTTATTTGGGCTGTAATTTCAGAGAGGCTGTTCATTCTAATGAACTTATCCCTCTACATTTTCCAGATTGACTGACGTTCATGTCTTAAAGTAATGTTGGACTGTCATTTGTCTTTGCTTATTTGAGCTGTTCTTGCCATAATATGTACTTGTTATTTTACCAAATAGGGCCATCTTCTGTATCCCACACCTACCTTGTCACAACACAACTGATTGGCTCAAACGCATTAAGGAAAGACATTCCTCAAATGAACTTTTTACAAGGCACACCTGTTAATTGAAATGCATTCCAGGTGACTACCTTGTAAAGCTGGCCAATAAATTCAGGAATTCCTGCCAGTGATGCAACAAAAATGCCAATATGGCAATTTACAGTTACAGTTAGCTGGTGTTCTAAAGCCTATTGTTTCCATTCCCCTTTAATGCATATATGTCTGTCTCTGAAAAATGTTAACATAAAAAAATACAAATGTAATGAAATTTATCTTAAAATGTGTCCTAGCACTAACTCTGCTACTGCTTTGTTCAATCTGTAAGATATGTGTGTGTGTGTGTGAGAACAGTAAGTGAATGCATTGAAGGATATGAGACTGCAGCTCCCCTGGGCAGCTGACTGTGGTGCTAAAGCTGACAAACTGCACCGAGGTCTTATTGCCATAGAACAGATACATCCTCCCTAGAAAAAGCAAAACACACACGTTAGAAGATATTATGTCAAGTGAACACATTTAGGTGACAATTCCAAAATAACACATACATGTTAAAATGCATTATGTATTGTTATGCATACTCCCTCATTCAGGTTATAATGCAGCATTACACACCAACTCATTCCAGTTTATAATGCATTATAATTCATAATTCTTCACACCTACAGTACAACATGTATGGATACAGTCGGTAACTCACCCATCCCATCAGTAAAAGCACTGTACACACACAGTAGCCAAGTTATGCATTATGCTCACTCACCCAGCATTGAATGCATTATAGAAACTGAAGCGTACCTTACCACTGAATAAAACATTCTGTATACTAAAATGGACATGACAAAGCTAGGATGTGAACACGAATACTAAATGACGCCATCTATTACATTCTGTGCACGCTCAGACGTACTTACCAAAGCTATAGAATAGAACAGACATCAGTTCAATAAGGTTACAGCATTTAGGCTAACGTATTTCACATGGGACTGATCTGCATGAAAAGGGTTAATACTTCAAGGGACGAATCCTAACTTGAAACCCACGCATAATGCAATCTCCCAGAACTCACATCAATGTGACAAATGTGACTTAGGTTTCAAGCATCTCCCCGCATTGTCTAGTAGCCCAAACTCACCCAGGTTCTGGCGGTACTCAGACTTGATGCCGATCTGAAGCAGCTGGTTCTCAAACAACACACCGTTGTTCTTACACACAAATCTGACAGGAGAGAGAGAGAGGGAGAAAGTGAGTGTGTGCGTGCGTGAGGGAGGGAGAATGAAAGTGTTAGGATTTATCATCATGTGTCATTAGCCGTTTATAAAATGTCAATCATGTGGTGGTACATACACTATGTATAAGTTACTGTAACTCTACTGTAACTACATTTAAACTCAGTTTTTCACAATTCCTGACATTTAATCCTAGTAAAAATTCCCTGTTGTAGGTCAGTTAGGATCACCACTTTATTTTAAGAATGTGAAATGTCAGAATAATAGTGGAGAGAGTTATTTATTTCAGCTTTTATTTCTTTCATCACATTCCCAGTGGGTCAGAAGTTTACATACACTCAATTAGTATTTGGTAGCATTACCTTTAAAATTGTTTAACTTGGGTCAAATGTTTCAGGTAGCCTTCCACAAGCTTCCCACAATAAGTTGAGTGAATTTTGGCCCATTCCTCCTGACAGAGCTGGTGTAACTGAGTCAGGTTTGTAGGCCTCCTTGCTCGCACACGCCTTTTCAGTTCTGCCCACAGATGCTGCCACCCCCGTGCTTCACGGTTGGGATGGTGTTCTTCGGCTTGCAAGCCTCCCCCTTTTTCCTCCAAACACAACGATGGTCATTATAGCCAAACCGTTCTATTTTTGTTTCATCAGACCAGAGGACATTTCTCCAAAAATTGCTATCTTTGTCTCCATGTGCAGTTGCAATACATAGATACTTTTGTACCCGTTTCCTCCAGCATCTTCACAAGGTCCTTTGCTGTTGTTCTGGGATTGATGTGCACTTTTCACACCAAAGTACGTTCATCTCTAGGAGACAGAACGCGTGTCCTTCCTGAGCACTATTGTTTGTATGTTTATACTTGCGCACTATTGTTTGTACAGATGAACGTGGTACCTTCAGGCATTTGGAAATTGCTCCCAAGGATGAACCAGACTTGTGGAGGTCTACAATTTTCTTTCTGAGGCCTTGGCTGATTTCTTTTGATTTTCCCATGATGTCAAGCAAAGAGGTATCAGAAGCTTCAAAAGCCATTACATAATTTTCTGGAATTTTCCAAGCTGTTTAAAGGCACAGTCAACTTAGTGTATGTAAACTTCTGACCCACTGGAATTGTGATACAGTGAATTATAAGTTAAATAATCTGTCTGTAAACTATTTTTGGAAAAATGACTTGTGTCATGCACAAAGTAGATGTCCTAACCGACTTGCCAAAACTATAGTTTGTTAACAAGAAATTTGTGGAGTGGTTGAAAAACTAGTTTTAATTGACTCCAACCTAAGTGTATGTAAACTTCCGACTTCAACTGTAGATGTATCTTACCACACGTGAATGACTTAACATAACAAATGTAATTGACATCTACACAGTTTATGTTTTTGTCAATCCAGTAGGTTGTTAGATACCTTTGCTCAAGAGTGATAGAACCAAAAACAAGGTAGCCCCGCCGGAAAGAGAGAGATAGTGAGAGAGGAGGAGCGAGCGAGCGAGCTAAAGCTCTTACTTGTTGAGAAGCTCGTCTGACTCGGGCAGAGGAGGGGCAGGATCCTCAGAGGCCGCAGAAGGGGGAGCAGAGCTGAGAGGAAGAAGGAGGGATGGAGAAAGGATGAATAAGGAAAGGTGGATGAGAGCACCAACAGAAAAGACAGGGGTGTGATAGAATGTAAAATGTGTTTGAAGGGGACAAAATGAATTACAGATCGAAAAAGGAATAAAGAGAGAGGGTGGAAGAGAGAGACGGGGAGTGTGTCGAGGGAGACCCAAAGCAGTGAGGCATGACAAACAAAATGGAGGAAGAAGGAGAAGAGAAAAAGCAGAGGTGGGTTAGTATGAGCACTTAGATCCAATTCACCAAAACTGACAGCATTAACATAAACAATGAGAAGTATTTTGCTGGTAAAAAAAAGTGTGGTACATGTATGTTTGAATAAACACACAGCATAGGTAGGCTACAATAACATAATCCAACAACCCACATGCAATAGAGGGTGTGTGTGTCCATGTGACTAGTCTAAGGTTGAGATGCCCATGCAGCCTCC
This sequence comes from Oncorhynchus kisutch, assembly GCF_002021735.2. Taxonomy (NCBI): domain Eukaryota; kingdom Metazoa; phylum Chordata; class Actinopteri; order Salmoniformes; family Salmonidae; genus Oncorhynchus; species Oncorhynchus kisutch. Next base: position 60,775,047 of record NC_034179.2, on the reverse strand, counting down.
CTAAATAGCTTTAGTTTAGATAAGAACGACAGTGTTCATGTGTGTTTGGGTGCAACATGACATTCAGCCATCTTATTACTGGCCCCTTACTCCGAGTCACCAGGACCCTCCACCAATGGGGAGTCAGAGGCCTCGGGAGCGTGAAGAGCGCTGCCAATGTCCAATCACAAATCGAAGACAAGAGACACACAAGCACGCACATTGCCGGACCAAGCGCGCGCACACACACACGCACGCACGCAAAAACACAGAGAGTGGGAAATAGAAAAAGGGAAGGAGAGAAAGTAAGAAAAGAGAAAGACAGTCACATACACAGCAAGATAAAAAGAGAACAGACAAGATTACACATATAAGACACAGAAGAAACAAGAAGAATGACTGATAGATAGAAAGACCAAGACAGAGGACCCACACATATCACAGACTGCAAGCACCACAAGAATAAAACAACAACGCTCATTTTCAAGAGCTAGCTTCATATTCTACCACAGTGCATCTGGATAACTAAGAAACATAACCACACCACAAACATCAAGTTGCCACTAATCTAAGATCCGTTTTGAATTTCTCCCCCATGGAGGGGAGTCTATGGGAGTCTTCTAGTCACAGGGTGAACATTCACCTCAGGAAGCCGTCGTCGTTCACGCCGGCAGAGGAGGCAGCAGGCCCAGCCTCTGAAAACACATCAACCAATAGGCTGCCTGCACTGGGAGCGGCCCCACTAACGGGAGCGGCCGAACGAAGGCCAAGCAAATCCGCTGAAGGGGATGGGGTGGACTGGAAGACAAAGAGAAAGATGGAGAGAGAGAGAGAGGGCGAGAGAGAGCGAGAGAAACAACAATTGTATAATAGCAATGCTTTGAGAATATATTGCTCAATATTGAACTAAATACATGACAGTGATTGTTTTTTCTAAAGCGATCACCATCTCTTTCAACTGGTGCCAGTTTTTTGAACTCAAGTGATTTATGTCATTGTGCTGCGTTTTGCATTTGCTACAAACTAACAACAAAGAAGACAAGGGCGAAGGGGACTAAGCTATCTATTAAGATGGTCAAACCAAGGATCATTGAGCTATTTGATTTAGAATTTTAGGACCCCTTCAGGTAAAATTATTTTTATGAAACATTGAATTTGGCCTTACTGCTATTAGCCCATAGAAACACATTGAATAACAGATTAATGCATGAAAAAAAAACATCAAAAAGGAAATTTGTTTAAAAGTGTCTGTCTTGTATCTGAGAGATAGGTGGACACCTGCTTGTCGAACATCTCATTCCAAAATCATGAGCATTAATATGGAGTTGGTCCCTCCTTTGCTACAGCCTCCAGTCTTCTGGGAAAGCTTTCCACAAGATGTTGGAATATTGCTGTGAGGACTTGCTTCCATTCAGTCACAAAGGCATTAGTGAGGTCGGGCACATATGTTGGGCGATTCGGCCTGGCTCGCAGTTGGCGTTTCAATTCATCCCAAAGGTGTTTGATGGGGTTGAGGTCAGGGCTCTCTGCAGGCCTGTCAAGTTCTTCCACACCAATCCCAACAAACCATTTCTGTATGGACCTCGCTTTGTGCACGGGGGTACTGTCATGCTGAAACGGGAAAGGGACTTGCCCAAACTGTTGCCACAAAGTTGGAAGCACAGAATCACAGTTGACTTAAATCTGTTTTCCCTTCATTGGAACTAAGGGGCCGAGCCTGAACCATGAAAAACAGCCCAGACCATATTCCACCTCCAACAAACTTTACAGTTGGCACTATACAGTCCGGCAGGTAGCTGGCACCCGCCAAACCCAGATTAGTCCGTCGGACTGCCAGATGGTTCATCACTCCATGTGTTTCCACCGCTCCAGAGTCCAATGGCACAGATTTTTACACAACTCCAGCAGACGCTTGGCATTGCACATGATGATCTTAGGTTTGTGTGCGGTTGCTCGGCCATGGAAACCCATTTCATGAAGCTCCCGACGAACAGTTATTGTGCTGACGTTGCTTCCAGAGGCAGTTTGGAATCCGTAACTGAGTGTTGCAACCGAGGGCCGACGATTTGTTAGAATTTGGGGGGGACGAACTGACTTGGAAAGATGGCATCCTATGCCAGTGCCACATTGAAAGTCACTGAGCTCTTCAGTAAGGCCATTCTACTGCCAATGTGTGTCTTTTGAGATTGCACGTCGGTGTGCTGGATTTTATACACCTGTCAGCAATGGGTGTGGCTGAAATAGCCGAATCCAATAATTTGAAGGGGTGTCCACATACCTTTGTATATATAGTGTATAAGAAAGATCAGGATTTAGTATTTATTTATTTTGACCCATATTTAAGTCTCATCTTTCCGTAGAGTGGTTCGGACTCTACAGACATTTTCGGGGTGTCTCATGGTCTGACAAACACCGCTGTAGCTTGGCCACCTTCCACTGCAGAAGGCCGCCATTGGCGGATGCGGTGGATTGAGACGCAGCCCATGCAAAAAACTTTGATGGATTTTGATGGGGGTTTAAAAAAAAAAGCTAATTAGATTTCCCGAGGGTGCGTGGACATCGACTCTAGGGGGTTAATGCACTTTTTTTGTAGAGAATAGGTGCCATTTGGGATGTAGATGTAGATACAGTATATTGAATTGGATGCTCACAGCGTTAGAGGCTGCGATGGCAGCGTCACCCCCCCTGTCCCCTCCACCGTTGAGCTCTCCTCTCTCCTTGCCGTCCTCCAGCTCTACCGACACGGCACCAGGACCCTTCTTCTTCTTCAGCTTGGCCAAGATGGATGACTCCCTCTCTGGGAAGGGAGGCATCTCCTCCAGCACAGTAGCCTGAAGAGGGGGAAGGAGGGAGAGGAAGAGGAAGAGGGGAAGGAGAGAGGGGGAAGGAGACAAGATTATTTGACCAGGCAAGTAAATAAACAAGGCTAATGGTAGCTGTTGTTATGTGGTTACAGTTATGACAATGTGACTAAACCAGTCACAGTTATGGTTTACATTTGGAACACAACCACAGCTGAACACTGCAAGGTTATATTGTTGCTGCTCTGTGGCCTGAAATGTATTCTATAGTCCCTTCAGAAATTATTCATAACCTTTGACTTTCTCCACATTTTGTTGTGTTACAGCAACATTCTTACAAAATGAATTAAAAGTGAAAAGCTGAAATAACTTGAGCCAATAAGTATTCATACCTTTTGTTATGGCAAGCCTAATTAAGTTCAGGAGTAAAAATGTGCTTAACAAGTCACATAATGAATTGCAAGGACTCACTCTGTGTGCAATAATTGTGTTAAGCATGATTTTTCATCTCTGTAACCCACTCATGCAATTATCTCCTAGGTCCCTCAGTCGAGCAGTGAATTTCAAACCCAGATTCAACCACAAAGACCAGGGAGGATTTCCAATACCTCGGAAAGAATGGCACCTATTGGTAGATCTTTAAAATGCAGACATTAAATAAATGCATTCTGTTGGCAACAACGCACTAAAATAATACTGCAAAAAATGTAACAAACTCAAACTTTTTATACAGAACACAATTTTTTTTGGGGGGGGGCAAATCCAATACAACACATTACGCAGTACCACTCTCCATATTTTCAGGGATAGTAGTGGCTGCATCATGTCATGGGTATGCTTGTAATCATTAAGAACTGCAGACTTTTTCAGGATAAAAAAACAAACGGAATGGAGCTAAACACAGGCAAAATCCAAGAGGAAAAGCTGTTTAAGTCTGCTTTCCAGTTCCACCAGACAGGACAATAACCTAAAACACAAGGCCAAATCTACTCTAGAGTTGCTTACCAAGAAGAATGTGGCCGAGTTACCGTTGACTTATATCTGCTTGAAAATCTATGACAAGACTTGAAAATGGCTGTCTAGCCATGATCAACAACCAATTTGACAGAGCTTGAATAATTTTGAAAAAAATAAAAGGGCAAATATTGTACAATCCAGGAGTGCAAATATCTTACAGACATACGCAGAAAGGCTCGCAGCTGTAATCGCTGCCAAAGGTGACTCTAAAATGTATTGACTCAGGGGTGTGAATTTGCAAAGATATATAAAAACATGTCACATTGTCCTTATGGGGTATTTTGTGTGTAAATGGGTGAGAAAATCCATTTTGAATTCATGCTGTAACAACAAAATGCGGAATAAGTGAAGGGATACGAATACCTTCCGAAGGCACAGTAAGTGCATTTTAAAATGCCAACATAATTTGCAGGAAACAGAGAGTCTGAAACTGCTACTGTAGAAGTTGATTGTATGACTTTAAAACGAAGGCCGTTGTACAAAACTAATTCCTCAGCGATTGGATAGTGTAACAAATCTAACCAATCAGAGTATCTAAGTTGATAACATCTTGTAGACCGGCTCTGACCCAACCCATCAGTTTCTGGGAGCAATCAGAATGGTAAGAATGTGTTAAAATTCTAGAAATCATCGGGGAGAATGGCAAATCCAGACTCATTTTGGAAAATAAACGTCAGTTGGTCAGAGAGATATGGAGGGGTAGCCAGGCAAGAGCTGTGTGTGCAGTGGTAACACTCCCTGGCACAGTCACATATACGTCTCTCCACTGGAGACCAGGGTTCAATCCCCGTGCCTACCCTTCCCGTCGCAATAAACCTGTCTCAAAATCCCCAGTCCTCACCAGGACGTCGGTGCTTGCGATGGAGGAGAGCTTGAGGTACTCCACGGCCCTTTGCTGCAGCTCCACGTCAGAGTTCCTGATCTGGCTGTCGGAGCGAAGCACCTCCTGGATCGTGGCCTTGGTCTCGGGGAACAGGTTGATGAACTTGATGTAGGCGGAGAGCAGCAGGGCGCGCGTGGGCACCGAACACAGGTGGAACTTAGAGTGGAGCAGGTTGAACTGGACCAGAGGGCTGGAGAGAGGGATAAGACAGGGGGAGGAGAGAGGGATAAGACAGGGGGAGGAGAGAGGGATAAGACAGGGGGAGGAGAGAGGGATAAGAAAGGGGGAGGAGAGAGGGAAAAGAAAGGGGGAGGAGAGAGGGAAAAGAAAGGGGGAGGAGAGAGGGAAAAGAAAGGGGGAGGAGAGAGGGAAAAGAAAGGGGGAGGTGAGAGGGAAAAGAAAGGGGGAGGAGAGGGAGAAAAGAAAGGGGGAGGTGAGAGGGAAAAGAAAGGGGGAGGAGAGAGGGAAAAGAAAGGGGGAGGAGAGAGGGAAAAGAAAGGGGGAGGAGAGAGGGAAAAGAAAGGGGGAGGAGAGAGGGAAAAGAAAGGGGGAGGAGAGAGGGAAAAGAAAGGGGGAGGAGAGAGGGAAAAGAAAGGGGGAGGAGAGAGGGAAAAGAAAGGGGGAGGAGAGAGGGAAAAGAAAGGGGGAGGAGAGAGGGAAAAGAAAGGGGGAGGAGAGAGGGATAAGAAAGGGGGAGAGGAGAGGGATAAGAAAGGGGGAGGAGAGAGGGATAAGAAAGGGGGAGGAGAGAGGGATAAGAAAGGGGGAGGAGAGAGGGATAAGAAAGGGGGAGGAGAGAGGGATAAGAAAGGGGGCGGAGAGAGGGATAAGAAAGAGGGAGGAGAGAGGGAGGGAGGAGTGAGAGGGAGGAGAGAGGTAGAGTGAGAGGGAGGAGAGAGGTAGAGTGAAAATGAAAGGAGTGGTAAAGAGTTAGGATGAGAATGGAGAAGAGGAGGGAGAGAGAAGGATGACAAAAAGGTAGAACCATAAAAAGAAAAAGGGAAAAACCTAATTAATACATCAGAAAATAAGAGCAGCCGTATATTTGTGCGCGTCTCAGGTTGATGTCACTGGTGTGGGAGAGGCCACCACTCACCTGGAGCGGGGGTCCCCGGCAATGAGGTTTCCAAACTCTCCCAGGATGTACCCCCCCACCTTCACCATGTTCTCATGACAGGCTGGGGCCTGTAGAGCCTGGAGAGGGGGACAGTTAAAAACGTAAGTATATTGAACAGATTTTATGATAGCCAAATGCAAATGGGTCTTCAGAGCCGAGTTCATTAGGCACCAAACAAAAACAAATGACTCAAACAGGGAGAACTTCACACACACACACACACACACCATACATACCATACATACCATACATACCATACATACCATACATACCATACATACCATACATACCATACATACCATACATACCATACATACCATACATACACTGCTCAAAAAAATAAAGGGAACACTTAAACAACACAATGTAACTTCAAGTCAATCACACTTCTGTGAAATCAAACTGTCCACTTAGGAAGCAACACTGATTGACAATAAATTTCACATGCTGTTGTGCAAATGGAATAGACAACAGGTGGAAATTATAGGCAATTAGCAACCCCCAATAAAGGAGTCGTTCTGCAGGTGGGGACAACAGACCACTTCTCAGTTCCTATGCTTCCTGGCTGATGATTTGGTCACTTTTGAATGCTGCTTTCACTCTAGTGGTAGCATGAGGGTGGTATGAGGGCCCGACGTCCACAGGTGGGGGTTGTGCTTACAGCCCAACACCGTGCAGGACGTTTGGCATTTGCCAGAGAACACCAAGATTGGCAAATTCGCCACTGGCGCCCTATGCTCTTCACAGATGAAAGCAGGTTCACACTAAGCACATGTGACAGACGCGACAGTCTGGAGACGCCGTGGAGAACGTTCTGCTGCCTGCAACATCCTCCAGCATGACCGGTTTGGCAGTGGGTCAGTCATGGTGTGGGGTGGCATTTCTTTGGGGGGGCCGCACAGCATTCCATGTGCTCGCCAGAGGTAGCCTGACTGCCATTAGGGTACCGAGATGAGATCCTCAGACCCCTCACCTCATCAGGAGCATGCCCAGGCATTGTAGGGAGGTCATACAGGCACGTGGAGGCCACAGGCTACTGAGCCTAATTTTGACTTGTTTTAAGGACATTACATCGAAGTTGGATCAGCCACTTTAATTTTGAGTGTGACTCCAAATCCAGACCTCCATGGGTTGATAAATTTGATATCTATTGATAATTCTTGTGTGATTTTTGTTGTCAGCACATTCAACTATGTAAAGAAAAAAGTATTTAATAAGAATATTTCATTCATTCAGATCTAGGATGTGTTATTTTAGTGTTCCCTTTATTTTTTTGAGCAGTGTATTTTGAAAAGGTTTTGATTTCCTTTGCAATAGTTTTAAAAACGTTTTCACCCTAATGTACTCAACCAGGGAATATGATTGAGGAATTTCCAAGTTGAGACAAAAAGAGCACATTGGATCCAGACGTATCCGGCTTGGGCAGCCCCTACCTCGAAGACGGTCTTGGCGGCGTAGCCCTGCACATCGTCGCGGTTGATGACAATCTGGATGACGCGGTACCACACCTCCTCACTGACGTAGTCCCCGGCAATGCGGATGAGGTTAAGGATGGTGTCAACATACCATGAGTAGTCCACCGCATACTTCTCTGCCAGGATGGCCACCTTCAACACCTGGGAGAGAAGGGAGCAGAGAGGTTACACCAGGGGTTCTCAAACTGTTTTGGCCCATGACCCCATATTGATATCTGAGAATTCTCGCAGCCCCACCCATGTGATTTCTAAAATGTTTTATTAACAGCCAAGTTTACTTTTTATTTGGAGCTATGGCAGTCAATTGAAAAATTCTAACAGTATTTAGAATTCTAACAGTATTTGATGGTCTTCTCAACTCACCATCACATACTTTCAATGTAGAGCAGTCAATTACAAATTAGTCTGACAAAATGCATCTCGTATCACCACCACTAATGAGATGGGTGTGCTTGTTCGTACTTGTATTTATTATGGATCCCCATTAGCTGACTTCCATTAAAGAACACTCTCTGTGTTGCATGTCGCATCGGAACTTCTCAAAGTCAAGGGGCGTGGTCGACAGTACGATATTTGGTTTTAATGCAGACGAGAGAACTCAATCCAGCTTCACACAGATATGAGCTGGCGAAGGGTAGCCTACCATGAGTTTTATGGTGCTTTCAAGACAACTAGGAACTCGGATCATGACGTCAGTGATTTCTCTGATAGAGTTCAGAGTGTAAAATCGGAGGGCCTGTTGTCCAGGCCTCTGGCAGTCTCTATGGGGGTGCCACAGGGTTCAATTCTTGGACTGACTCTCTTCTCTGTATACATCAATGATGTCGCTCTTGCTGCTGGTGAGTCTCTGATCCACCTCTACGCAGAAGACACCATTCTGTATACTTCTGGCCCTTCTTTGGACACTGTGTTAACAACCCTCCAGACGAGCTTCAATGCCATACAACTCTCCTTCCGTGGCCTCCAATTGCTCTTAAATACAAGTAAAACTAAATGCATGCTCTTCAACCGATCGCTGCCTGCACCTTCCCGCCCGTCCAACATCACTACTCTGGACAGTTCGGTCTTAGAATATGTGGACAACTACAAATACCTAGATGTCTGGTTAGACTGTAAACTCTCCTTCCAGACCCACATCAAACATCTCCAATCCAAAGTTAAAATCTAGAAATGGCTTCCTATTTCGCAACAAAGCCTCCTTCACTCATGCTGCCAAACATACCCTTGTAAAACTGACCATCCTACCGATGCTAGACTGCAGCGACATCATTTACAAAAAAGCCTCCAATACCCTACTCAATAAATTGGATGCAGTCTATCACAGTGCCATCCGTTTTGTCACCAAAGCCCCATATACTACCCACCACTGCAACCTGTACGCTCTCGTTGGCTGGCCCTCGATTCATACTCGTCGCCAAACCCACTGGCTCCAGGTCATCTACAAGACCCTGCTAGGTAAAGTCCCCCCTTATCTCACCTCGCTGGTCACCATAGCAGCACCCACCTGTAGCACGCGCTCCAGCAGGTATATCTCTCTGGTCACCCCCAAAACCAATTCTTACTTTGGCCTCCTCGCCTTCCAGTTCTCTGCTGCCAATGACTGGAACAAACTGCAAAAATCTCTGAAACTGGAAACACTTAACCCCCTCACTAGCTTTAAAACACCAGCTGTCAGAGCAGCTCACAGATTACTGCACCTGTACATAGCCCATCTATAATTTAGCCCAAACAACTACCTCTCCCCCTACTGCATTTATTTATTTTGCTCCGTTGCACCCCCATTATTTCTCTCTACTTTGCACATTCTTCCACTGCAAATCTACCATTCCAGTGTATTTTTTTTATTTTTACTTGCTATATTGTATTTACTTCGCCACCATGGCCTTCTTAATTTAACAGTGTTATCTGACAAAGCAATTGTGAGTTTCTGTGCCTCCCCATAAACTGTTTTTATTATATCAATTGCGGACGGTTACAGTTGAAGTCAGAAGTTTACATACACTTAGGTTGGAGTCACTAAAACTCCTTTTTCAACAACTCTACCAATTTCTTGTTAACAAACTATAACTTTGGCAATTCAGTTAGGACATCTACTTTGTGCATGACACAAGTAATTTTTCAAACAATTGTTTAGAGACAGATTATTTCACTTATCATTCACTGTATCACAATTCCAGTGGGTCAGAAGTTTACATACACTAAGTTGACTGTGCCTTTAAACAGCTTGAAAAAATCCAGAAAATGTATTTCAAGGCCTACCTTCAATCTCAGTGCCTCTTTGCTTGACATCATGGGAAAATCAAAAGAAATCAGCCAAGACTTCAGAAAGAAAATTGTAGACCTCCACAAGTCTGGTTCATCCTTGGGAGCAATTTCCAAACGCCTGAAGGTACCACGTTCATCTGTACAAACAATAGTACTCAAGTATAAACACCATGGGACCACACAGCCGCCATACTGCTCCGGAAGGAGACTGGTTCTGTCTCCTGGAGATTAACGTACTTTGGTGCGAAAAGTGCAAATCAATCCCAGAACAACAGCAAAGTACCTTGTGAAGATGCTGGAGGAAACAGGTACAAAAGTGTCTATATCCACAGTAAAACGAGTCATATATATCGACATAACCTGAAAGGTCGCTCAGCAAGGAAGAAGCCACTGCTCCAAAACCACCATAAAAAAGCCAGACTACGGTTTGCAATATGGGGACAAAAATCATACTTTTTGGAGAAATGTCCTCTGGTCTAATAAAACCATAACTTAATGGCTTAAGGACAACAAAGTCAAGGTATTGGAGTGGCCATCACAAAGCCCTGACCTCAATCCTATAGAAAATGTGTGGGCAGAACTGGAAAAGCATATGCGAGCAAGGAGGCCTACAAACCTGACTTATTGTGGAAAGTTATCCGAAACGTTTGACCCAAGTTAAACAATTTGAAGGCAATGCTACCAAATACTAATTGAATGTATGTAAACTTCTGACCCACTGGGAATGTAATGAAATAAATAAAAGCTGAAATAAATCACTCTCTCCACTACTATTCTGACATTTCACATTCTTAAAATAAAGTGGTGATCCTAACTGACCTAGGACAGGGAATTTTTACTAGGATTAAATGTCAGGAATTGTGAAAAACTGAGTTTATATGTATTTGGCTAAGGTGTATGTAAACTTCCGACTTCAACTGTATCAGTCTCTGCAATAGTGTGTGGTGTGTGCGTAGCGTGCCCAGCCATTCATGGTGGGAATGATTGAAGTGCAATGAGCAAGTGCGGCCTTTTCCCATGATCTAAGAGCGCTCTCTAGTTTAATTTTATCTTTTAGATTCTAATAATTTCTATTTAGATTAAGGTTAACCACATTATAATGATTTTGAGACATTGAATTTAGGATTTTAGAGATTCTCCCGACGACACCATTTTCACGTCAAGCGACCCACAGTTTTGGGACCGCTGGGTTACACACTAACACAGACACATAAGCGCAAAGACACACATGCAGGCATAAACCCAGAGGCACTCAGAGGGGGAAAACATACAATATACACACAAGCAGACACGTACCATCTCCTCTCTGATTGAGTAGTCGGCTGTCTCCAGGTAGCTGAGCATCTCGGCAACTATCTGCTTGGCGTTGCTACGGTCACACATGGCGTAGAGCAGGTCAGCAGCCCTCTGGCGAACACTCACATCCCTTTCAGTCTGGAGAGAAAAAGATAAGGTATAAAATGTGTTACAAACACCAGCAAAGTACTTAAAACAAAGTGTCAATAAAAATAAAAAAAACAGTGTCTCGTCAGTGTGCGTGTAACGTGTGCATGACAGAGACAGACCTTGAGTGCGTTGATGACGGTCTCGATGTGGGTCTTGACGGCCTCATGGGAGAACTCGGAGCTGGCCAGGGTACACATGCTCTCCAAAGCCAGGTAGCGCAGGTTGGTCTCTCTGTGCTGCAGGAACTGACCCAGCTGGTTACAGGCACGCACCAGCAGGTTGGGCTCACTGAAGAGGGGGAAGTTGGAGGAGGGAGAAATTAAGAGTAAGCCACACCATAATCAAATCAAACTTAATGTTCCACTTGTTCCGAATACAACAAGTGTAGACTTTACTTACTGTGAAATGCTTACTTATAAGCCCTTAACCAACAATGCAGTTCAAGAAGAAGAAAATATTTAAGTAGGCTAAAATAAAAAGTAATAATAAAAAGTAACACAATAGGAATAACGAGGCTATATACAGGGGGCACCGGTACTGAGTCAGGTTGCAGGAGTACAGGCTAGTTGAGGTAATCTGTACATGTAGGTGGGGTAGAAGTGACTATGCATAGGTAACAAACAAACAGCAAGTAGCAGCAGTATAGAAGAGGGGGGGTCAATGTAAATTGTAGAAGCTGTTGAGGAGCCTTTTGGTCCTAGACCTGGCGCTCCGGTACTGCTTGCCGTGCGGTAGCAGAGAAAACAGTCCAATTGCCACTCTTTAAGTTTAGGATGAGAAAGCGAGAAACAGAGACACAGAGAGAGAGGGAGAGAGTAGAAAGAGGAATATATATTGTGTGTGTGTGTGTGTAAAAAAGTATTCCACATTATGTTGCGTTACAGGCTGAAAATGTATGATACATATATTTCTCTCTCACCCATCTACACACAATACCCCATGAAAAAAACGATTCAATAAAATATTCAAAACATGTTAGAATCACCTTTGGCATTGATTGCATCTTAGTCTTTCTGGTTAAGTCTCTAAGAGCTTTGCACACCTGGATTGTACAATATTTACACATTCTTTTTAAAATTCTTGAAGCTCTGTCAAATACCAAGTTGATCATTGCTAGACAGCCATTTTCAAGTCTTGCCATACATTTTCATTCCTATTTAAGGCAAACCCGTAACTAGGCAACTCAGGAACATTCATTGTCGTCTTGGTAAGCAACTACAGTGTATATTTGGCCTTGTATTTAGGTTATTATCCTGCTAAAAGGTGAATGTCTCTCAGCGTCTGTTGGAAAACTGAACCAGGTTTTCCTATAGGATTTTGCCTGTGCTTAGCTCTATTCCATTTATTTTTATCCCCCAGAAAACTCCTTGCCAATGACAAGCACACCCATAACATGATGCAGCCACCACCATGATTGAAAATATGAATAACGGTACTCAGTAATATTGGATATGCCCCAAACATAACGTTTTTGTATTCAAATCAAAATGTATTGGTCACATACACATGATTAGCAGATGTTATTGCGGGTGTAGCGAAATGCTTGTGCTTCTAGCTCGGACAGTGAAGTAATATCTAACAAATTACACAACATATACCCAATACACACAAATCTAAGTAGGAATGAATTAAGACGAAATACACATTGACGAGCGATGTCAGAGTGGAACGAAAAAGGATACAGTAGAATAGTATAGAATACAGTATATACAGTTGAAGTCGGAGGTTTGCATACACCTTAGTAAAACACATTTAAACTCAGTTTTTCACAATTTCTGACATTTAATCCTAGTAAAAATTCCCTGTCTTAGGTCAGTTAGGATCACACCTTCATTTTAAGAATGTGAAATGTCAGAATAATAGTTTTATTTCTTTCATCACATTCCCAGTGGGTCAGAATTTTACATACACTCAATTAGTATTTGGTAGCATTGCCTTCAAATTGTTTAACTTGGGTCAACTGTTTCAGGTAGCTTTCCACAATAAGTTGGGTGAATTGTGGCCCATTCCTCCTAACAGAGCTGGTGTAACTGAGTCACGTTTGTAGGCCTCCTTGCTCGCACACACTTTTTCAGTTCTGCCCACAAATGTTCTATAGGATTGAGGTCAGGGCTTTGTGATGGCCACTCTAATACCTTGACGTTGTTGTCTTAAGCCATTTTGCCTCAACTTTGGAAGTATGCTTGGGGCCATTGTCCATTTGGAAGACCCATTTGCGACCAAGCTTGAACTTCCTGACTGATGTCTTGAGATGTTGCTTCAATATAGCCACATAATTTTCCTACCTCGTGATGCCATCTATTTTCTGAAGTGCACCAGTCCCTCCTGCAGCAAAGCACCCCCACAACATGATGCTGCCACCCCATGCTTCATGGTTGGGATAGTGTTCGTCGGCTTGCAAGCCTCCCCCTTTCCCTCCAAATATAACGATGGTCATTATAGCTAAACAGTTCTATTTTTGTTTCATCAGACCAGAGGATATTTCTCCAAAAAGTACGATCTTTGTCCCCATGTGCAGTTGCAAACCGTAGTCTGGCTTTTCAATAGCGGTTTTGGAGCAGTGGCTTCTTCCTTGCTGATCGGCCTTTCAGGTTATGTAGATTTAGGGCTCGTTTTACTGTGGATTTTGATACTTTTGTACCGGTTTCCTCCAGCATCTTCACAAGGTCCTTTGCTGTTGTTCTGGGATTGATTTACACTTTTCGCACCAAAGTACGTTCATCTCCAACAGACAGAACGCGTCTCCTGCCTGAGTGTTATGACGGCTGTGTGGTCCCATGGTGTTTATACTTGCTTACTATTGTTTGTACAGATGAACATGGTACCTTCAGGCATTTGGAAATTGCTCCCAAGGATGAAGACTTGTGGAGGTCTACAATTTTCTTTCTGAAGTCTTGGCTGATTTCGTTTGATTTTCCCATGATGTCAAGCAAAGAGGCAGTGAGTTTGAATGTAGGCCTTGAAATACATCTACGGGTACGTCTCCAATTGACTCAAATGATGTCAATTAGCCTATCAGAAGCTTCTAACGCCATGACATCATTTTCTGGAATTTTCCAAGCTGTTTAAAGGCACAATCAACTTAGTGTATGTAAACGTCTGACCCACTGAAAATGTGAAACAGTGAATTAAGTGAAATAAGTGAAATAACTGCTGGAAAAATGACTTGTGTCATGCGCAAAGTAGATGTCCTAACTGACTTTCCAAAACTATAATTTGTTAACAAGAAATTGGTGGAGTGGTTGAAAAATTAGTTCTAATGACTCCAACCTAAGTGTATGTAAACTTCCGACTTCAACTGTACATAAGACATAAGTAATACCAGATATGTAAACGTTATTAAAGTGACTAGTGTTCCATTCTTAAAGTGATTTCTAGTCTATCCCTATAGGCAGCAGCCTTAATGTGCTCGTGATGGCTGTTTAACAGTGTGATGGCCTTGCGATAAGCTGTTTTTCAGTTTCTTGGTCCCGGCTTTGAAGCACCTGTATTGACCTCGCCTTATGGATGATAGTGGTGTGAACAGGCAGTGGCTCGGGTGGTTGATGTCCTTGATGATCGTTTTGGCATTCCTGTGAAAGCAGGTGCTGTAGGTGTCCTGGAGGGTGGGTAGTTTGCCCCGGTAATGCGTTGGGCAGACCGCACCACCCTCTGGAGAGCCTTGCGGTTGTGGGCGGGGCAGTTGCCGTACCAGGCGGTGATACAGCCTGACAGGACGCTCTCAATTGTGCATCTGTTAAAGTTTGAGGGCTTTAGGAGACGAGACAAATTTCTTCAGCCTCCTGAGGTTGAAGAGGCTTTGTTGGGCCTTCACCACACTGTCTGTGCGGGTGGTCCATTTCAGTTTGTCAGTGATGTGTACACCAAGGAACTTGAAGTTTTCCACCTTCTCCACTGCCATCCCATCGATGTAGATAGGGGGGTGCACCCTCGGCTGTTTCCTAAAGTCCACAATCATCTCCTTTGTATTGTTGACGTTGAGTGGGAGGTTGTTTTCCAGGCACCACACTCCCAGAGCCCTCACCTCCTCCCTGTAGGCATCGTTGGTGATCCCTGTAGGCATCATCGTTGGTAATCAAGCCTACTACTGTTGTTGTCTGCAAACTTGTTGATTGAGTTGGAGGCGTGTTTGGCCACGCAGTCATGGGTGAACAAGTAGTACAGGAGGGGACCGAGCACGCACCCTTGTGGGGCCCCTGTGTTGTGAGGATCAGCGAAGTGGAGTTGTTGTTTCCTACCTTCACCACCCGGGGGTGGCCTGTCAGGAAGTCCAGGACCCAGATGCACAGGGTGGGGTTCAGACCCAGGGCCTCAAGCTTAATGATGAGCTTGGAGGGTACTGTCGTTGTTGAATGCTGAGCTATACTCAATGAACAACATTCTTACATAAGTATCTCTTGTCCAGATGGGATAAGGCAGTGTAAAGAGTGATGGCGATTGCATCGTCTCTGGATCTATTGGGGTGGTAAGCAAATTGAAGTGGGTCTAGGGTGGCAGTATGGTAGAGTTGATATTATCCTTGACTAGTCTCAAAGCACTTCATGATGACAGAGGTGAGTGCTATGAGGCAATAGTCATTAAGCTCATGTCTTGGGTACAGGAACAATGGTGGCCATCTTGAAGCATGTGCGGACAGCAGACTGGGATAGGGAGAGATTGAATATGCCTGTAAACACACCAGCCAGCTGGTCTGCGCAAGCACTGAGGACGCGGCGTGGGATGCCGTCTGGGCAGGCTTGCGAGGGTTAACACTTTTAAATGTTTTACTCATGTCGGCCACGGAGAAGGAGAGCCCACAGTACTTGGTAGTGGGCCGCGTCGGTGGCACAGTGTTATCCTCAAAGCATGTGAAGAATGTGTTTAGCCTGTCCAGAAGCAAGATGTCGGTCTCGGTGACATGTCGGTCTTTTACTCACTGCTTTAGCACACTCCGCCAACCCTGATGTCCTAGCCGTGTCTGAATCCTGGCCTATAAAGGCCACCAAAAATTCTGAAATTTCAATCCCAAACTACAACATTTTCCAAAAAGATAGAACTGCCAAAGGGGGCGGAGTTGCAATCTACTG
Source organism: Oncorhynchus kisutch (assembly GCF_002021735.2). NCBI lineage: Eukaryota > Metazoa > Chordata > Actinopteri > Salmoniformes > Salmonidae > Oncorhynchus > Oncorhynchus kisutch. The sequence continues at coordinate 60,758,998 of NC_034179.2, read as the reverse complement.
CAGATATAGCCTGCAGAGTTCTGTCATACAATCCAGGCCTGTGCCCAAACTATTTTAGCTTCTACTTTTAAAAATCCACCTTTCCAGAAATAAGTCTCTCACCGTTGCCGCTTGTTATAGACCCCCCTCAGCCCCCAGCTGTGCGCTGGACACCATATGTGAATTGATTGCCCACAATCTATCTTCAGAGTTTGTACTGTTAGGTGACCTAAACTGGGATACGCTTAACACCCCGGCCATCCTACAAACTAAGCTTGATGCCCTCAATCTCACACAAATTGATCAAGGAACCTACCAGGTACAACCCTAAATCCGTAACCATGGGCACCCTCATTGATATCATCCTGACCAATTTGTCCTCTAAATATACCTCTGCTGTCTTCAACCAAGATCTCAGCGATCACTGCATGCATCCGTAATGGGTCCGCGGTCAAACAACCACCTCTCATCACTGTCAAACGCTCCCTAAAACACTTTCTAATCGACCTGGCCCGGGTATCCTGGAAGGATATTGACCTCATCCCATCAGTAGAGGATGCCTGGTGCTTTCCTCACCATCTTAAATAAGCATGCCCCATTCAAAAAATGTAGAAATAAGAACAGATATAGAGCTTGGTTCACCCCAGACTTGACTGCCCTTGACCTTGCACAAAAACATCCTGTGGCGTACTGCATTAGAATCGAATAGCCACCGCGATGTGTAACTTTTCAGTGAAGTCAGGAACCAATATACACAAGCAGTTAGGAAAGTAAAGGCATGCTTTTTCAAACTGAAATTTGCATCCTGTAGCTGTAATTCCAAAACGTTTTGGGACACTGTAAAGTCCGTGGAGAATAAGAGCACCTCCTCCCAGCTGCCCACTGCACTGCGGCTGGTAAACACTTTCACCACCAATAAATCTACGATAATCGATCATTTTAATAAGTATTTTTCTACGGCTGGCCATGCTTTCCACCCGGCTACCCCCCGCAAAAACTTTCCTAAGCCCCCCCGCTTCTTCTTCACCCAAATCCAGACAGCTGATATTCTGAAACAGCTGCAAAATCTGGATCCCTACAAATCAGCTGGGTGTAACAATCTGAACCCTCTCTAAAATTATCTGCCGAAATTGTTGCAACCCCTATTACTAGCCTGTTCAACCTCTCTTTCATATCGTCTGAGATCACCAAAGATTGGAAAGCTGCAGGGTTCATACCTCTCCAAAGGGGGGGGGGGACTCTAGAACCAAACTGTTATAGACCCATATCCATCCTGCCCTGCTTTTCAAAAATCTTCGAAAGCCAAGTCAACAAACAGATTACCGACCATTTCGAATCCCACCCTACCTTCTCCACTATGCAATCTGGTTTCCGAGCTGGTCGTGGGTGCACCTCAGATACGCTCAAGGTCCTAAACGATATCATGATCGCCATCGATAAAAGACAGCACTGTGCAGCTGTCTTCATGGACCTGGCCAAGGCTTTCGACTCAATCACCGCATTCTTATCAGCAGACTCAAAAGCCTTGGCTTCTCAAATGACTACCTCGCCTGGTTCACCAACTACTTCTCAGTCAGAGTTCAGTGTGTCAAATCGGAGGCCCTGTTGTCCGGACCTCTGGCAGTCTCTATGGGGGTGCCACAGGGTTCGATCCTCGGGCCTACCCTTTTCTCTGTATATTTATATATATATATATATCAATGATGTCGCTCTTGCTGCTGGTGATTCTCTGATCCACCTCTACGCAGACGACACCATTCTGTACACATCTGGCCCTTGTTTGGACACTGTGTTGACAAACCTCCAAACAAGATACGATGCCATACAACACTCCTTCCGTGGCCTCCAACTGATTTTGAACGCTAGTAAAACTAAATGCATGCTCTTCAACCGATTGCTGGCCGCACCCGCCCGCCTGACTAGCATTGCTGCTCTGGATGGTTCGGACTTAGAATATGTGGACAACTACAAATACCTAGGTGTCTGGTTAGACTGTCAACTCTCCTTCCAGACTCACATCAAACATATCCAATCCAAAATTAAATTTTGTATCGGCTTCCTATTTCGCAACAAAGCCTCCTCCACTCATGCTGCCAAACATACCCTCGTTAAACAGACTATCCTACCGATCCTCGACTTCAGCGATATAATTTACAAAATAGCCTCCAACACTCTACTCAGCCAATTGGATGCAGTCTATCACAGTACCATCCGTTTTGTCACCAAAACCCCATATACTACCCACCACTGCGACCTGTATGCTCTCGCTGGCTGGATCTCGCTACATATTAGTCGCCAAACCCACTGGCTCCAGGTCATCGAAAAGTCTTTGCTAGGTAAAGCCCCACCTTATCTTAGCTCACTGGTCACCATAGCAACACCCACCCGTAGAATGCAACTCCAGCAGATATATCTGCCATCACCTCTTTGGCCGCCTTTCCTTCCAGTTCCCTGCTGCCAATGACTGGAACGAATTGCAAAATTCACTGAAGCTGGAGATTTCTCTCTAACTTTAAGCATCAGCTGTCAGAGCAGCTTACCAATCACTGTACCTGTACACAGCCCATCTGTCAATAGCACACCCAACTACCTCATCCCCATATTTTTTGTTGTTGCTCTTTTGCACCCCAGGATCTCTACTTGCACATCATCATCTGCACATTATCACTCCAGTGTTAATCCTAAATTGTAATTATTTCACCTATATGGCTTATTTATTGCTTTACCTCCCTAATCTTACATTTGCACACACTGTACATAGACTTTTTCTATTGTGTTATTACTGTACGTTTGTTTACCCCATGTGTAACTCTGTTGTTTTAATCGCACTGCTTTGATTTATCTTGGCCAGGTCGCAGTTGTAAATGACAACTTGAGAACAACTGGCCTACAAGGTTAAATAAATTAAATTAAATAAAACCTGGAGTCCAATCAATGAGACGAGATTGGAGATGTTGGTTAGAGCTGCCTTGACCTATTAAAAAAAAAACTCAGTTTGAGTTTGCTACTCACAAGAAGCATTGCCTGATGTGAACCATGCCTTGAACAAAAGAGATCTCAGAAGACCTGAGATTAAGAATTGTTGACTGGCATAAAGCTGGAAAAGGTTTACAAAAGTATCTCTAAAAGCATCAGTCTACAGTAAGACAAATTGTCTATAAAAGGAGAAAGTGGCCATCCTGCAAAGATGACTGCAACAGCACAGAGCTCAATGAGGTTAAGAAGAATCCTAGAGTGTCAGCTAAAGACTTACAGAAAACTCTGGAACATGCTAACATCTCTGTTGAGGGGTCTACGATACGTAAAACACTAAACAATAATGGTATTCATGGGAGGACACCGCGGAAGAAGCCACTGCTGTCCAAAAAAACATTGATGAACGTCTGAAGTTTGCAAAAGTGCACCAGGATGTTCCACAGCGCTAAAGGTGGTCAAGCCTGCCACGCAGTCTCCTCGTGGATTGCAATGTAATTGGCCATAATCAGCGTCCAAAAATGCCACATGTTATGAAAACTTGAAATCGGCCTTAATTAATCAGCCATGTCGATTAATCGGGCAACCTCTAACGGGGTGTATTGATACACCATCAAAAGTGTAATGAATAACTTTACCATGCTCAAAGAGATATTCAATGTTTGTTTTTTACCCATCTACCAATAGGTGCCCTTCTTTGAGGCATTGGAAAACCTCCCTGGTCTTTGCAGTTGAATCTGTGTTTGAAATTCACTGCTCAACTGAGGGACCTTACAGATAAGTGTGTGTATCGGGTAGGGAGAGGAGGTAAAATCATGTTAAACAAGTATTGCACACAGAGTCCATGCAACTTACTATGTGAATTCTTAAGCACATTTTTACTCCTGAACATATTTAGGCTTGACATAACAAAGGAGTTAAATACTTTTCATACTGTATTAATTGGTAAACATTTCTAAAAACATAATTCCATTTTGACATTATGGGATATTGTTTGTCGGCCATTGCCACAATATCAACATTTGATAAATTTTAAATTCACGTTGTAACAACAAACGTAGAAAAAGTCTAGGGGTGCGAATCCTTTCTGAAGGCACTGTGTGTGTGTGTGTATATGAGATATATATACACACACACACACACACACACATAAACACACAGATAAACACACATACATATAAACACACATACATATAAACATTAGGAACACTTTCCTAATATTGAGTTGCAACACCACCTTTGCCCTCAGAACAGCCTCATTTTGTTGCGGCATGGACTCTGCAAGGTGTACACTGAGTATACAAAACAATAGTAACACCTGCTCTTACCATGACATAGACTGATCAGGTGAATCCAGGTGAAAGCTTGACCCCTTGATGTCACCTGTTAAATCCACTTAAAATCAGTGTAAATGAAGGGAAGGAGACAGGTTAAAGAAGGATTGTTAAGCCTTGAGACAATTCAGACATGCTATTTGGAGGGTGAATGGGCAAGACAAAAGATTTGCATTTGAACTGGGTATGGTAGTAGGTGCCAGGCGCACCGGTTTGTGTCAAGAACAGCAACGCTGCTGGGTTTTTCACGCTCAACAGTTCTCCGTGTGCATCAACAATGGCCCACCACGTAAAGGACATACAGTCAACTTGACACAACTGTGGGAAGAGTTATGGTCAACATGGGCAAGCATCCCTTGTAGAGTCCATGCCCCAAAGAATTGAGGCTGTTCTGAGCATACCTCAATATTAGGAAGGTGTATATATACATACTGAACAAAATATAAATACAAAGTGTTGACCCATGTGTTTCATGAGCTGAAAGAAAAGATCCCAGACATTTTCCATATGCACAAAAAGCTTATTTCTCTCAAATTTTGTGCATCCCTGTTAAATGAGCATTTCTACTTTGCCAAGATAATCCATCCACCTGACAGGTGTGGCATATCAAGAAGCTGGTTAAACAGCATGATCATTACACAGGTGCACCTTGTGCTGGGGGCACTAAAAGGCCTCTCTAAAATGTACAGTTTTGTCACACAATAATGCTACAGATGTCTCAAGTCGAGGGAAGGTGCAATTGGCATGCTGAATGCAGGAATACCCATAAGAGCTGTTGCCAGAGAGTTTAATGTACATTTATCTACCATAAGCCGCCTCCAACATCGTTTTAGACAATTTGGCAGTACGTCCAACCGGCCTAACAACCACAAACCACGTGTAACCACGCCAGCCCAGGACCCCCACATCCGGATTCTTCACTTGCTGGATCGTCCAAGACCAGCCACCTGGACAGCTGATGAAACTGTGGGTTTGCACAAACAAAGAATTTATGCACAAACTGTCAGAAACAGTCTCAGGGAAGCTCATCTGCGTGCTCGTCGTCCTCCCCAGGGTCTTGACCTGACTGCAGTTTGGCGTCGTAACAGACTTCAAGTGGGCAAATGCTCCCTTTTGATGGCCACAGGCACGTTGGGGAAGTGCCTTCTTTACAGAAGAATCCCGGTTTCAACTGTAACGGGCAGATGGATGACAGCGTCTACAGCGTCGTGTGGGCGATATAAAGGTTGTGAACAGAGTGCCCCATGGTGGCGGTGGGGTTGTGGTATGGGCAGGCATAAGCTACGGTCAACGAACACGATGGCATTTTATCGATGACAATTTGAATACACCGATATACCATGACAAGAACCTGAGGTCCATTGTTGTGCCATTCATCCGCTGCCATCACCTCATGTTTCAGCATGATAATGCACATCCCCATGTCGCAAGGATCTATACACAATTCATGGAAGCTGAAAATATTCCAGTTCTTCCATGGCCTGCATACTCACCCATTGAGCATATTTGGGATGCTCTGGATAGTGTACAACAGCGTGTTCCAGTTCCCTCCAATATACAACAACTTCGCACAGTCATTGAAGAGGAGTGGGACAACATTCCACAGGCCACAATCAACTGCCTGATCAACTGTATGCGAAGGAGATGTGTCGCGCTGCATGAGGCAAATGGTGGCCACACAAGATACGGACTGTTTTTCCGATCCACGCCCCTACCTTTTTTTTAAGGTATCTGTGACCAACTGATGCATATCTGTATTCCCAGTCATGTGAAATCCATAGATTAGGGCCTAATTAATTTATTTAAATTTTCTGGTTTCCTTACATGAACTTTAAGTCAGTAAAATCTTTAGAATTGTTACATGTTGCGTTTATATTTTTGATCAGTGTATATGTGAGAAAGAGAGAAACACACACACAGAGAGCGAGAGCTACTGAAAGAGTGAGAGAAAAAGAGTTTTCAGAAAAAGTGAGAAAAACACAGAGCGAGAAGATTAAGACAGACACCGGGAGTGACAGACATCCTCCTCACCTGTCGTAGTGGATGATGAGTGAGATGGCCTCGAAAAGAATGGCGTTCTTGGCGTTGGAGTGCTGAACCTTTTTGGACTTGGGTGGTTCCTGGGCCTTGTTCAGGATGGTCTCCAGACACTCCACCAAGCGGCCCTTCACGGCGCCATCCTCTGGTGGGGGGTAGCACTGCAGCAGGCGCAGCAGTTTACAGGACAGCCACGGGGCCGGGACAAAGTAGTAGGTGTAGTCCTGCAGGTCAGTGGAGGCTGAAGACACAATCTGGAGAAGGAGAACGGGAGGAGGAGAAATAGAGATGGGTTGAAATCCTGGAGATAGAGACAGTGAGGCAAAGGGAGAATGGATCGCTGGACTGACATGCATGATTTTATAGGTATACATGAACACGTGCGCACATACACACGCACACACACACCCTGCTCAGACGAGAAACAGCCAGGGACACACAGGTTTTGAACTCATCTGGGTTCTTCGAGCTGAGACAGGTGATGAGGGAGATGGCTGCCGTGACAACACCCTGCGAGAGAGAGAGAGAGAGAGAGAGACACGCTCATCATCAGAAACAACAGTAACACCTAAACGGCATAACCTTATCTCAATGAAGTCAGTAGTTAGGTTCCAACATCCATACCAGCAACCGGATGCATACAGTTTTTAGGCGAAATGGAAGAGAGCCTGTTGCGTTCAACATTAGCTTTTGGACATTAACAAGGCGACACTCCATCTTAACGCCTCCTCCACATTTACTGGACAGTGCAGAAGATAACCTCTCCTAACAATTGTTTTTCTTTTTTCATCAAGATAAGTATCTGAGGCATCTATTTTCAGGCATTTTCTTTACGGTAGGTTACACTGGCTGCGTTTAGACAGGAAGCCCAATTCTGTTTTTTCCCCCAGCAATTTGTCTTTTGACCAATCAGATAACCTCTGAAAAAGATCTAATTGGGTTGACTGTGCCTAAGAGTGGTATTCTAGACTAGTGTGGACATTGTAACAGAGCCAGCTAGCTCCACCTATTGGCCTGGAAGATAAATGCACTAGCATACCTGATAAATCAGGGGTGTATTCCTTAGTGTAACAAACTGCTTTGCAATGGAAAACGTATTGCGAAAGCAAACGTTTTGCAACAAAAGCAAATGTTTCTAATTAGACAATTCAGTTTAGTCGCTCCCCGTTTTTACTGTTGGCTTCCTAGTGAATACACCACAGGTGTGCTAGTGTTGGGCTAGAGCAGAAATGTATGGCCTGTCTCTCACCATGTGCTGGTCGTTGAGGAGGTGCACCACTCGGGAGGTCCACTCCCCCATCAGAACCAGGTCTGGGGAGGCCTTGTACAGACGCAGAAGACACAGGGCAGCAGACTGCTTCACACTGTCCATGGTGTCCCTGGCAATCACATCACAAACACAATGCTCACTATAAAGGACTACCAGTCTGCAACAACTCTGGTCGTGGAAAGATATTGTCTGTACCGCAGATTTTGTCTAATCATGCTGTTATAGCATATTAATACAAAGAAAATCATGTCCTCAGTCCCTCTCCCCTTTCCCTCTCCGGTCTCCTCACCCTCCCTTCCCTTCATCCATCCTTCTCATCCCAACCTCTCCCTTTGACAAATGTTGTTGTAAAAAGGCCTACAAGAATACAATTTGACTGACTAATTGCGCTCTCCCTCTCCCTCATTACTCCTCCCTCTCCATCCCCTCCATTCTTACCCGGCCACCAGAATGCGTGGGATCTCTCCAGCAAAGGCCTCGGCCATCTCACGGCTGCCCACGTTGGCGATGCAGTGCAGGGCCAGGCACATGAAGGTGGGGTTGCGGCTAGACAGGTCGTTCTTGATGGCGTTGTTGATGAGGCGGATCAGCTCGCTGTTGCTGTTCACCAGCACCGAGATGAACAGGTAGCCCTGAGAGGGGAAAGAGAGGGAGAGAGGGAGGGAAGAGATCAGGCAATCATATTTTATTTGTATAGCCTTTATACAACAACATTTGACACAAAGTGGTTCACAGTAACCCGACAAGCAGCAGCACAGTGGCGAGGTAACGTGTTAATTCCTAAAAGGAAGAAGCCTTGAGAGGAACCAGACTCAAATGGGGGGAGGAAGGGAGGAGAGAGGGGGTGAGGCGATATTTTAGAGGGATGAAGTGTAGGGGACAGAGGATGCAGGATGGAGGTAAAGGAGGGAGTTGCGTCATCAGAAGAGAGGTGAATATGATGAAAAGCGGAGCAGGCGGGGAGTGAAAGAGGAAATGTGTGTAGGGAAGCAGAGACAGAAAGAAGGGAAGGAGCGGAAGGGCAGAGAAAAATATAAAAAAATAATAGAAAGTGAGCTGTAGGGAGTGATGGCAGGATGCTTTGTGCTGGGTTCATCCCTCCCTACAGTATTCGTCTGCGTCCCAAATGGCACCCTATGGGCCCTGGTCAAAGGAGGTACACTATATAGGGACGCAATTGAGACACTCTTTCATGTGACTGAGACTCAGAGACGGACTGGGCCATCATTACGATGCAGTCGCACGGCCTGAGTCTGAACCGTGGCTGCCTGCCACTACCTCTCCCATCCTATTCCTTCCCCTTTACTTTTTCCACACTTTGTTATGTTACAGCCTTATTCTAAAATGGATTTAAAAAATAAATCCTCAGCGAAATCCAAGCCATTAGGTCGAAGGAATTGTCCGTAGAGCTCCGAGACAGGATTGTGTCGAGGCACAGATCTGAGTAAGGGTACCAAAAAAAGTCTGCAGCATTGAAGGTCCCCAAAAACAGTGACTTCCATCATTCTTAAATAGATGAAGTTTGGAACCACCAAGACTCTTCCTAGAGCTGGCCCCCCAGCGAAACTGAGCAATTGGGGAGAAGGGCCTTGGTCAGGGAGGTGACCAAGAACCCAATGGTCACTGACAGATCTCCAGAGTTCCTCTGTGGAGATGGGAGAAAGGCACCTAAAGGACTCTCAGACCATGATAAACAAGATTATCTGGCCTGATGAAACCAAGATTGAACTTGCGCTGCTGCGCCTTCTTCACCACGCTGTCTGTGTGGGTGGACCATTTCAGCTTGTCTGTGATGTGTACGCTGAGGAACTTAAAACTTTCCACCACTGTCCCATCGATGTGAATAGGGGGCTGCTCCCTCTGCTGTTTCCTGAAGTCCACAATCATCTCCTTTGTTTTGTTGACATTGAGTGTGAGGTTATTTTCCTGACACCACACTCCGAGGGCCCTCACCTCCTTCCTGTAGGCCGCCTCGTCGTTGTTGGTAATCAAGCCTACCACTGTAGTGTAGTCTGCAAACAGATGGGTTAGGGCAGCGTGCAGTCAATGGGAGAAACTCCCCAAATACAGTTGTGCCAAGCTTGTAGCGTTATACCCAAGATGACTCGATGCTGTAATCGCTGCTTCAACAAAGTACTGAATACTTAAGTAAATGTGCTATTTACTTTTTTTTTAAATTTTAGCAAAAATTTCCCAAAACCTGTCTTTTGCTTTCACATTATGGTGTATTGTGTGTAGATTGATGAGGGGGAAACATTATTTAATCTATTTTAAATTCAGGCTGTAACATAAGAAAATGGGGGAAAAGCCAGTGGTCTGAATACATTCCGAAGGCACTAACTAACCAGTTATATAAAATAAAACTCGTTCCCAAATGTGTTACTTGATTGTAATAGAATTAAGTATTTCTACATATCTATTCGCTCATCTATCCATTCACCCATCCCTCCCTTAATTAGCCAGACACCCTCTCCTCAGACAGAAAACACTCTCAGCCATTACACAGCAGAATAAACTGCAGAGGAGAGACATTTCATTTTGTCGAGCAGCAGCATTGAAAGTCGTGACCCAGAATGTTTGGAGTGTATTGTGACTGTAGGCTAATGTACTCTAATGCTAAATATGGTCCTGATTGAGTGAATTGCTATGCTGTTGGGGGCCTAATGCTCATCTCCTGTGTCACTATGGCTACGTCCCAATTCTCCACTCTTTTCCACACTCCCCGTCACTGATTTAAAAGCATGGAATTGGTGTACGCATTGGCTGGAGGGAGTTTCCAATATTGTCAAATCCATGTGAGAAACTGTGAAATTGCACAATTCGGGAGAAGGGTAGAGAATTGGGACTTGGCCACATTTAGTTTCTAATGCTGTCAAGCCATTTATTTAGAGAGTTAGAGAATTAGAATCCCAAATACTTGTCATGAATTGATCAATTTAATGTTCAATGGCGCAAACATGGCAGAACTCCCTACGGCTCTGCCGACTAGTACCTCCCACTGGCTGCCACTTAATGTATATTCTACATTGACGAGGGGGAGAAAGTTCAATAGCAATTCATTTGTAGTGATTGCTATCACAGGCTTACATAATAGTGTTCGGGGGCCTACATATATCGTCACTGGATTGATATTGGCCCAACCTGATGCATCTGAAGGCCTTATTACAAGGCTTCATTATGCCTCATAAGATATGCTTTGTGAGTCTTTACATGCAACCACAAAATCATCATTATCAAGGTTATTCACTTAGATTATTGATCAACTTGAGTGATGCTTTGATACAGATTTGATCAAGTTGAGTACAGTGCACTAAGAAGATTCTGGCTGACCTACTTGGATGCAAATTATTAGTCATATTTTCCCTAGGCTATATGATGACAGATATTTGCATAGCTTTATTAACAGGGATTCTGTTAATAAAGCTATATGATTCTCTGCCACTCTACTCTCTTCTCTCTCAAATTCTCCTCTCGTCCTCTTCCGAATAGAAAGTCTTCTCAAATGCTTTCACATGGAGGGCCATTCCAGTCCAAGAGGCTTGTGGTCCTTTAGAGTTGGGTACAGAAGAAAGAAGGAAACAGATACTGTAACAATGACCCGAGGAGAACGAGAGACTGGGAGGTAGCCTACATGCCTCCACATCATGACAAAGTTGTGTTGTGTAGCCATTGTCCATGTCGCAAATGGCACCCTATTCCTTATACAGTGCACTCCTCTTCACCAGGGCCTCATTTCCCAGAGCCTTTGTGACATTAAGATTGTTAGAACCTTCGTACGATGTAAATTTAGTATCGAAGGTGTTTCCCGGAGCCTTCGTTAGTAACTTTTCAGTAAAATTCCAGAAACTTTCCGGTAAATTTTCCAAAAATGTTCCATGGGAAGTGAAGCCTGGGAATTTTGCTTAAATTCTTCAAAAAGTTAGCTTATAACAGTGAACCTGTTTTTGTGAGAGACATATGAGGCAATTCCAGGTCTTGTGGCATATTTTGGTTAAACTATGCCCAATTCAATAGAATTGCAACTAGAGGTCGACTAAAATAATTAGGGCCGATTTCAAGTTATAACAATCGGTAATCAGAATTTTTGGACGCCGACTATGGCCGATTACATTGCATTCCACGAGAAAACTGAGTGGCAGGCTGACCACGCGAGTGCAGCAAGGAGCCAAGGTAAGTTGCTAGCTAACATTAAACTTATCTTATAGAAAACAATCAATCTTCACATAATCACTAGTTAACTACACATGGTTGATGATATTACTAGGTTAACTAGCTTGTCCTGCGTTGCATATAAATCAATGCGGTGCCTGTTAATTTATCATCGAATCATCGCCAAACGGGGGATGATTTAACAAAAGTGCATTCGCGAAAAAAGCACAATCGTTACACGATTGTACCTAACCATAAACATCAATGCCTTTCTTAAAATCCATAGACAGAAGTATATATTTTTAAACTGCATATTTAGTTAAAATAAAATAAAATAATGTTAGCAGGCAATATTAACTAGGGAAATTGTGTCACTTCTCTTGCGTTCCTTGCACACAGAGTCAGGGTATTTGCAACAGTTTGGGCCGCCTGGCTCGTTGTGAACTAATTTGCCAGATATTTACATAATTATGGCATAACATTGTAGGTTGTGCAATGTAACAGCAATATTTAGACTTAAGGTTGCCACCCGTTCGATAAAATACGGAACAGTTCGGTATTTCACAGAAAGAATAAACATTTTGTTTTCAAAATTATAGTTTCCGGATTTGACCATATCAATGGCCAATGGCTCGTATTTCTGTGTTTATTATGTTATAATTAAGTCTATGATTTGATAGAGCAGTCTGACTGAGCGGTGGTAGTCGGCAGCAGAATCGTAAGCATTCATTCAAACTTTACAGCGTTTGCCAGCACCTCTTAGCAATGCTTGCTTCACAGCACTGTTTATGACTTCAAGCCTATCAACTGCTGAGATTAGGCTGGCAATACTAAAGCGCATATTAGAACTTCCAATAGTCAAAAAGGTATATGAAATACAAATGGTATAGACAGAAATAGTGGACGCGCCAACATTCCTATAATAACTACAACCTAAAATGTTGTAACTGGGAATATTGAAGATCTGGGAATATTGAACCACCAGCTTTCATATGTTCTCATGTTTTGAGCAAGGAACTTAAATGTTAGCTTTTTTACATGGTACATATTGCACATTACTTCCTTCTCGAACACTGCGTTTTTGCATCATTTAAACCAAATTGAGCATGTTTCATTATTTATTTGAGACTAAACAGATTGTATTTATGTATTATATTAAGTTAAAATAAAAGTGTTCATTGTTCATTCAGTTCATTCATTCAGTTCATTGTTCATTCAGCATTGTTGTAATTGTCATCATTACAAATATATATATATATATATAGTGCCTTGCGAAAGTATTTGGCCCCCTTGAACTTTGTGACCTTTTGCCACATTTCAGGCTTCAAACATAAAGATATAAAACTATTTTTTTGTGAAGAATCAACAACAAGTGGGACACAATCATGAAGTGGAACGACATTTATTGGATATTTCAAACTTTTTTAACAAATCAAAAACTGAAAAATTGGGCGTGCAAAATTATTCAGCCCCTTTACTTTCAGTGCAGCAAACTCTCTCCAGAAGTTCAGTGAGGATCTCTGAATGATCCAATGTTGACCTAAATGACTAATGATGATAAATACAATCCACCTGTGTGTAATCATGTCTCCGTATAAATGCACCTTCACTGTGATAGTCTCAGAGGTCCGTTAAAAGCGCAGAGAGCATCATGAAGAACAAGGAACACACCAGGCAGGTCCGAGATACTGTTGTGAAGAAGTTTAAAGCCGGATTTGGATACAAAAAGATTTCCCAAGCTTTAAACATCCCAAGGAGCACTGTGCAAGCGATAATATTGAAATGGAAGGAGTATCAGACCACTGCAAATCTACCAAGACCTGGCCGTCCCTCTAAACTTTCAGCTCATACAAGGAGAAGACTGATCAGAGATGCAGCCAAGAGGTCCATGATCACTCTGGATGAACTGCAGAGATCTACAGCTGAGGTGGGAGACTCTTTCCATAGGACAACAATCAGTCGTATATTGCACAAATCTGGCCTTTATGGAAGAGTGGCAAGAAGAAAGCCATTTCTTAAAGATATCCATAAAAAGTGTCGTTTAAAGTTTGCCACAAGCCACCTGGGAGACACACCAAACATGTGGAAGAAAGTGCTCTGGTCAGATGAAACCAAAATTGAACTTTCTGGCAACAATGCAAAACGTTATGTTTGGCGTAAAAGCAACACAGCTCATCACCCTGAACACAGCATCCCCACTGTCAAACATGGTGGTGGCAGCATCATGGTTTGGGCCTGCTTTTCTTCAGCAGGGACAGGGAAGATGGTTAAAATTGATGGGAAGATGGATGGAGCCAAATACAGGACCATTCTGGAAGAAAACCTGATGGAGTCTGCAAAAGACCTGAGACTGGGACGGAGATTTGTCTTACAACAAGACAATGATCCAAAACATAAAGCAAAATCTACAATGGAATGGTTCAAAAATAAACATATCCAGGTGTTAGAATGGCCAAGTCAAAGTCCAGACCTGAATCCAATCGAGAATCTGTGGAAAGAACTGAAAACTGCTGTTCACAAATGCTCTCCATCCAAACTCACTGAGCTCGAGCTGTTTTGCAATTTTTCAGTTTTTGATTTGTTAAAAAAGTTTGAAATATCCAATAAATGTTGTTCCACTTCATGATTGTGTCCCACTTGTTGTTGATTCTTCACAAAAAAATACAGTTTTATATCTTTATGTTTGAAGCCTGAAATGTGGCAAAAGGTCGCAAGGTTCAAGGGGGTCGAATACTTTTGCAAGGCACTGTATATATATATACATTGCTCAAAAAAAAGGGAACACTAAAATAACATCCTAGATCTGAATGAATGAAATATTCTTATTAAATACTTTTTTCTTTACATAGTTGAATGCGTTGACAACAAAAATCACAAAAATTATCAATGGAAATCAAATGTATCAACCCATGGAGGTCTGGATTTGGAGTCACACTCAAAATTAAAGTGGAAAATCACACTACAGGCTGATCCAACTTTGATGTAATGTCCTTAAAACAAGTCAAAATGAGGCTCAGTAGTGTGTGTGGCCTCCACGTGCCTGTATGACCTCCCTACAACGCCTGGGCATGCTCCTGATGAGGTGGGGGATGGTCTCCTGAGGGATCTCCTCCCAGACCTGGACAAAAGCATCCGCCAACTCCTGGACAGTCTGTGGTGGATGGAGCGAGACATGATGTCCCAGATGTGCTCAATTGGATTCAGGTCTGGGGAACGGGCGGGCCAGTCCATAGCATCAATGCCTTCCTCTTGTAGGAACTGTTGACAGACTCCAGCCACATGAGGTCTAGCATTGTCTTGCATTAGGAGGAACCCAGGGCCAACCACACCAGCATATGGTCTCACAAGGGGTCTGAGGATCTCATCTCGGTACCTAATGGCAGTCAGGCTACCTCTGGCGAGCACATGGAGGGCTGTGCGGCCCCCCAAAGAAATGCCACCCCACACCATGACTGACCCACCACCAAACCGGTCATGCTGGAGGATGTTGCAGGCAGCAGAACGTTCTCCACGGCGTCTCCAGACTGTCACGTCTGTCACATGTGCTCAGTGTGAACCTACTTTCATGTGTGAAGAGCACAGGGCGCCAGTGGCGAATTAGCCAATCTTGGTGTTCTCTGGCAAATGCCAAACGTCCTGCACGGTGTTGGGCTGTAAGCACAACCCCCACCTGTAGACGTCGGGCCCTCATACCACCCTCATGGAGTCTGTTTCTGACCATTTGAGCAGACACATGCACATTTGTGGCCTGCTGGAGGTCATTTTGCTCTGGCTCTGGCAGTGCTCCTCCTTGCACAAAGGCTCCTTGCCCTCCTACGGCCTCCTCCATGTCTCCTGATGTACTGGCCTGTCTCCTGGTAGCGCCTCCATGCTCTGGACACTACGCTGACAGACACAGCAAACCTTCTTGCCACATCTCGCATTGATGTGCCATCCTGGATGAGCTGCACTACCTGAGCCACTTGTGTGGGTTGTAGACTCCGTCTCATGATACCACTAGAGTGAAAGCACGGCCAGCATTCAAAAGTGACCAAATCATCAGCCAGGAAGCATAGGAACTGAGAAGTGGTCTGTGGTCACCACCTGCAGAACCACTCCTTTATTGGGGGTGTCTTGCTAATTGCCTATAATTTCCACCTGTCGTCTATTCCATTTGCACAACAGCATGTGAAATTTATTGTCAATCAGTGTTGCTTCCTAAGTGGACAGTTTGATTTCACAGAAGTGTGATTGACTTGGAGTTACATTGTGTTGTTTAAGTGTTCCCTTTATTTTTTTGAGCAGTGTAGTAAAAATAAAGAAAAACCCTGGTTTGAAAAGGTGTGTCCATTTTTTGACTGGTACTGCATGTAATGGGGAATTGATCGACACTAAGGCAAACAATTCAAACAATGAAGTTATGAAACAATGAACGTGCACAAATTCGCAGGAGAGAGCGCATTCTGGAGAGAGACGTGCATTGTGCATTTTAGCCACATTGGCCTTCTTGGACTGTGCCATCCATACAGCCTCTGCAATGGATTAGTTCATTGAGATGGGCGTGAATCAGACAGGTGTCTCGTGTGCTATAAAAAAAATACACATATATATATATATACACACACACACACACATACACATATATATATATATACACATATATACATATATGCTACTGCTCAACTAAAAACTAAAAACAAATCTCGGTCTACTAACAGCCCATCAACCAAACAATTGACCAGTCGACTAGTTGGGGTCATCCCTAAAACGTTCTCAGCCGTAATTTGAGACGTAAACATTGTTTTGTCTTAAGGTGCATTGGAGAGTTCCTCCACCAAACACGAAAGAGGCATAATATAATCATTTAAATTATATCCCCCTGAACCTGGGTTGTGTTAGAGTGAATAGAGTTAAAGTGATCACCTTCCTGCACCTGCTGTGCCCTGGACACCATATGTGAATTGATCGCCCCCCATCTATATTCAGAGCCCGTGCTGTTAGGATATTGACCTCATTCTGTCAGTAGAAGATGCCTGGTTATTCTTTAAAAGTGCTTTCCTCACCATCTTAAATAAGCATGCCCCATTCTTTTTTTGTTGTTGCCAGTAACAGATATAGCCCGTGGTTCACTCCAGACCTGACTGCCCTTGACCAGCAAAAAAACATCCTGTGGTGTACGGCACTAGCATCAAATAGCCCCCGCGATATGCAACATTTCAGGGAAGTTAGGAACCAATATACACAAGCAGTTTGATAAAGCTAGCCATTGCTTTCCTAACATAAAATGTACATCCTGCAGCACAAACTCCGAAAAGTTCTGGTACACTGTAAAGTCCACGGAGAATAAGAGCACCTCCTCCCAGCTGCCCACTGCACTGTGGCTGGTAAACACTGTCACCACCGATAAAGCCACTATAATTGATCATTTCAATAAGCATTTTTCTACGGCTGGCCATGCTTTCCACCTGGCCACCGCTACCCTGGTCAACAACCCTGCACCCCCCACAGCAACTTGTCCAAACGTCCTCCATTTCTCCTTCACCCAAACCCAGATAGCCGAAATTCTGAAAGAGCAGTACAATCTGGACCCCAACAAATCAGCTGAGCTAGACAATCTGGACCCTCTCTTTCTACAATTATCAGCCGAAATTGTCGCAACCCCTATTACTAGCCTATTCAACCTCTTTATCGCATCGTCTGAGATACCCAAAGATTGGAAAGCTGCCGCGGTCATCCCCCTCTTCAAAGGGGGAGACACTCTAGACCTTAACTGCTACAGACCTATATCTATTCTACCCTGCCTTTCTAAAGTCTTCAAAAGCCAAGTTAACAAACAGATTACCGACCATTTCGAATCTCACCCTACCTTGTCCGCTATGCAATCTGGTTTCTGAGCTGGTCATGGGTGCACCTCAGCCACGCTCAAGGTCCTAAACAATATCATAACCGCCATCGATAAGACATTACTGTGCATCTGTATTCATGGACCTGGTCAAGGCTTTCGACTCTGTAAATCAGCACATTCTTATCGGCAGACTCAATAGCCTTGGTTTCTCAAAGGACTGCCTCGCCTGGTTCACCACTATTTCTCAGTCAGAGTTCAGTGTGTCAAATCAGAGGGCCTGTTGTCTGGACCTCTGACAGTCTCTATGGGTGTGCCACAGGGTTCAATTCTCGGGCCGACTCTTTTCTGTTGCAAAATTGGAAAAATTGGATGCAGTCTATCAGAGTGCCATCCGTTTTGTCACCAAAGCCCCATATACTACCCACCACTGCGACCTGTATGCTCTCATTGGCTGACCCTCGCTTCATATTCGTCACCAAACCCACTGGCTCAAGGACATCTATAAGTCTTTGCTCGGTAAAGCCCCGGCTTTTCTCAGCTCACTGGTCACCATAGCAGCACCCACCCGTAGCACACGCTCCAGCAGGTATATTTCAATGGTCACCCCCAAAGCCAATTCTTCCTTTGGCCGCCTCTCCTTCCAGTTCTCTGCTGCCAATGACCGTAATGAATTGCAAAAATCACTGAAGCTGGAGACCCATATCACGCTCACTAACTTTAAGCATTAGCTGTCAGAGCAGCTCACAGATCACTGCACCTGTACATAGCCCATCCAACTACCTCATCCCCATACTGTTACTTGCACATTCATCGTCTGCACATCTATCACTCCAATGTTTAACTGCTAAATTGTAATTATTTTTGCCACTATGGCCTATTTATTGCCTTACCTCCCTTAACTTACCTCATTTGCACACACTGTATATAGATTTTACTTCTCTATTTTGTTATTGTTGTTTGTTCATTCCATGTGTAACTCTTTGTTGTTGTTTGTGTCACACTGCTTTGCTTTATCTTGGCCAGGTAGCTTTTCTTTTTTTTTTAAATAGATGACATATTTCTTACTGTAAACAGAGGCAAGTCTCCACAGTATTTTTCTATGAGAATGTTCCACAATGTTGTACCCAACTGAATGTGCAATGTGGCATGTAAAAATGAAACCACTATTCTGACATGGCTAGAGTGAGTGTGTGGTTTCCACAAGATTATCAAGGAAGGAAAGGTAGGAAGGAGGACGCAATTTCAAAGTACTCAAACCAGACCAAAGGCTACCATTGTGAAAGAGATTGTACTGAAACACGCCCTGTCAGGTCAACCTTAAGACTTAAATATTTTTATATACATATCGTATAACACAATAGTCATACATACTGACATTTTCAAGACTACTTATAAGACTTTTAAAGTCTTTGATCTGGCAATTGAATGTTCAGGTCAGAATAGCTGACTACCAAAGCAGAGCTTGACATTCGAATGAATGACACTAAGTTCAATGATCTGTTGTACTGCAAATATAGACACCAGAATGGGTTCAGTAAATGCACCAGTGTAGGTTTAGTATCAACATTGACAGAACAGTTTAAGAGAAAAAGAAATACAGTGGCAGGCAACCAGTACAACCAACTGACAAAACAGAGACTGGGATATCAAGATGGAGACAGACAGACAATGAGAAATGGAGTGCCACAAACTGAAAATATACAGACAACCCACACACAGACATAGCCACAAGGGCACAGCACACATACATTTCATTCATACAAGTTGGGTGCTCTCTCTCACACATGCACACTTCACTTACGATCTGTTTCTCTGTGTACTTGTTGGAGCTGAGCAGGTTGACAGCCTCCATGTGTCCAAAGTCGATGTCATGTCCCAGCAGGAAGATGAAGAGCAGCTTGCAGACATACTTCTTCTTACTATAGCCATCCAGTGCCTTGTCCCCCTTGAACTTGGAGCGGATGTTGGCCAGCTCCTTATTGATCCGCTTGATCTCCGCCTCCTTGCTCTTGCCTTGGGAGGAAGTATGGTAGCAATTTAAGTTTGGATTCAAGTTAATACTTTATTGCCATACCAACCAAAGTTGTAAGGAATTAGATTTAATGCAACTCATTAAAAACAAGGACAAAAAAAATACACAAATACATACCAGGGATTGACATTCAGGTAAATTTGCCAGTGGCACACCACGAGAATGTGAATAACGCGAGTAATTTCAATAGCAGGTGATTTTAATCTTTAATTTCTGGGCTGATCAAGTAGTCTATAGAGTTCATACAGACATTGGCAAGTCAAATTGAAGGACATTTTCAAGTGCTTCATTGTCATTTTCAAGGACCTAAATTATATATTTAATTGTTGTACTAGCCTCAAGAAAGAATCTTCAGTGCACCGTAGAATTGCTGCCTTTCCCTATGTTGCTATTTGCATAATAGCAAAGTTAACCAAAGTTATTGGAATTGAGAACAACGGAGGCAGAAGCAGCAGAAACGAGGAAACAGCCCTTGCCTTAGCCTAATTGTCTAAGAAAATTCAGGAGATAGGAAACCCCAATTGAATTAGGTCTATAATCAATAGCCTAACAATTAAATATGCCTGGATTTATAAATCATCCATATACAGCATATTTGGGAAGTATTCAGACCACTTCCCTTTAGCCACATTATGTTACATGACAGCCTTATTCTAAAATGGATTAAATTAGACTTTTTGCCTCATTAATCTACACACAATACCCCATAATGAAAAAGAGAAAACAGATTTTTAGACTTTTTTTAAAAAGTACCTTTTTTTACATAAGTATTCAGACCCTTTGCTATGAGACTCAAAATTGAGCTCAGGTGCATCCTGTTTCCATTGATCGTCCTAGAGATGTTTCCATTTCCACCTGTGTCCACCTGTGGTAAATTCAAATGATTGGACATGATTTGGAAAGGCACACACCTGTCTATATAAAGGTCCCACAGTTTACAGTGCATGTCAGAGCAAAAACCAAGCCATGAGGTCGAAGGAAATGCCTGTTGAGCTCCGAGACAGGATTGTGTTGGGGCACAGATCTGGGAAATGGTACCTAAACATTTCAGCAGCATTGAAGGTCCCCAAGAACACAGTGGCCGTCATCGTTCTTAAATTGAACAAGTTTGGAACCACCAAGACCAACCTGCCAAACTGAGCAATCAGGGGAGAAGGACCTTGGTCAGGGAGGTGACCAAGAACCCGATGGTCACTGACAGAGCTCCAGAGTTCCTCTGTGGAGATAGGAGAACCTTCCAGAAGGACAATCATCTCTGCAGCACTCCACCAATCAGGCCTTTATGGTAGAGTGGCCAGACAGAAGCCACTCCTCAGTAAAAGGCACATGACAGCCCGCTTGGAGTTTGCCAAAAGGCACCTAAAGACTGAAACCAAGATTGAACTCTTTGGCCTGAATGCAAAGCGTCACGTCTGGAGCAAACCTGACACCATCCCTACGGTGAAGAATGGTGGTGGCAGCATCATGCTGTGGGGATGTTTATCAGCAGCAGGAACTGGGAGACTAGTCAGGATCAAGGGATCCTTGATGAAAACCTGCTCCAGAGCGCTCAGGACCTCACACTGGGGGTGAAGGTTCACCTGCCAACAAGACAATGACCCTAAGCACACAGCCAAGACTAAGCAGGAGTGGCTTTGGGACAAGTCTCTGAATGTCCTTGAGTGGCTCAGCCAGAGCACAGACTTGAACCCGATTAAACATCTCTGTAGACCTGAAAATAGCTGTGCAGCGACACTCCTCATTCAACCTGACAGAGCTTGAGAGGATCTGCAGAGAAGAATGGGAAAAACACTGTTTGTGTTACTTCCCAGTCCCTGCTGTTCCATAAGGTGCATTTTTACCTGCCACCTCTGGTGGCATGTCTTGTGGGGTATGCATGGGTGTCCGAGCTGTGGGTGTCAGCTTGTCAACACCTCTTACAAAAATAAGTCAATCTCTCTTCCACTTTGAGCCATGAAAGATTGACATGCATGTCATTAATGTTAGCTCTGTGTGTACTTTTAAGGGCCAGCCATGCTGCCCTGTTCTGAGCCAACTGCAATTTTCCCAAGTTCCTCTTTGTGGCACCTGAACACACGACTGAACAGTAGTCCAGGTGTGACAAAACCAGGGCCTGTTGGACCTGCCTTGTTGATAGTGTTGTTAAGTTAGAGCAGTGCTTTATTATGGACAGACTTCTCCCCATTTTAGCTACTGTTGTGTCAATATATTTTGACCATGACCGTTTACAATCCCGGGTTACTCCAAGCAGTTTAGTCACCTCAACTTACTCAATTTCAACATGAATCATTACGAGATGTAGTTGAGGTTTAGGGTTCAGTGAATCATTTGTCCCAAATACAACACTTTTAGTTTTGGAAATATTTAGGACTAAGTTATTCCTTGCTACCCATTCCAAAACTAACTGCAGAACTTTGTTAAGTGTTGCAGTCATTTCAGTTGCTGTAGAAGCTGACGTGTATAGTGTTGAGTCATCCGCATACATAGAAACACCGGCCTTACTCAAAGCCAGTGGCATGTCATTAGTACAGTAGCCTTGCATAACCACCAGCTGTAGGCCTAAGAGTGCGTCCTGTTTAGTATTAACACCATAACTTACATAGGGATATATTTAAATATATAAACTACTGTATCAATGAATCACTCATTCATGGTCAGAACATTTTTTTATATTGTAAACTAACAGCAACTGTTTGGCACACACAATACTTTTAAACATTTCGACCTAATGATGAGGACGATCTTGCACTCAACACAGACACACTATTGAAGTCTGTCCATGTGGTGGCCAGTCAATCTCTCAATTTGAGATGCTGAAGAGTTATTGAGGGGTTATAGTATTATGTTTTTAAACGAGAAAGCAAACAAAAATCAGATTACCTTTGTAATAGAACGCTTTGTATGGAAAACCTAGTTGAAGCCAACAAATCAAAATCAAAATGTATTTTATTGGTCACATACAAATATTTTGCATATGTTACTGTTGGTAAAGTGAAATGCTTGTGTTCCTAGCTCCAACAGTGCAGTAGTATCTAACAATTCACAACAGATACACACAAATCAAAAAAATATATATATAATAATGAAGAAATATATAAATATTAGGACGAGCAATGTCGGAGTGGCATTGACCAAAATACAGTAGAATAAAGTATATACATATGAAATTAGTAAAACAGTATGTAAACATTATTAAAGTGACTTGTGTTCATGAATTCCGATTGGTCAGACTAGCGTTGAATAGACATTAGCACGGGTACTGTCTATAAGAAGCGATGAGCAGAATGGATTCTTGATCCGATTTTCTGAATGGAGGGCAGGGGAGTGCCTTGTAGCCATCTCGGAAGGAAGAGTAACAATGGTCCAGAGTTTTTGAACGGCGAGTACTACAGGAAATGCGTTGATAGAACTTCAGGTAGCCTTTTCCCCAAATTTGCTTTGTTTAAAAACTTCTTATGGCTTAGATCCCACTAATGGGATCAATATGACAACAGCCAGTGAAAGTGCCGGGTGCCAAATTAAAAACAGAAATCTCAAGATTAAAATTCCTCAAACATACAAGTATTTTACATCATTTTAAAGATAAACTTGTTGTTAATCCCACCACAGTGTCAGATTTCAAAAAGGCTTTACGACGAAAGCACACCAAATGATTATGTTAGGTCTGCACCGGGTCACAGAAAAACCCAGCCATTTTTCCAGCCAAAGAGAGGAGTCACAAAAAGCAGAAATAGAGATAAAATTGATCACTAATCTTTGATGATCTTCATCAGATGACACTCATAGGACTTAATGTTACACAATACATGTATGTTTTGTTCAATAAAGTTCATATTTATATAAAAAAAACTCTGTTTACATTGGCGTGTTACGTTCAGTAATGTTTTGCTTCCAAAACATCAGGTAATTTACAGAAATACTCAACATAAATGTTGATGAAAATAGAAGTGTTATGCATGGAACTTTAGATAAACTTCTCTTTAATGCAACCGATGTGTCAGATTTCAAAAAAGCTTTACCGAAAAAGCACTCCCAGGAATCCCGTTCGATAATAAATGTTTGATTTGTTCGATAAAGTCCATCATTTATATCCAAATACCTCCTTTTTGTTTGCACGTTTAGTACACAATCCAAACTCAGGAGGCGCAGGCAAGTCCAGGCAAAAGTTCAGATGAAAAGTCATATTACAGTTCGTAGAAACATGTTAAACGAAGTATATAATCAATCTTTAGGATGTTATCATAAATCTTCAATGTTTCAACCGGAGAATTCCTTTGTCTGTAGAAATGTGATGGAACGCAGCTAACTCTCATGTGAGCGCGCGTGATCAGCTCATGGCACTCTGCCAGACCCCTGACTCAATCAGCTCTCATTCCCCCCTCCTTCTCAGTAGAAGCATCAAACAAGGTTCTAAAGACTGTTGACATCTAGTGGAAGCCGTAGGAAGTGCAATATGACCCCATAGACACTGTATATTCGATAGGCAATGACTTAAACTACTTAAACTAAAAACTACAAACCTCAGATTTCCCACTTCCCGGTTGGATTTTTTCTCAGGTTTTTGCCTGCCATATGAGTTCTGTTATACTCACAGACATCATTCAAACAGTTTTAGAAACGTCAGTATTTTCTATCCAAATCTACTTATAATATGCATACATTAGCAACTGGGCCTGAGTTGCAGGCAGTTTACTCTGGGCATCTTATTCATCCAAGCTATTCAATACTGCCCCCAGCCATAAGAAGTTAAAATCCCCAGCTACAATAAATGGGGCCTCAGGATACGAGGTTTCCAATTCTTGCGATATGGTTATTGAACGTCAATATCGCAATTTCAAATCTGAATTTGATTAGTCATGCAGCCCTATAATCTAAGGTTGTGTTGTGCCCATAAATGTACTAACATTTGAATAAAAATTTACATTTCAACTGGTACCACAAAGATGGTTGGAGGTCCGCACATAAGAGAATGTTGACATGAATGGGAATATATGTTGTTTTAAATTATACAGTCAAGCCTCCATAGGAATCCTATTGAAATCATAGAAATATAGATAATTGAATAGACATGACCATTAAGTTTACATTCGACGGTGGGTGGACCGGCAGTTTGTGGTTATAATAAAGAAGTTAAAGTGTCAGTTCAATTTAAATGTCAATGGTGTACCAGCCAAATTCCAGTGGTCTGAAAGGATAGGTCCATTCTATGAATTACATTTCTATGACTGAAATGACACCCACCCTGTATTCGAGAGCATGTTGCGTCTCAACCGATGGCAGGCACAACACAAATACCTATGAGTTTACGCGTTTTTAGATAATTGTTGTTAAATCAATAACTGTTTATTTTAATGATATCAAACTCAAAAGTTTATATTTTCCAGGGATGAAGACATGGATGTCTCATGGTATGGTGAGGTATGAAAAATGAGTAAACTTTGAGAACCTTTAACTGCTGAGTGTTTTGGAATTCAGGTCCAAAAAGTCACTGACCACTTCTTCCACAGGCAAACATGTACAGAAAGTTGTGTTTAAATCATAAGGGGTGCTGTCAAAAAGTGATTGAATTCAATTGGATTCATGGTTTATTGGATTCATCTTAATATGCTCTTGAACTATGGCTAAATTTTGGCTAACAGATCCAAGTCACAGAATCTGCATTTTATATAGTAGGCCTATATAATCCAAGGTTAATCTAAAGGTTTAGCCTACATTATTTGACTAAAACTGACTGACTAAATGTCTGGAAACAATAATAATATGCTGCATAGAACATGAGCAAGTGGACACAAATATGCAGGTCCCATGCATGACCAATAAGGTTATGAGGAAACCACACCGTTCATAATTTGAGACGTACATTTAAGGAACACTAATAACAAGAGAAAAGTTGTGTCAAGAGGCGACTGTTTTTAAGAGTGAGGGGAGGGGTGAAATGCTCTTGGAGCCTCTTCACACTTCCTACAATGTTCGTAAAAATAACATTGGCTACACATATTACTCAAATGTAAACTTGCATACTTGCTACATCTTAACCTCTACCCCCAGAGGTAGCGCACGACACTCGCCCGACAGTTGCCCCCATGAAGCAGGGCAGTGTAAACATTGTTTCCTTGAGCCAACACTCCTACAGTCTAAATGGTAATAGCAGAGCAATATTTTTGAAACTGTTGAAATGTGTAGGCATTATCCTAATATGAGACTTGTTTTATTGAGTTTTACCTGAAATTACCGTAACAGCCAATTACATTTTTTTAATTGTCGCAGCAGCCACCAGCTGCACTGAGCCACAAAACTATCAAAGCCCATCCCCACCACCAATGTATGTAGATCATACAAACAGGATATGTTTTTTCATTTGTAACAATGCGTGATGATTTCAGAGGTGGCACCATAGGTCCCAGGGTGGTTGGGGGGAAATTGTTTTCCTTGGGCCCAGTTTTTACTGATCTGGTCAATGAATGAAATGTTATTTTGTGTCAATTCGCCAATTGGCAACCCATCCCTTATGGGATTAATTGACACAAACAAACATTACAATAATTCACTGTGGTAATTCAGTGACAATTCTTCTTCTGGTGTTCTCTGCAGTGTGCATTGCATAAAGAGTGAAAACATGTAAGGTATAAATCAATACATTATAGTAAATAAGGCTATCCAAACAATAATTATATCCCTAGAGCAGTAAAAGAATATACATATATATATAAATAAATACAGAAAAATTAAACAGAAGGCATTTGAACCCAGTAAGCTAGTAGGCTAAGATAACCAACTCTGGACAGTAGTTGTAGCATATGTCATAGTAATAAATCAGCTGTAAAAAGTGGTTTTATATGAGCTATGATGGGACCAGATTTTTTCTAATTATGTCATATGGTAAAACAAAAACGTGGACAAACTCCTGGCCCTAGGGAGGATGAAAACATTAAAATCCTTTACATAGACAACAACTGCGATTGGACAATAAAACTATCATGGCTGAGCTAGCTTTATACAGGGTTGCATTGTGTAGGCCTTTGCATCTGTAATTAAAAAGATACTCATACACTATGTCATTACTATTGTGTTGATTGTGTTGAAGAGAGAAAAGCTATACTGTACAAATCAGGGGGACTGATGGGAAAAGGACAAGAGGTGGGACAGAGGGACGGGGAGGGTGTGAATAAGGGTGAAAGTCAAGATATTTGTGTGTGACTGTGTGTCCATTTCAAATAGAGGCAGTCCTTGCCATTGCAGTTTAGACACTAAACTAAGGTACGGTGTGTGCCGTTTTGAGTTTTCCAACTTTTTGATCTAGACTACTATGTCATATTGTGATCTCAGACAGCAGTCTATTTCAAATTAATCTCATGTTAACCCCACAACAACACTAGCAGTCTTGCAACCTTTTCAAGCCCTGTTTTTGGTTTTCTGTTGTTTATCATGTTTGAAAGAGGGGCAAGGTACCCTAAATGCCCCCTTACGAAAAAAGATTGCAGTCAGAGCACAGTATAACTGCAGTATACCACATCCAAAATAACATTTTTATTTACTGCAATAATTTTGACGTGTAACTGCAGTTAGACTGCAGTATTACTGCGTCCAAAATACCACAGTTGACTGCTGTCACTGCACTTGTTTTGTAAGGGCCAGCTTTACATGAAACAGTTGGAGGCTGTAAGCGAGACACTGTCTAGTATTCTAAACGCTTGCATTTTCCCTTACAAAAAAAGATTGCCGTTTTGAAACTGCAGTAAAAGTAAACTAACTGTGGTATTTTTATTACAGAATAACTGCAGTAAAAAAATATATATTGGACCCAGTATTTGCAGCATAATGCAGTTATACTGCACTCTTACGACAGTTATACTGCACTCTGACTGCAATCTTTTTTCATAAGGGTTAATGTGCACAAGGTATATCCCATGGATATATTGGTTTCTCTGTCCTCCTATTCTCTGTCCTCACAATTCATGTGTGCTGTTTGTGTGTGTATTTTGAGTGAGTGAGAAAGAGTCTTCTGCCCCGTCATGACAGTGGCTATGAAAAATGGCAGTGTCACGCACAATAAATGTATAATGTATGGATCATGTGTGTATGTGTGCGCTATGACAGACAATGCACTCAGCATAGGCCAGGCCTATAATTAGAAAAACTGGATTAGCAACATGTGTATATTATTCCAACTATTAACAAAACATTAATGGAATTAAACTAGGTAGGCCCAACACAATATCGACTACTATGCTGCGAGTGGCGACCAATTCTAATCGACCCAGTCGTTCAACTGGCCGGTTTAGCTACTGTAACGTTATATCTGAACAGCGATACAACATAACTGTCCATCCAGTCCTGCTTCATTTCGCCCTATGCGACTGGCTGATAAATGTATTATCACAAAAAAAACAGAACAAAATTGACCCTGGTGGCCCGTCGCGATATCAACAGTCAGCTACCCTGCTTCTGTTCTGGTGCAGGTGACGTGAACAGCAGTGGCAACATCTAATGAGTAGCGGCCTAGTAGTATGCTACGAGTCGGACACACAACACATCATCACGGTCGACCGTGTATCATCACAAGCACACTAGTAGGCAGCGCAAATTGAAAAGGGATGAGGTGCAGCAGCAACTGTGACCGCGAATGACCTCTCCATAGCAATAACCCCCTCCTACCTCCTTACCATCTAGGTTAGCAAGATGTTTCACTTTACACCACTACATTTTAGGGCACACTTGCAAACAAATGTCTGTAGACCAAATGTCGTCCACCGTGCAAATGTTTATAATAACATGGCACGTTGAAAAGCTAATCAATGATGGGAAAAGGAAAAAAATACACTTACAATTCCGTATGTCCGAAATGAACACCGCTAATCCGCGCATCCCATCTCCCTTCGACACAGCCGGCATTTTTACTCGTTTCTCTGTCCTCACTCCGGCCTTTCTCGTAGAAAATGAATTGTCGACGGTCAGCTATCAGTACAGTGTATGTTACCTTGTTTCCTAGCTAGTTAGCCAGCTAACCAACTCAACAGTTGCTTTCCTTGGCGTTTTACCAAAGACAGCACGTTTATAATAGCTTGCTAGCACATTTGCTAGCTATGTAGATTAGCTAGTATGGATGGCCGTTCCGTGGATCAACTCAGCAGGCTAGCAGTATTGGTTACTCCAAATGTATCCGTGTTAACTCGCCGACGTTTCCGCTGGCTAGCAAATTCATTCAAACCTTCCCTTCGTTCACGACCAAATGACCGTTAACGTACACCCAGTTGTAACTAACTATATTTACCCGCTAAATGTATTAAAGTTATATATACAGGTATCAGAGTAAAAGCAGAATGCCAAAAAATAGCGACTCGGTCTGATCTTTGACTGTCAGTGAGTCACGCACGGCAAGCTAGCTAAACAGCTAACGTTAGCTGGCTAGCTAGCTATATCAAATGTTGGAAAACATCACCAGTTGACCGTGATCAGTCAGCACACAATCGTATTTCCACGATGTATCTATTCCAATAATGACGTGTGTCTGATGGCTAAACGAAGAGAATTCGTCAATAATTTATGTCAATTCGCTACTCGGTAGCCTTGGACAAGGCTCGTGACAGCACAAGCAGCGCGACCACTAGACGTGTTCGTTTTGCGCAGACTCTGGCGCTTCTTTTTTCTCTTGTCTCGTACTCACCAGTGTGTTGTGAACAACATTCGCGTGAGCAACAATAGTGGAATCAGCGGTTCGCCTTCAAAATAAAAGTCCCCCATTGAAACTGATGAAAACAGATACAAATTGTCAAATCATGCCTCAGTTATAGACTAGATAATGCTAAACAAATTCAACAAAAGACAATTATTAGTTCATTTGACCCCAAAAAGTTGACAAAAATATTAGCATCTTAGCTCTTATTGTGGGACTCTGAAACCACTGAAATGAGCAACATTAAGCTCACTAGTCAGCCTGTATAATGAAAATTCATATTGCACTGTGCAGCCTAACCTATGGATTGTACACCCATGAAATGGGGTATCACCATAGTGCCCTCTAAGCTCACCACAAAGCTCACAGCCCGGGACTGAACTCTTCCCAATGCAACTGGGCCCTGGGCTTCCTGGCTGGCCGTCCCCTGATTGTGGTCTTCAGAAGGAACCAGGCTGCTCCATCCTCATCAATGAAGCCACCTAGAAATGGTCAAAAATGTGAAGTTCCTTGACATACAAATCTCAGAGGAACTGAAACGGTCAAACCAGACGGACATTGTGGTTAAGAAGGCGCGACAGCGACACTTCAACGTCAGGAAGCTGAAGAAATTTGGCCTGTCCCGAGGGCCCTCACAATTTTCTACAGGATCTCCATCGAGAGCATATTGTCGGGCTGCATCACAGCCTGGTACGGCAACTCTACCGCTGTTGACCGCAAGGGTGTACAGAGTGTGGTACGCTCAGCCAAATGCACCATTGGGTGCACATTGCCTGAACCTCCAAAATCCCTACAACACCAGGTGTCGCAGGAAGGCAAAGAAGATCATCAAGGACCTTAAAACCCAAGCCACAGCCTGTTCCATTACTCAGACGTGGGCAGTATAGTAGCATCATGGCAAAAACTGTGAGACTGGCCAATAGCTTCTACCCCCAGACCACCAGGCTGCTGAATAGTCACCACTAGGCAGCTACATGCTCCCCCTGTCCCCCTCCTACCCCCCAGACTTCCTGTGCATCTGACTAATAAACTAATGTAATCTAATCTATCAGCCTATTCAGTGACACTGGGTAGACAGAACACAACTGGGTAGAGTTTACACAAATATTAGCATCTTAGCTCTTATTGCAGGACTTTGAATTTGGGAAATCAACTTCCCAGTCTGTCTATTGTGTGTATTGGACATTCATATTGCAATGTACAGCCGGAACCAGTGGTCATCAATTACCTTATCATTCTTCAAGGCATTCCTAGTCGATCATCAAAAATTTCTGTAGAAAAGCCAATGATAAAGGCTTGCGCTCCTTCTTTTTCTTATTTGTGTTTCACTGTTGGCGGTCAGTGCACTTGACTCAGAAGCCCTGGCACCAGGTAGGCAAAGTGTTCCCATTATTTAACCATTTCATTTGTCTGAAAAGACTAACTCTGCCTGCCAGGAGGACCGGGAGATCTGTGGGTAAATCGAGTGTGCCTACTGCGTTGGCCAATCGCATAGCTCAAATCACACTGCCTACAGCTTTTAAAACAATGACCAGAGGGAGACTGTCAAAGAATACAGCAAGAGCTGCTGTTTTTATGAGTGAGTTCATGTTTAAGTTTCTATTCAGCACTGTTTTTATTCAACACTATTACAAAACATATGTCCTTACTTCCACTTGCGTTGCAGCTGCATTGAATGAGTAGTCAAGTGTATCAATAGCCATGCATTTTTATTATTATTAGCAGCTTGTTGTGTCCATTTTAATACTGAAGAATATTAACATTCTTTGGTTGTAGGAACAACATGAATTTGTGCTTGAGGCAGATACAGAGCCAGAGCGACTCGAGTTTCGCCATCAGGTGAAAAACGGTGTTCCCTCTCTCTGTTCAGTCTCACCTGAGGAAAGGAAGGAGAGAGCAGGGACCATGTCTCTCTCCCTCCGCTGAGATGTATGGTTCAACTGGGAACACAGAAACAAACAAGGTCAAATCATGATGTCAGTGATCTTCAGGTCGGAAAGTCGGAGCTCTAGAAAAAGGCCAGAGTTCCCGACTTGGAATTCCGAGTTTGATGATGATCGGAGATAATTTTTTCCCGGGTTCCCCATTTGTCTTGAACACTCGGAAGTCTGAGATTTCTTGAATGCGGCATAATGCTGGACATTTCCGACTTCCGAGTGATCAAGACAACTGGGAACTCAGAAAAAAACTAGATCCAACTGGGAAAAATAGCTTTAAATGGTAATTGAAGACGCAAATATTTGTGTAAACTCTACATAGTTGTGTTCTGTTGCTGTCACCGAGTAGGCTCATGGTTGCACAATCTGTAGCTTAGGCTCTACAGTCCAATATGAACGTTAAATAGGCACAATAGGCTGTATAGTGAGCTGATTTCCCACAGTTAACATTCCCCAATAAGAGGTAAGACGCCAATATTTGTATAAACTCTGCATAGTTGTGTTCTGTGGGTGTCACCGAGTAGGCTGATACCCCATTTCATGGGTGCAAAATATAGGTTAATCTGTACATTGCAATATGAATGTTCAATAGACATAGGTTGACTGGTGAGCTTAATGTTGCTCATTTTAGTGGTTTCAGAGTCCTGCAATAAGAGCTAAAACGCTGATATTTGTGTAGACTCTTAACATTTGTGTTTGTAAGTGTCATTGAGTTGGCTGATATCCCATTTAATGGGTACACAATCCATAGGTTGGGCTGTACAGTTCAATGTGAATGGCCAATACACACAATAGACCGACTGGAAAGGGGATTTCCCACAATCAAAATCCTGCAATAAGAGCTAAGATGCTAATATTTGTGTAAACTCTACATAGATGTGTTCTGTGGGTGTCACTGAGTAGGTTGATACACCATTTCATAGGTGCACAATCCATAGGTTAGGCTGAACAGTATATATAAGTATGCCCCCAATGCAATTCTGAATTGCAATTTTATATATATATATAACAGTGGCCTCCCAAGGGGCGCAGTGGCCTAAGGCACTAGCTGTTCCACTAGAGAACCTGGTTCGAGTCCAGGCTCTGTCACAGCTGGCTTCGACCGGGAGACCCATGGGGCGGCGCACAATTGGCCCAGCGTCGTCCGGGTTAGGGGAGGGTTTGGCCGGCATTGATGTTCCTGTCACATTGTGCACTAACAACTCCTGTGACGAGTCGGGCGCAATGCACGCTGACACGGTCATCAGGTGTAAGATGTTTCCTCTGACACATTGGTGCTTCCGGGTTTTGTGGGAGTTGTGTCAAGAAGCAGTGCGACTTGGTTGGGTTGTGTTTTGGAGGACGCACGGCTCTCGACCTTTGCCTCTCCTGAGTCCGTACGGAAGTTGCAGCGTTGGGACAGGACAGTAACTACCAATTGGGAGAAAAAGGGGTAAAAAATAAATAAAATTATATATATATATACATAACATCATTCCAACCTTTTTTTGTTGAATTATCTAGTCCAATTGTGCCATGACTATACTATTTTTATCAGTTTCAATCAGTTTCAATGGGGGACTTTTATTTTGATGGCGAACCGCCGATTTCACTATTATTTCTCACACTAATGTTGTTCACGACAAACACAATACCTGATTGGTGGAATGTTGACGATTTGCTCATCTCAAAGTTGGACCCTTGGGTGGCACAAAATCTGCCATATGTAAATTAGTTTAAGTGCATTTTTTACATGGCATATTAATTTAATGACAAAGATTTGAGAGAAATAATACAATTGTTTTATAAATGTAGTCTGGCTTTTTAAACTCAAGTAAGTTGGTTTCTTGCCCCCCCATATAAATGTGTCCATCCTTTGCCTTTCACCTTTTTTAAAATCTTATTTAAGTTTTATTTAACTAGGCAAACCACTTAAGAACAAATTCATATTTACAATGACGGCCTAACTTTCCTCTAGTCATAGCAGTAAGCTCAATGTTACTAGCTAATACTACTGCTAAAAGCCTCATCAATAATGTCTGCTCTGCACTTTCTGCAAATACTTAACAAATGAAGCACTTGACTAAAGCCTAATAATTGAGGATACCAATGAAACCCATTTTTAAAAACGTATTTATTACCAATTTTAATGTGAAAGACATTGATTTGATGATGTGTCATGGTCAGGTTAATTATCTATTTTTGTGAGCGTCCTCTGGGAAAGGTGGTGGTCAATATTTCCATCTTTCAGATGAAACCTCCAAATGAAGATCTGTTCTGACTCTTTTAGGGCCAGTTTTCCAGAGCATTGTTGGACTTAAAATCCCTTGACCCCCCTGATACCATATTTGCTTCAGTGTCCCTAGCCTGTTGGTTCCACTGCAACGCTTCCCTGTTCAAATAAA
Source organism: Oncorhynchus kisutch (assembly GCF_002021735.2). NCBI lineage: Eukaryota > Metazoa > Chordata > Actinopteri > Salmoniformes > Salmonidae > Oncorhynchus > Oncorhynchus kisutch. The sequence goes on along the minus strand of NC_034179.2, from coordinate 60,725,406 downwards.
GCTGCATAAGAACATTTGCAATTGCAAGTGAGACTCCGGAGTGGTGCAGCAGTCTAAGGTACTGCATCTTAGTGCTAGAGGCGTCACTACAGACCCTGGTTCGATTCCAGGCTGTCTCACAACTGGCCGTGATTGGGAGTCCCGTAGTGCAGTGCACAATTGGCTCAGTGTCATCCGGGTTAGGGTTTGGCTGGGGTAGGCCATCATTGTCAATAAGAATTTGTTCTTAACTGACTTGCCAACAACTGAGACATATGTGACTAACAGAAATTGAATCATGTGTCCCTGAACAGAGTACAGGCCTCGGTGTAACGCTCATTCCTTAAACGATAAACATGAATCTGACTATCACCCCTAGTGAGACAGTGTTTGCCAGTCCTGTCTGGTCCAGCGATGGTGGGTTTGTGTCCATAGGCAACGTCGTTGCCGGTGATGTCTGCTCAGCCTGTGGCGGACAGTCTGAGCACTGATGGAGGGATTGTGCGTTCCTGGTGTAACTCATTAATTGTTTATGGTTCATTGAATAAGCATGAGAAACAGTGTTTAAACCCTTTACAATGAAGATCTGTGAAGTTATTTGGATTTTTACGAATTATCTTTGAAAGACAGACAGGGTCCTGAAAAAGGGACGTTTCTTTTTTCTGGGTTTATTTTGCGCAATGTGTTCGAAGCGTAAGACCGCTGCGCCACTCGGGAGCCCCTAGTGGTCATATACTTAGTTATTGACGAGCACTGCCTACATTTTGTTTGTTTGATCGATTAAGCAAAGATCTTAATCCAATAACCTTTCCTGAGACATAATTGTAGCAGTTTTAGCCAACCACAATCATAGCTGAATTTGAGGTTAAAGTGTGAACCAATGAGACATATTTATGCGAAACTGGGGCTGTCGTTTGGGAGGTGCCTGCAACACGGATCCAATCAGGAACCGTATTTTGCGTCAAAGGGTGGGGGCTCAAAGGTGTGCGTTTTAATACCACTGTACGTCTGCGTCCATGCCCACACGGAATTGAAATGGCGGAGACTACGGACAGAATGGAGGTAAGCGCAGTGGTGTGGTCGAGTAGCGGTGTAACACGTTTTAACCACGTATAATTTGTTTCTGTAGCTTGAAATCTAAGTATTTTCACTAAGCTAAAGTAACTATATTTCTAATGTCACTGTAGGCCGCGGCGCCTGTTAGTTCAGAGAACACACGCACTTCACTATCAAAGCATCCATTTTAGCCAGGCACCCGACACCGCAAGGCTCATTCATTTGTAGTCACGTGTTTGCTAGCACAGCAAACTCTTACTGTCTATACGCGGTTGTTAAATAATTCTAGTCACTGAATTATGAATACATTTGGGAAATTGATTAGTAATGACAGAAGAATATGTTGTGTGAGCCATCGCTAGCTCGCACTTCGGGGTTAGACCGCATGGGTGCTAGGTTAGCAATGCTAACTAGCGTGTCACAAAGCAAATCTGGCTCACTTTGCCGGCATTTTATTTATGTAGCCCAAGGTCCGTTTTAATCCATCAAATGCGTTTCGACAACTACATACATTAATAATGGTTAGGCATTGGTGTTAGTTCTAATCTGTGCTTCTAACGTTACCTAGCCGGCAGCCCGGGAGGAGTTATTAACCACTACTTTAACTAGATTTAGCTAGTTTGTCCTGCCAATCCTTGAATAAAGCATAGCTCATTTAATTAGTGGAGCTCGCTAGTAACGTAATGTTCAGTGCGCCCCATTCGATTACCTGTTTCTACATTTTTTACGTTTTTGACTCAACGTTATATGTAGTAAGTGAAGGCCTAAATCACCATGTGCTTTCTCCCCCCCCTTTGTGCTCGGAAAAAATAATACTTTATACACTACACTGAACTTGGGCTTAGCTACAACTACGTGAATTTAACACCAAACCCGTACTCGCAAATTAAACTAAATCTTTTGAAGTATTGTCCCATGAACATAAGTTAATTTTGAGCAACTTAAAGTCAATACTAAACACCATCTATTCAATGATACTTTTATATCGGCATGTTCTGCCTGGCTGTATTAACTGGTTCGGCTGGACAGCCTTCATACATGTCAAATGGTCATTGCCAGTCTGGGGGGGTTGGTTGTGACTGGTATCTCTTTTGGTGAGATTTCTCAGGGGGAGAGCTCGGCCAAGCCTGCAGCAGAAGACATGACTTCTAAGGACTACTACTTTGACTCATATGCCCACTTCGGTATCCACGAGGTAGGTATTTTTGAAAAAATAAGTAATTTAAATGTTTATTTGGTGAGGAAATTTGTACCATAACCAAGATGGTTGAAATGTAAATACCTGTGCCACACTGCTATAAACCGAATTGTGGTCAGCACATCTGAAAAATACAATGAAGCAATTGAGATGGGTGGTACATTGTCAAATGTTCGAGCAGGTGTATATATCCCAGTGTGAGTGACTCACTTCAGTAAGCGTTGCCTTAATTAATCTCATGTCCTGCTCTGTAGGAGATGCTGAAAGATGAGGTGCGTACCCTGACCTACAGGAACTCAATGTTTCACAACAAGCACCTGTTCAAGGACAAGGTGGTGTTGGACGTGGGCAGTGGGACTGGCATCCTCTGCATGTTTGCAGCCAAAGCCGGGGCTAAGAAAGTCATAGGCGTAAGTACCCCCACCTTGTTTGTGAACGGGGAGGAGACTCATACCTCACTTACTGCCATGTACTGTCAAGTCTGTAGTACTTTCAGAACTTGTGATGCAGCATCACCAGTCTGTGTGACATGTCCCCATTGTCATACCATATTGTGTAAGGCATACCTGTTTATATCTCACAGATGTGAATGCTTTGCATCGGGACCTGTTTTATTTGCTTTATAATGAACACCTAGAAAGCCCATGAATGCCCAGTAGGCTTCAGTTGCTTTGATGGGTTCACAAAAGGACACCATGGTTCTGGTTAGTTGTCATTTAGTTGAGATACTCAAAGGCCTGCTCTCATCTCTGCTTTTGTATTTTTAGATTGAGTGCAGCAGTATTTCTGACTATGCTGTGAAGATCGTCAAAGCCAACAAAATGGACCACAGTAAGTCAATACTTCCCCCTGCCACTTCAGTTTTCAGTCAACCATGTCCTTTACAATGGTTCAACCTGGCTTGAGGTAATGGTATGGCTATTTAGTTGTAACTCATCCCTATCCCCCCCCCCCCCCCCCCCATTCAGTTGTGACCATCATCAAGGGGAAGGTGGAGGAGGTGGACCTCCCTGTAGAGGGAGTGGACATTATCATCTCAGAGTGGATGGGCTACTGCCTCTTCTATGAGTCAATGCTCAACACTGTCATCTATGCCAGGGACAAGTGGCTGGTATGTTCCTGTCAGTATATTTAATGAGTACTTTTTGGAATAGACTTTAATGCTTGTTTGAAAGTTTTGTCATCTTTCTCTATATTGAAATCTTCAGGAACAAGTGGCATGTGTTAAACTGTTTGGCCATATACCAAGGCTTTTAGGAGATTAAGTTCCTGAGTTGATGTGGAATTGACCATAAAGTAATCCTCATTCCAGTGGGTCTCGCCAAACACCATACTGGGTTGACTTATTTGGAACATTTCAGATATAGCACTGGTGTGAACTCTAAAACTCAACTGTTTTCCCTACCATGGATAAATGCGTGTGCTGTAACAATATTCAGTCGGATCAAATTATGCAGTTTTGAAGTGTATGGATAAGTTTCTGTCTGGAGTTGGCTTGCTCCTTTGGAGGCTAACACCCCACGCAGTCATTATGCCATGATTCCACACAGCCACTAAATGTCAAGTCTTTGAATAGCCTGCTAATCTGTCATTCCTAAGTGTATTAACCTGCCATGCTCTTTTTCCTTCTGTCTCCCAGAAACCAGAGGGCCTGATTTTCCCAGACAGGGCTACCCTGTATGTCACAGCCATTGAGGACAGGCAGTACAAGGACTATAAAATCCACTGTGAGAATTCCTCTAAATTTTGGGGTAATGTAGTTGGTGTGAATTGGCCAGCGTTGTACCCATGTTTTTGGTTCGAGCGGAGATAGTGAAGGGACTTTATCATTGGTTTCTGTGGTGGCGTGTCGCAGCCCTTATCGAAGCAGATTCAGAACGCTCACAGTTGAGTCAAAGGAGCCAAAAGCATATTTTACAGCAACAGTTCTGGAAATAACATTTACTTGTACTGTGCTTTTATTAAGATCACTATATTGGTCAATTGCACAAGGTCCAACCCAAATTTCACTGTCGCTTTTAATCCGACTGCTCCAGAAGATGCGTTGGTTTTGGAGGGGGGGGGGGCTCATGTGGTCTCTGGGGAGTTAAGTGCCTTGCGCAATGACATCTGGGATTTGATACCAGCAACTCTCCAGGAATCGAACTGTCAACCCTCCAGTTGCTGGTTTGCCTCGCTAGGCTACCCGCCACCCCTTTTATAGTTATCATATCAGCTCTGCTCTAGCTAGCAAGTGGACTTAAGTGTGCACTTCTAGACCTAGCAAAGCTAACCATGTTTTAAAGGAAAGACTAATGCCCATACAATTTAATATCAAGTTCATTTTTAAACTTTCCATCTGCCCAGGTGTGGTGGTAACCCCATATCTTCTCTGTAACAGGGTGGGAGAATGTGTACGGTTTTGATATGTCCTGCATCAAGGAGGTGGCCATCAAGGAGCCCCTAGTGGATGTGGTGGATCCCAAACAGCTGGTCAGCAGCGCCTGCCTCATCAAGGTGAGTCAATCACTCTCAGCAGCCTCCCCCAATACACACAGTTATGTGACCCCACTTGGAATCTGATTACTTGACTGAACCCATTGTGACATTTCGTGTCGGCTCCACTTAATCCCACCAGTTCAAACAGGATTTTGCCTTGTCATCTGAGTCTCATGTTGTCGCCCCCTCCCTCTACATTGTCCCCAGGAGGTGGACATCTACACAGTGAAGATCGACGACCTGTCCTTCACCTCGCCCTTCTGCCTGCAAGTGAAGAGGAATGATTACATCCACGCTCTCGTCACCTACTTCAACATCGAGTTCACACGCTGTCACAAGAGGACAGGCTTCTCCACCAGTGAGTCTAGGCTCAAACCCCCCTCCTGTAAACCGTCTGCACCCCAGTAATAGATTTGTTCACTGAATCTTTATAAATGTCTATAGTAAATGACAGTGCAAGTCATCAATAAATGGAAGACTGTTTCTGATTTAAGGGATATTTTTTTGTTACCTGAAGTCATTAAACCTCCTGTTTCTCTTCCCCAGGTCCGGAGTCCCCCTATACCCACTGGAAGCAGACCGTATTCTACCTGGATGACTATCTGACTGTGAAGACTGGAGAGGAGATTTTCGGCAACATCAACATGAAGCCCAATGTCAAAAACAACGTAAGACCTCCCTGTCTAACTTTGTTAGGACACCTTTTTAGTCTCAAATCTCACCCTTTATTTTTTACCGTCTGTTGGTTTGAGTGTCTTGTAAGTCTGTTTACCCCTCCCATTTTCCTGGTTATCATTTTCCCAAACTAGAAGTGATTCGTTTTCTGTTCTGTCTCATGGTGTTCTGTACTGTTCTTTGGTTTAAAGCTGGGTGTTTATCCTGTGTCTTTTAACCTGTTTCTGTATATCTTTTTTGTTTGCAGAGAGACCTGGACTTCACCGTTGATATAGACTTCAAAGGTCAGCTCTGTGAGGTGTCCAAGACCTCAGAGTACAGAATGCGTTAGGTTCACTCTTCTCCCACACCCATTATGTGTTTGTGAACGGGGGAGTGCTGAAGGAAGATCAGGGGTCAGTGTGTGTCTGTATGATCACTTAATTCTCATCCTCCAGAACTTGACTAGTACTCCTAAGCAATGTTTGAAATATTCTGTCTTGCTTTCTTGCTATGTTTGATCAGATGTTCTGAGGTTTAAAACGACTAAAAGAACAGTGGAAAGACATGGCGACTCATTGTGCAATAGTCACTGAAATCATGTTTTTACATGTGCTTGTCTAAGTTCAGCTCTTGATCTTAGCCTGTGCTTAAACTCAACGCACACACACTGACCCCACCTGCCTGTACATAGTGTTATTGTTCAGTCACATTTGCCTCTGTTGTACAGTCACGGATCTTGTTGACATGGCAGACCCCCCCCCCCCCCCCCCTCTTTTCATAAGAAGCGCCTCCTGTGACAGGTTTGTCGCCCCCCCCCCCCCGCCAGCCAATTAGACTGTCTGTTGGGGGGGGGGGGGGTGCAAGTCAGCCATTGGTGTATTTTAAATTCCAAATGAGCATGATTAAAGGAAATCCTCTCCAGGCTGTAAAAATCTGTTGTAGCTGTGATATGACTACCATTCAGCTCAGCTTGAATCATGTCTGATTGGGTAGCTCTGTGCTGATGACCTCCTTTCACGAGACTGACGTAAGCAGTTCTCATACAGCAGGTGTGGGTGATGTAGTCTAACCATGGAGCAGTTATAATTTTCCCAATTCAGATCGGTCTTTGCTCAACCTGTTCCCTGTTCTAGCAATCATAAGAGCCCCCTACTAAGAAAAGCAAATTAGAGGAGAGTTAAGCCCAGTGTACCTTAGTGATAGACCTGGAGATGTATGTTTTATTGGGACCACAAAGCATCCACTCTTGCCAGTGCTGGACTAAACGAGATCCCTCTAACCTGTTGTCGTCCCTGCCTGGATTCAGTTGCATTTGTTTAGCCAATCCCAGGGGCCCTTGTTTGCTGGATTATCTGCCTGGTTTGCCCTCTAGCGCAAAGTGCAGCACATCTGAAACAAGTGTATGGCCAGACCGCCAGCCAGAAGGAGCTGATGGCAACCTCAGATTGGTCATCTCCAGTGTGGGCCATGCAGGTTGGAGATTCGTTAGACCGGACTGTTTCATGTTATGTTTTTGTCCTTGCTGCTTTATGTGACTTTTTGAGTGTGGACCATCACTTTTTATTCGTCTTTTTTAAAAATAAAGTAAAACTGGAAAATATAATTTGTCTTGCCTATATTTTTGCACTTCTGTTCAGGTAAAACTGACAGTCTTTGTGGCAATTGGGATGGAGTTGTCTCTGAAACATTTTCATTAATAGTCTTGCTTAAACCTTTCAAGCTTTGTAGAGTCACTGATTAAACTACTTGGCTTATCTGAGTCCATTTGTCATCGAAACGGTGATTTGTATGAGTAATTTTGTTAATGACTTGCATCAGAGTCTTTAAGCAGTGGATGTCTAAACCTGCTCTTCTAAGCAAATAAATGTGTTTAACTTCAAAGTTTTTACTGAGTTAGTTCATTGAAGTAAATCAGCCAATTGAAATGACTGTATTAGGCCCTAATCTATGGATTTACATGGTTGGTCAGGGGTGGGCCTGGGAGTGCATAGACCTACCCACGGGAATTGGATCCAGCCTATCAGAATGCGTTTCCCCCACAAGGGCTTTATTACAGACAAATACTCCTCGGCACCGATCCTGCAGGTGAAGAAGCCAGATGTGGAGGTCCTGGGTTGACTTACTGCCAAACTCTAAAACGTTGTTGGTGTATGGTTGGGTAATGAACATTCAATTCTCTGGCAACAGCTCTGGACATTTCTGCAGGCAGCATGCAAATTGTACACCAACTTGATTTGTGACAACTGCACATTTTAGTGGCCTTTTATTGTCTACAGCGTAGGGTGCACAGGTGATTTTAGCATGTGAATCTGGGTGGGGCAAATTATTTTTAATGCATGCCAGCATAGGCACTAAATACATTAATTGCACTGTGATAAACGGTACACATGTTAGGGCCTACATAAAGCTGTCCCAAAGACAGTTTTCTTCTCAGCACCATGGAGTGAATACTTCCCACCCCTTCCCCTGGCTATTAGCAGAGCCTTGTCTGGCAGCGAAACAGTTAATTCAGCCTCATCTACTGCCTATACATTTTTTTTTAAGAAACATGGCTGACAAGTGTGGTTTCTTCTGACTCCTTGTGGATTTGTGTAAGTTGATAAGAACCGCATTCTCGTTCAATAAATGCCAAAATGACTTTTGAACAATACACATGTTCAGTAAATTCATGTTTATTCTTAACGCGAAGTATAAGCACGCGAACGACCTGCGACAAGGTAGACCTATTCATTCAGCACTTTCAAAATGGGGACTTGACAGAAAGTCAGCTTTACTTGAAGTTACCACAAACTCAGCTTACCATTTGAAGTATTTTATGTGTGGTCTAAAAAGGAAGGAAAATAGAAATGAGGGTACACTTTTATATAAAATATACCAACCAACAGCACATTGCGCAAACAAAACAAACCTTGCGATACAGTAATTAAGGGGGTATATAAAGCGGACAATGAAAGCTCTTACAATATTCGATGACATTTCTCAGGCTCTGGGCTGTGACCAAATTATTTGGGTGAGAGACATGGGCGACTAACAGCTTACTACACAACATACATTTAGTATTACTTTCTTAGCTACACTATACATATCTCCCTGGCATATTACATCATTTACTTATTCATCAAAGTCTGACATTCTCTGGATTTATGTTGCTTTCAAGACAACTGGGAACTCAGAAAAAAAATAAGATCGAATCATGACGTCAGTGATCTTCAGGTCAGAGCTCCCAACTTGTAATTCTGAGTTGGATGACCGTTCAAAACCTATTTTCCTAGTCGGAGCTATTTTTTTCAGAGTTCCCAGTTGTCTTGAACTCACTGAAGTCTGAGATTTCCCAATTCTGAGTTTCCAATTGTTTTGAAGGTGGCAAAAGTCATGCTGGCTTGATAGCTTGGCCAATGTGTTCAACATTTTCTGGCCCATGGTGTTGCGTGTGAATGTTTATTATTTTAAGCTTGGAAAAGAGACCCTTAAACCCAGCCTTCGACCACACACCCACTCCACTGAATAGCAGGCAGGGGAAGCAAAATAGTGATTGCTTTGCATTACTTGCAGTTAGCCACTGATTCCTTCCAAACCACTCCTTGTTGAATTTGTGATTTCCAACTTGTGTGATGTTTAATGCAAGAGGACCGATAAGTTTTATCTTTAATTTCGCTTCATATGACAAGGATTGAAAAGGATTTGCAGGTAGATTGTCGATGTGATTCATGATGATAACTGCTTGACCTGGCTTGCTAGCTAATGTTGACATGATCAGCCAAAGCCTGGACCTGAACCCGATCGAACATCTCTGGAGAGACATGAAAATAGCTGTGCAGTGACACTCCCCATCAAACCTGACAGAGCTTGAGAGGATCTGCAGAGAAGAATGTGAGAGACTCCCCAAATACAGGTGTGCCAAGCTTGTAGCGTCATACCCAAGAAGACTCAAGACTGTAATCACTGCCAAAGGTGTTTCAACAAAGTACTGAGTAAAGGGTCTGAATATTTATGTAAATGTGATATTTCAGGAATTGTATTTTTAAGAAATTTGCTCAAATTCTAAAAACCTGTTTATGCTTTGTCATTATGGGCTATTGTGTGTAGATTTGGGCTCACGAGTGGCGCAGCAGTCTAAGCCACTGCATCTCAGTGCTAGAGCTGTCACTACAGACCCTGGTTCGATTCTAGGCTGTATCACAACCGGCTGTGATTGGGAGTCCCATAGGGCAGCGCATAATTGGCCCAGCGTCGTTAGGGTTTGGACGGGGTAGGCCGTCATTGTAAATAAGAATTTGTTCTAAACTGACTTGCCTAGTTAAATAAAGGTTAAATACATTTATTAAATAAAAGATTGATGAGGCAGAAAAAACGATTTAATCCATTTTAGAATAACGCTGTAACGTAACAAAATGTAGAAAAAGTCAAGGGGTCTGAATACTTTCTGAATGCAATGCATATATACAGTACCAGTCAAAAGTTTGGACACTGTGGTGGCTAATTTCTGTTTTATCAAATGAGGAGAGACAAACTTATCATACAAGTCAGTTATACTTAAACTGAATCTTTATTAGTGAGAGCTTTGCAATAGCGATGGCTGGTCGACGAATAACCCTCTCTGATGATTAGTTGAGAGCCCCGAGACAAAAGTACAAATGTATTTTTATAGCCAAGAGACACCCCTTTCAATCTACATGACCGAACAACAGATATACAGTTGAAGTCGGAAGTTTACATACACTTAGGTTGGAGTCATTAATACTCGTTTTTCAACCACTCCACAAATTTCTTGTTAACAAACTATAGTTTTGGCAAGTCGGTTAGGACATCTACTTTGTGCATGACAAGTCATTTTTTCAACAATTCTTTACCGACACATTATTTCACTTATAATTCACTATCACAATTCCAGTGGGACAGAAGTTTACATACACTAAGATGACTGTGCCTTTAAACAGCTTGGAAAATTCCAGAAAATTATGTCATGGCTTTAGAAGCTTCTGATAGGCTAACTGACATAAGTTGAGTCAATTGGAGATGTACATATGGATGTATTTCAAGTCCTACCTTGAAACTCACTGCCTCTTTGCTTGACATCATGGGAAAATCAAAAGAAATCAGCCAAGACCTCAGAAAAATAATCGTAGATCTCCACAAGTCTGGTTAATTCTTGGGAGCAATTTCCAAATGCCTGAAGGTACCACATTCATCTGTACAAACAATAGTAAGCAAGTATAAACACCATGGGACCACGCATCTGTCATACCGCTCAGGAAGGAGACGTGTTCTGTCTCCTAGAGATGAATGTACTTTGGTGCGAAAAGTGCAAATCAATCCCAGAATAACAGCAAAGGACCTTGTGAAGATGCTGGAGGAAACAGGTACAAAAGTATCTATATCCATAGTAAAACAAGTCCTATATTGACATAACCTGAAAGGCTGCTCAGCAAGCAAGAAGCCACTGCTCCAAAACTGCCATAAAAAAGCCAGACTACGGTTTGCAACTGCACATGGTAACAAAGATCATACTTTTTGGAGAAATATCCTCTGATCTGATGAAACAAAAATAGATCTGTTTGACTATAATGACCATCGTTATGTTTGCAGGAAAAAAGGGGAGGCTAGCAAGCCGAAGAACACCATCCCAACCGTGAAGCACACCATCCCAACCGTGAAGCACACCATCCCAACCGTGAGGCACGGGGGTGGCAGCATCATGTTGTGGGGATGCTTTGCTGCAGTTGGTGCACTGGTGCACTTCACAAAATAGATGGCATCATGAAGGAGGAAAATTATGTGGATATATTGAAGCAACATCTCAAGACATCAGTTTAAGTTAAAGCTTGGTCGCAAATGGGTCTTCCAAATGGAAAATGACCCCAAGCATACTTTCAAAGTTGTGGCAAAGTGGGCAGAACTGAAAAAGTGTGTGCGAGCAAGGAGGCCAACAAACCTGATTCAGTTACACCAGCTCTGTCACTAGGAATGGGCCAAAATTCACCCAACTTATTGTGGAAAGCTTGTGGAAGGCTACCCGAAACGGTTGACCCAAGTTAAACAATTTGAAGGCAATGCTACTAATTACTATTGAGTGTATGTAAACTTCTGACCCACTGGGAATACAGTGCCTTGCGAAAGTATTCGGCCCCCTTGAACTTTGCGATCTTTTGCAAAAAAGATCAAGTCAAAAACTGAAAAATTGGGCGTGCAAAATTATTCAGCCCCCTTAAGTTAATACTTTGTAGCGCCACCTTTTGCTGCGATTACAATTGTTTTTTCCCATTCCCCCTTGCAAAACAGCTCGAGCTCAGTGAGGTTGGATGGAGAGCATTTGTGAACAGCAGTTTTCAGTTCTTTCCACAGATTCTCGATTGGATTCAGGTCTGGACTTTGACTTGGCCATTCTAACACCTGGATATGTTTATTTTTGAACCATTCCATTGTAGATTTTGCTTTATGTTTTGGATCATTGTCTTTTCGGAAGACAAATCTCCGTTCCAGTCTCAGGTCTTTTGCAGACTCCATCAGGTTTTCTTCCAGAATGGTCCTGTAATTTGGCTCCATCCATCTTCCCATCAATTTTAACCATCTTCCCTGTCCCTGCTGAAGAAAAGCAGGCCCAAACCATGATGCTGCCGACACCACCATGTTTGACAGTGGGGATGATGTGTTCAGGGTGATGAGCTGTGTTGCTTTTATGCCAAACATAACGTTTTGCATTGTTGCCAAAAAGTTCAATTTTGGTTTAATCTGCAGAGCACCTTCTTCCACATGTTTGGTGTGTCTCCCAGGTGGCTTGTGGCAAACTTTAAACGACACTTTTTATGGATATCTTTAAGAAATGGCTTTCTTCTTGCCACTCTTCCATAAAGGCCAGATTTGTGCAATATACGACTGATTGTTATCCTATGGACAGAGTCTCCCACCTCAGCTGTAGATCTCTGCAGTTCATCCAGAGTGATCATGGGCCTCTTGGCTATATCTCTGATCAGTCTTCTCCTTGTTTGAGCTGAAAGTTTAGAGGGACGGCCAGGTCTTGGTAGATTTGCAGTGGTCTGATACTCCTTCCATTTCAATATTATCGCTTGCACAGTGCTCCTTGGGATGTTTAAAGCTTGGGAAATCTTTTTGTATCCAAATCCGGCTTTAAACTTCTTCGGACCTGCCTGGTGTGTTCCTTGTTCTTCATGATGCTCTCTGCGCTTTTAACGGACCTCTGAGACTATCACAGTGCAGGTGCATTTATACGGAGACTTGATTACACACAGGTGGATAGTATTTATCATCATTAGTCATTTAGGTCAACATTGGATCATTCAGAGATCCTCACTGAACTTCTGGAGAGAGTTTGCTGCACTGAAAGTAAAGGGGCTGAATAATTTTGCATGCCCAATTTTTCAGTTTTTGATTTGTTAAAAAAGTGTGAAATATCCAATAAATGTCGTTCCACTTCGTGATTGTGTCCCACTTGTTGTTGATTCTTCACAAAAAAATACAGTTTTATATCTTTATGTTTGAAGCCTGAAATGTGGCAAAAGGTCGCAAAGTTCAAGGGGGCCGAATACTTTCGCAAGGCACTGTATGATGAAAGAAATAAAAGCTGAAATAAATCATTCTCTCTACTATTATTCTCAAAATGAAGTGGTGATCCTAACTGACCTAAGACAGGGAATTTTTACTAGGATTAAATGTCAGGAATTGTGTTAAACTGAGTTTCAATGTATTTGGCTAAGGTGTATGTAAACTTCCGACTTCAACTGTATATAGAATGAGTCACAAGGTTAAGATGTGTATGAAAGATACCTATAATACATAGCAGACAGTATCTGCTGTGTCAACAGTTTTCATTGTATAGAGACCAGTGTCTGGCCCTCTGACTCCAAACTGGAACCATCTCTACCTGGTACGGTATAGAACAGAAACATTAACTCATAATCTGGAATGCTTTTTACGTTTTATCACCCAAAATACATAGTAAATCTCCTCTCAGTGTTATCTCCCAGAGGCCCATCCTCAGTAGAACAAACACACAAAAATGAAGAATACTCTATTCCATTGCATAACACTACCATTTGATGCAATAAATGTATTATTACATAATCTTGCAATTTTTCCACCATAACACACATACTCATTTAAGGGGTTTTCTTAATTTTTTACTATTTTCTACATTGTAGAATAATAGTGAAGACATCAAAACTATGAAATAACACTTATGGAATCATGTAGTAACCAAACAAGTGTTAAACAAATGTTAGATTCTTCAAAGTAGCTACCCTTTGCCATGGGAGCTTTGCACACTCTTGGCATTCTCGCAAACAGCTTCACCTGGAATGCTTTTCCAACAGTCTTGAAGGAGTTCCCACATATGCTGAGCAATTGTTGGCTGCTTTTTTTCACCCTGCAGTCCAACTCATCCCAAACCATCTCAATTGGTTTGAGGTCGGGTAATTGTGGAGGCCAGGTCATCTGATGCAGCACTCCATCACTCTCCTTCTTGGTCAAATAGCCCTTACACAGCCTGGAGGTGTGTTTGGGTCATTGTCCTGCTGAAAAACAAATGATAGTCCCACTTAGCGCAAACCAGCTGGTTAAGTGTGCCTTGAATTCTAAATAAATCACTGACTGTGTCACGGTGGGAACCACACATGCAGAGATCATCCGTTCACCTCCTCTGCGTCTTGGAACCAAAAATCTCCAATTTGGACTCATCAGACCAAAGGAGAGATTTCCACCGGTCTAATGTCCATTGCTCGTGTTTCTTGGCCCAAGCAAGCCTCTTCTTATTTTTTTGTGTCCTTTAGTAGTGGTTTCATTGCAGAAATTCGACCATGAAGGACTGATTCACACAGTCTCCTTTGAACAGTTCATGTTGAGATGTTTCTGTTACTTGAACTCTGTAAAGCATTTATTTGGGCTGCAATTTCTGACACACAATAGATCTGGTTTAGATAAAACAATGAAAAAACATGTTTTTTATTTCTATATCATCATCATCATCATCATCATCTTTAAAATGAACAAGATAAAACAAACATTCAGATAGGATGATGGGGACAATTTCAGGGAAAAATACAAGATGGCAGCAGTACTTGTGCAAAGTTTCAGAATGAAAACTTCCAAAATGAGTGTGCTACATGACATTTATCATGAAGTCACCCAGGTGTCCCACACAAGTAGCCCAAATGAAGGTATACATTTTGAAACAAATAACTATATACAAAATACCAAAATGGTATTCTAACCCCCCCCCCCCCCCAAAATAACATGGGTAACTATTTACACACTTTCAATATTTGGAAGACCCTCAGTCCTCTATCAAATCAAATCAATCTATATAGCCCCAGCCTAAAACCCCAAACAGCAAGCAATGCAGGTGTAGAAGCACCGTGGCTAGGAAAAACTCCCTAGAGAGGCAACAACCTAGGAGAAACCTAGAGAGGAACCAGGCTATGAGGGGTGGCCAGTCCTCTTCTGGCTGTGCCGGGTGGAGATCACAGTGGTTGTAGAGGGTGCAACAGGACAGCACCTCAAGAGTAAAAATGAACTGTTTAGGGTTCCATAGCCGCAGGCAGAACAGTTGAAACTGGAACAGTGGCAAGGCCAGGTGGACTGGGGACAGCAAGGAGTCATCATGCCAGGTAGTCCTGACGCATGGTCCTAGGGCTCAGGTCCTCCGAGAGAGAGAAAGAGAGAATTAGAGAGAGCAAACTTAAATTCACACAGGACACCGGATAAGACTCCCATTCGGAGTCAGTGTCACTGTGAAAGAAAATGTTCAGTTAGAATAGTTTCACATATGAGCCCTGTATCAACAGGTATAATAAACAGATATATATAGAGAGTTGAAGGTTGAATATATTATATTATTATTACCTGCTAGATCCACTGTCTCTTTTATATAATGACATTTCATCTAGATCTACTGTCTCTATTATATTATGACAGACCAGCTAGATCTACTGTCTTTATTATATTACAACAGACCAGCTGTATCTACTGTCTCCATTTCACTTTGGCCATTGAATTAATGTGGGCTGGGGTGGTAGCGGCAGACACACGCATCTCACATTTCATGACATTAAATGTTTATATATTGCTTCTAAAATAAAATAAAAATCACAAATAATATTTTATATTATTAATTTCAAACAAGGGCATAAGCATGATAAGAACTTACCAGTCCAAAATGATGTCCTCTCCCTTCAAAAAATATTCCTCCACAATCGCTAAATGAAGCGTCCTACAACAATCTCTGTCTCACCTTCCCAATCAATTTATTCTAAAGTTGTGTGTACGTCTGTATATCTAGACTTGACTTAGTCGCCATAATGATTGATATATAAACAGCTGAATCTGGGCGTTCACCAAACAATGCAATGCGTAATATGTGTTTCTCCTTCCGGTATGAAAATTCAATAGCGCATGACTCTCTTTACCCTGGAGCTTACTACATTGGTTGGTCTTGCAACACATAAACATGGCGTATTGCCGTTTAGCTCAGCTCATTGGCTATCTACCCAGCTAGATTTCAAGACGATCAGTGGTCATTGGGTTAAAAGACAGTCAATCAACGAAAGAGGAGCTATCGACAGACAAGTTGTACGAAATGCAAATTAATTACTTAAAAATCTTACAATGTGATTTTCTGGATTTTTGTTTTAGATTCCGTCTCTCACGGTTGAAGTGTACCTATGATAAAAATGACAGACCTCTACATGCTTTGTAAGTAGGAAAACCTGCAAAATCGGCAGTGTATCAAATACTTCTCCCCACTGTATATATGCAGTGCATTCAGTAATGATCATGCTGTTTAAATCAGCTTCTTGATATGTCACACTTGTCACATGTATGGATTATCTTGGCAATGGAAAAATGCTCACTAACAGGGATGTAAACAAATTTGTGCACAAAATTTTATAGAAATAACCGATTTCTTGCATATGGAACATTTCTGGGAACTTTTATTTCAGCTCATAAAGCATGGGACCAACACTTTGCATGTTGTGTTTATATTTTTGTTCAGTATACATCTTCTGAGCGAATAAAATACACTACAGCAAGCTATACAGGACCGGTTGCCAAAATGTAGTGAAGGGGATACACATTTATTTTTTGGTGGGCATTGCATACACTCCCTTAATCTCCAGGATGCATTATCAAAGTCGTGTAGTGGAGGTATCAGTAAGGCTGGCTGATAGAACACAATACAATGTTTAGTGTTTCAGTGCAGTGCAGCAATGTGCACACAGCAGAAGGCCTAGAACTGTGAGTGTAAATTCACATGTATTTACATCAGCAAATGTCACAAAGTGCTATACAGAAACCCAGCCTAAAACCCCAAACACCTGTCTAAAATGTGAACCTCACATGTGAGTGGTTTCATGGACAGATGGAAATACCCGTCTGAAATTTAGAGAGAGGAGGGAGATCTAAAGATGCAAAAACTCTCACAGGTTGCAAATATTACTAGGATATTGCCTTTGGTTGCTAGATAATGAAAGAAAGCTGACAGAAAGTTTTTACAAAATAATTGCCTCCATTGTTTGAAACGTTCAGGTTTCAAACAATTACGGAACGAACAGGAAAAATATATAGCGATGCTAATGAAAAGCCTAACCATCTTCTGATTGATAAAAGGCTTTCCCAAACAACTTCTCAATTAAATGTTAACTAGCTACAAAGTAGCCTATGCCTACCTGGCTAAATTACATGATTATTTGCATCAATCAAGTGGCCATTTGTTTTGCAAAAGCCATCTCATGCTACACAAACACCACTAACCAAAAAAAAGTGCTAGGTTCCTGCAGACTTAATGGGTAACTCCACAAAAAAACGTACATTTTTTTCAGATTTTTCCCAGACCCCCAAAGGTGATCGATCTCCTTATGTGAACAATTTGGTTGAAAGCGAAAACCTGAAATGAATTGGGCAATTCAGAAACCTGTGAAAATCTTACTCAGTTGACATCGTCATTGATCTCTTTCAATAGTAGGCCCTAACAAATAGTAGCCCTATCAAATTTTATTTGTCACATGCGCCGAATACAACAGCATTTCACCTTACAGTGAAATGCTTACTCTCAAGCCCTTAACCAACGATGCAGTTTTAAGAAAAACGAAGTGTTAAGTAAAAAATAAATAATTTAAGTAACAAATAATTAAAGAGCAGCGTTAAAATAACAATAGCGAGGCTATATACAGTGGACACCAAGGAACTTGAAGCTCTCAACCTGCTCCACTACAGCCCCGTAGATGAAAATGGGGGCGTGCTTGGTCCTCCTTTTCCTGTTGTCCACAATCATCTCCTTTGTCTTGATCACGTTGTGGGAGATGTTGTTATCCTGGCACCACACGGCCAGGTTTCTGACCTCCTCCCTATAGGCTGTCTCATCATTGTCGGTGATCAGGCCTACACTGTTGTGTCATCGGTAAACTTAATGATGGTGTTGGAGTCGTGCCTGGCCATGCAGTCATGAATGAACAGGGAGTACAGTAGGGGACTGAGCAGGCACCCCTGATGAGCCCCCATGTTGAGGATCAGCGTGGTGGATGTGTTGTTACCTACCCTTACCACCTGGGGGTGGCCCGTCAGGAAGTCCAGTATCCAGTTGCAGAGGAAGGTGTTTAGTCCCAGGGTCTTTAGCTTAGTGATGAGCTTTGAGGGCACTATGGTGTTGAACGCTGAGCTGTAGTCAATGAATAGCATGCTTCTCACATGCTTTTTTTGTTGTCCAGGTGGGAAAGGGCAGTGTGGAATGCAATAGAGATTGCATCATCTGTGGATCTGTTAGGGCGATATCTGTTAGGGCGATATCATTGTAAATAAGAATTTGTTTTTAACTGACTTGCCTAGTTAAATAAAGGTTACATTTAAAATAATAATAATAATAAAATCTTAGTGTTCTTGGGCACAGGGACTATCGTTGTCTGCTTGAAATATGTTGGTATTACAGATTCAGTCAGGGACAGGTTGAAAATGTCAGTGAAGACGCTTGCCAATTGGTATTTTGGTATTTTATTAGGATCCTCATTAGCTGTTGCAAAAGCAGCAGCTACTCTTACTGGGGTCCACACAAAACATGAAAAATAATACAGGAATACATAATACAGAACATCAATAGACAAGAACAGCTCAAAGACAGAACTACATAAAAAAAATGCACATGTAGTCTACATATCAATGCATACACACAAACTATCTAGGTCAAATAGGGGAGAGGCGTTGTGCCGTGAGGTGTTGCTTTATCTGTTTTTTGAAACCAGGTTTGCTGTTTATTTGTGCAATATGAGATGGAAGGAAGTTCCATGCATTTAGGGCTCTTTATAATACTGTACACTTTCTTGAATTTGTTCTGGATTTGGGGACAATGAAAAGACCCCTGGTGGCATGTCTGGTGAGATAAGTGTGTGTGTCAGAGCTGTGTGTAAGTTGACTCTGCAAACAATTTGATATTTTCAACACATTAATGTTTCTTATAAAAAGAGAAGTGATGTAGTCAGTCTCTCCTCAACTCTTAGCCAAGAGAGACTGGCATGCATAGTATTTATATCAGCACTCTGATTACAATTAAGAGCAAAACGTGTCTCATCGCTACAACTCCCGTACGGGCTCGGAGAGACGGGCTCGGAGAGACGAAGGTTGAAAGTCATGCGTCCTCCGATACACAACCCAACCAAGCCGCACTGCTTCTTAACACAGCGCGCATCCAACCCGGAAGCCAGTCGGAGGAAACACCGTGCACCTGGCAACCTTGGTTAGCACGCACTGCGCCCGGGCCGCCACAGGAGTCGCTGGTGTGCGATGAGACAAGGATATCCCTACCGGCCAAACCCTCCCTAACCCGGACGACGCTAGGCCAATTGTGCGTCGCCCCACGGACCTCCCGGTCGCGGCTGGTTACGACAGAGCCTGGGCGCGAACCCAGAGTCTCTGGCTTTAGGATGTTTTTAACATAAATCTTCAATAATGTTTCAACCGGACAATTCCTTTGTCTTTAGAAATGAAAAGGAACGCAGCTAACTCTCATGGCCCCCAGCCATAAGAAGTTAATTTGTTTACAGAGAAATAGCACTGTATTTGGTCAAACACAATTTTTTCCAACAGTTTGCTAGGAGCTGGCAGCAAGCTTATAGGTCTGCTGTTTGAACCAGTAAAGGCCACTTTACCACTCTTGGGTAGCGGAATTACTTTGGCTTCCCTCCAGGCCTGAGGACAGCCTTTCCTCTAGGCTCAGATTAAAAATATGGCAGATAGTAGTGGCTATAGAGTCAGCTACCATCCTTAGTAGATTTCCATCTAAGTTGTCAATGCCAGGAGGTTTGTCATTATGGATTGATAACAATAATTTTCCACCTCTCACACACTAACTTTACAGAATTCAAACTTGTAAATGCTTTTCTTTCATTATTTGTTTTTTTTATGCATGAATACAATTGCTCACTGTTTGTTGTTGGCATTTTCTGCCTAAATTTGCCCACTTTGCCAATGAAATAATCATTAAAATAATTGACAACATCAAATGGTTTCGTGATGAATAAGCCATCTGATTCGATGAAAGATGGAGTTGAATTTGTCTTTCTGCCCATAATTTCATTTAAGTACTCCAAAGTTTTTTCATTCTTTATATCATTGATCTTGGCTTCATAACACAGTTTCTTCTTCTTTTTGTTGAGTTTAGTCACATCATTTCTCAATTTGCAATAAGTAAGCCAGCCAGATGTGCAGCCAGACTTATTAGCCACTCCTTTTGCCCCATCTCTTTCAACCATACAGTTTTTCAATTCCTCATCAATCCATGGAGCCTTAACAGTTCTAACAGTCAGTTTCTTGCATGTTTATCAATATTTGGAAGAAGCAATTTCATAAATTCATCAAGTGCAGCATCTGGATGCTCCTCATTAATCACATCAGACCAACAAATATTTTTAACATCATCCACATAGGTCACAGCAAAATATATTGTATGATCTCTTACACACTATTTTAGGCCCAGCTGTTGGAACCTTGGCTTTCCTGGATATAGCCACTATATTGTGGTCACTACATTCGATGGGTACGGGTAAGCTTTAGAACAAAGTTCTACAGTATTAGTAAAAATGTGATCGATACATGTAGATGATTTTGGTTATGTTGTGTTTGTAAACACCATGGTAGGTTGATTAATAACCTGAACCAGATTACAGGCAGTGGTTACAGTAAGGAGCTTCCTCTTGAGTGGACAGCCTGATGAAAACCAGTCAATATTCAGGTCCCCAAGAAAGTAGACTTCTCTGTTTACATCACATACACTATCAAAGCATTTTGCACATATTATTTAGATACTGACTGTTAGCACTTGGTGGCCTATAGCAACACATGTTCCAAGTGAACCTGCAACCACAACACTTCAATAACACTTGACATAAGATCTTCTATTAGCATTACAGGGATATGGCTCTGAATATATACAGCAACACCTCCCCCATAAGCATTTCTGTCTCTTCTATAGATGTTATATCCTTGTATTGCTACTGCTGTAACATAAAATGGATTATCTAAGTGAGTCTCAGAAATGGCTAATATAGGAATGTTTTCTGATGTTAGCAAGTTATTGATTTCATAAACCTATTTCTAAGGCTACATATATTATGGGCTACTTTCAGCCCTTTTCTGGGTAGCTTTTCATAGATAGACATAATACTGAAAATAGAAAACAAAGCAAGATCATTTTTTTTACTGTACATTCAGCAGTCCATTAATCAATTGGTGTGTGTGTGTGTGCTGCGGGGTTGAAGCTACGAACCCATAGGCTTGGCTCTCTCATCCCTTCCAGGCTTCTGGGAGGGAGGGTGGACAATGAGCCTATCATAGCGGATGTAAGCAATGTCCCCACACGCTCAGGCAGCTTTCATGGCTGGGATCAGTTCTTTCCTCTTCTGGCGCACAGCTTCAGGATAGTCCTCGTTGAGGAAGATATAAGTTCCTCTCAAGTTCTTGGCTCTTTCCAGAATGAAAAGAACCTCAGGAACTTGACCACTATTGGCCTGGGCCTATCACCTGGGCCGGTGCTGGGTTTTCCAGTCATGTGGGCATGCTCCACCTCAATCTTCCTGTGGTCCATCTTCTATTTCTCAGAGATAATTTCCCTCACTTTGTCCTCAGACTCCGTCCAGGTCTCATGTGGAGATTCTGAAATTCTTCCAACAACCATGTTGTTCCGCCTTGATTGTCCCTCGAGATAGTCTGATTTATCTGTCATTGTTATCATGGATTCACACACAGAACTGATGTCCTCTCTCAATGATTTACAGATTGCTGTCATCTTGCTGTTCTACTGTTTTAACTCATCGAGGGGACCCTGGGAGGACTGCAAACTGTTCTTCAGGTCCTGGACCTCTCTGGTCAGGTCCATTCTTTTATTAGTAGAATCCACAAGTATTTGGATAAAACACTTGAAGCTACTTTCTTGTTGTTGTAGCAAGTGCTTGTAGGTCTCTTTTTGTTTGTTTAAAAGATCCTTCACGTGTGATGGAGAGACACCGCTGTCCTCAATGGTACTCCCGCCGGCTTTGGTCTTTGTCATGGTAGCTAGCAACGTAGGTTACGCGGTTACTCCTCGTAGTTCCAGACCGGGCAGGTCACAGAGAAGATTGAAAACAACAACCAGCAGGGATCTAGACAGCCACAAACTCAGAACAATCCACGGTCCCAGCTACAATGGCTAAGAAAACCCTGCTAGCTTGATATGCAGCTAGCTAGCAGCTAGGTTAGCTGCGACACCAAATAGTTCCTCAGACCCATCCTTGGTCGGCAGGATCACTGGAAAGAGACAAGCAGTCCCAGCAACTGATGCCAACTGTGTCTCGGGATCCAGTTGGTCAGTGCATGTACATGTCCTGGTAATCCATCTGGCCCTGCGGCCTTGTGAATGTTAACCTGTTTAAAGGTCTAACTCACATCGGCTACAGAGAACATGATCACACAGTCGTCTGGAACAGCTAATGCTCTCAGGAATGCTTCAGTGTTGCCTGCCTTGAAGCGAGCATAGAAGTAATTTAGCTCATCTGGTAGGCTTGTGTCACTGGGCAGCTCGTGGCTGTGCTTCCCTTTGTAGTCTGTAATAGTTTGCAAGCCCTGCCACATCCGACGAGTGTCGGAGCCGATGTAGTACGAATCAATTTTAGTCCTGTATTGACGCTTTGCCAGTTTGATGGTTCGTCATAGGGCATAGCGGGATTTCTCATAAGCTTCCGGGTTAGAGTCCCGCTCCTTGAAAGCGGCAGCTTTACCTTTTAGCTCAGTGCGGATGTTGCCTGTAATCCATAGCTTCTGGTTGGGGTATGTACGTACAGTCACTGTGGGGACGTGGTGTACTCCTCAATGCCATCGGAAGAATCCCGGAACATATTCCAGTCTGTGCTAGCAAAACAGTCCTGTAGCTTAGCATCTGCGTCATCTGACCACTTTTTATTGACCGATTTAAGTTTCCCTGCATTAAAGTCTCTGGCCACTAAGAGCACCGCCTCTGGATGAGCGTTTTCCTGTTGCTTATGGCCACATACAGCTCATTGAGTGCGGTCTTAGTGCCAACATCGGTTTGTGGTGGTAAATAGATAGCTACGAAGAATTTAGATGAAAACTCTCTTGGTAATGTAGTCTACAGCTTATTATGAGATACTCTACCTCAGACGAGTAAAACCTATTCGATTTTGTGCACCAGCTGTTGTTTACAAATATACACAGACCGCCACTCCTTGTCTTACCGGAGGCGACTGTTCTATCTTACCGATGCAACATAAAACCCACCAGCTATATGTTATTCATGTTGTCGTTCAGCCACGACTCGTGAAACATAAGATATTACCGTTTTTAATGTCCCATTGTTAGGATATATGTGATCGTAGTTTGTCTATTTGTTATCCAATGATTGTACGTTGGCTAATAGGACTGATGGTAAAAGCAGATTACCCACTCGCCGTCAGATCCTTACAAGGCACCCCGAACTACGTCCCCGATATCTCCTGCGAATGATGGGGATGAGGGCCTTGTTGGGTGTCTGAAATAAATTGTTTGCATCCGACTCGTTAAAGAAAAAATATTTTTCCACTACGGGGTGAGTAATCGCTGTCCTGATATCTAGAAGCTCTTTGGTCATAAGAGACGGTGGCAGAAACATTATGTACAAAATAGTATGTCATACAAATAACGCAAAAAAACACACACAATAGCACAATTGGTTAGGAGACCGTAAAACGTCAGCCATCTCCCCCAGTTTCATTGCATGAATATACTTGCACAGTTGGCATGACTGTGAAAGACCAATATGGGATTTATCATTTTAGGTAATTCCGAGTGTATATCACTGTTACTCATAGAAGCTTTCACACAGGGCACATTTTCTTTGCCGGGAAGGCCGCTTGGAAAATGTTTGGCAAAATTACAGTATATTCACTTCTCCAGGCAACTCTACACCACAGCACATCAAGAGACTATGACGGATGGCTTCGCCATATTCTCAGAATGCCCAGATATAGACTCATTATGGACTTATCTACCAATGTGGATGAAGTGGATTGAGTAATAGAATATTAGATATTTTTCGGCCTATGTGGACAACTCTGGCTAGAGGGTCTTGTATACTCTGATCTAGTATGCCATGAATCTTGGTCATATATACTCTACCATACTCTTTTGCCTGAATTGACAACTTGTCTGGCCTGGATGGTCATATCATCCAGGTAGGTTAGAGTGCATATGACCCAAAGGAGGCTGGTGGGAGGAGCTATATGAGGAAAAGCTCATTATAATGTCTGGAATGGAATGAATGGAACGTTATCAAACATAATGAAACCACATGTTTGACTCTGTTCCTTTTATCAATTAAATGTATTTATAAAGCCCCTTTTACATCAGCAGATGTCACAAAGTGCCATACAGAAACCCAGCCTAAAACCCCAAACAGCAAGCAATGGAGATGTACCTGTGGAAGCATTCTAGCTATTACAATGAGCCTGTCCTTTTATAGCTCCTCCCACCAGCCTCCTCTGGGTCATTTGCACTCTTACCTTCTACTCGGTACAGATAAAGGGGGTTCCTTACGTCTTCTCTTGATTTTTCCTTTGCTGCCGCTTGCTCTTTGGGAGACTAAGCCGGGTTGATGTAAAGCACTCGGACAATCGCTGTTGTCAAAAGGGCTATATAACTAATATCTGTTTTTATTCATTTTTATGTGTTGCACCAATGCATCATTTGTGGGAGGATTTTCTCTTTTTCTATTATTTTCACTATAAACATCTCAAAATGAACTTTATTGTTATCTTGATTGTTATTGCAATCATAAAGGAGAATTGTGAATTGCTCTAAAATGGAAATGTTCACTTCTGAATTATAATTTGAGGAGTGGTGAATGACATTTGTCGTGGAAATTTCCTGTATTACCAAATCATGAGGGAGCAAACCACACACAAGTCAGAGTTATCATAAAGTCCATCTTTAATTATATGAGCTTCACCATAGCCCTGTGACTCTCAGATCAATTCAGTGTCTATAAATGAATTCTCTGAGAGTGCTTACACTAACAGTCCTTAGTATCATTTATAGCCAAGACACACCCATCAAAACTCACATGACGAATAACAGATCTTAGGAACATTATACAAATAACCTTTTACCAGAGAGAGGAGTATCCCATAATTTATAGCATTAGCTATAAATTACCGTTGAGTTTGGTCTCCTAAACCAAAGCTCCTATCTTGTTCTTGGTAACACTTAGAACCAAAAACATTACCTCATCCAATGGCATATATCAAATACACCCCCTCCTGGACAAACTTACAGAGAGACGTGACTGGCACACAGACATTGTGGAGCCAACCTAACTGGTTCCCCATTAATCACACCATCCCTTCACATGGTTTAGGAATAGTTTACAGACACATTCACAGATAAGACTAACCCGATCTCTCCCCTCTCTGGGCCCAAGTAACTTTCCCACATAAGCATGCTTATGAAAATGAATAAAACATCTTATTTATAAATGTTACCTAAAGAATTCTGATTCTGCCACGACACATTTCACATTCACATTACTGAGTACCACTCTCCATATTTTCAGTCATAGTGGTGGCTACATCATGTTATGGGTATGCTTGTAATCATTAAGGAATGGGGAGTTTTTCAGGATAAACCTGATTCAGTCTGCTTACCACCAGACACTGGGAGATGAACTCACCTTGCAGCAGGACAATAACCTAAAACACAAGGCCAAATCTACATTGGAGTTGTTTACCAAGAAGACAGTGAATGCTCCTAAATGGCCGAGTTACAGTTTTTACTTAAATCTTCTTGGCAAGACCTGAAAATGGTTGATCATCAACCAATTTGACAGAGCTTGAATTTTGAAAAGAATAATGGGAAAATGTTGCACAATCCAGGTGTGGAAAGCTCTTAGAGACGTACCCAGAATGACTCAAAGCTGTAATCGCTGGCGAAGATGCTTCTACAAAGTATTGACTCATGGTGTGAATAATTATGAGATGAGATATTTCTGTATTTTACTTTCAATACATTTTCTAAAGTTTCTAGCAAAACTTATTGCAGGAAATTAACAATAAACTGTCATTTTTATCTTACTGGGGTCAAGAGGTTAACTTAGGGACCCCAAAAGGCTAGGGGTGGCTCTGACTGCATATGAATGATCCAGTGCCCCCCTTGGGGCAATCAATGTAATTTTGGAAATTATGGATCACTATGGCAAGATGCATCATCCACCCAAGTTATTGCACGTGACTAATTTACATACAGTTGATTACTATAGTACCCCCCTTGGGGCAAGCAGTGTAATTTGGTAAATACAGAATCTCTATGGCAAAATGTAATTATTGATTTATTTTATTTAACCTTTATTTAATAAGGCAAGTCAGTTAAGAACAAATTCCTATTAACAATGATGGCCTACCAAAAGGCAAAATGCATCCTGCTGGGACGGGGACTGGGATAAACAAAAAAAGTAGGACAAAACACACATCACGACAAGAGAGAGACCTAAGACAACAACACAGCATGGTAGCAACACAACATCAACAGCAGCACAACATGGTAGCAGCACAACATGGTACAAACATTATTGGGCACAGAACAAATGGCAAGAAGATGCATCATTCACTTAAGTTTCATAAAAATCAGGCCAGTGGTGTCTGAGATATTGCGTGGGTTAGCTAGACTCCTATCCCTGAGCATCTGTGCCAAATTTCATCACTCTGAGTCAAACACATCAAGAGATATAAACAATGTGCCTGTTATAGTGACACAGTGTGGTTTGTATGACTGTTTTTGCATATGTTGAGTCTTAATCTTGGTTGCCCAGAAGTAAAATTTCGGCAAATGTTTCTGGGGGGAATGACGTTAACCACTGAACCACCAACACTATTTGGAATGACGGAAACTCCCCGCCAACAACCATATTATTATAATTTTCTGTAGTCGCAAACTCCGGCACTGAGTATTCCCAGAAAATAGTCCTAATTTAAACACTTCCTGACTATTTTAGCCGTATCAGTTTCTATTCAGGGTTCATCATCGTCTTTGTCTGAGTCAGACTTTGGGCGCCTCTCTTCATTTCCCTTTGTTCTCAGCTCTCTTCCTCGCCTCGGCTAACCATATCCTAGCTGCATTTAGCCCCTCTGCCCGTTGTTTATCTACCTTGTCTCCACTAACCCTATTTATTTGTTTAATCATTGATTCCAGTTTTTCTTTATTGAAACGTTCATCAAATTCGTACTTACTCCTCCATGTCTGGCTAAAATAGGTGTTACTCTTATCTTCTTCCTGCATATATTTCTCATCTCCCGTTAATTTCGGAACCTCCTCTGAGGATTTACTACTCATGTTTAATAAATCCTTGCCGCTCGTAGTAGCTATGGTATTTATCACTATCTATGTGTATATATTTCTATGATCTATGTATGTGCTGTTTACCATTACCTAGTCACTATGGTTGTTCTACTGCCTGACTATGTGTGTGTCTCTTTAATGCTTACAATCTATGTGTATGGATATCTATTTGTGTTTTCTCCTTTTTGGAAACCTTATCCATAGCTTTGACTGTCGATCGGATATTCTGTCTTACCTATACAACTATAAGCCCAGGGGTCGTAAATCCCTAGTTAACATCTTATTTCAGGTTGTGTCGGAGGGCTTTTAAAGTACACTAATATCTCGTATCTCACTCCACTACTTTAGGTTTCCCTCTCTCCTGGAACCTCTTGTCTATAGATTTGGCTTTTATCCCATTCCTCTAGATTTTGGCTTCCCTCTCCTCCTCATTTTGACTTTATTTCAGTACTGTTTGTTGAATCGGAACGATGGTCAATTCTCCCAGAGTTTAATTGACCATTCAAGTTATCTTGTACACCTTCCTGTCTCCCCAAGCCTAATCCTATGGGTTATCCTATTTGTACAAGATCACCGTTCTATCCCCCAGCACCTATTTAATATCCCCTCTTAATCTCAGGCGAACATGCCTCTCATGATTAATTTTATTTTATTTATGGTAGTGCATGTTACCTCAGGTCATTTCAGACCTGCCAGTGTATATTGGTCATACAAAACCCAGTGTACTGTATATTGGTCATACAAAACCCAGTGTATATTGGTCACACAAAACCCTGTGGGAATAGTAAAGCCCCCATTATTGATCAATTCTAAAAATTTTAGAACATCAAATCAAAGATTCGATTCAATTCCCCCCAGAATTGAGAATATAGGCTACTGACCTTGTCGCCGACTGGGAAAAGCAATGTTCGTTGGGATCTAGTCACCGTCCCTGTCAGTCTGGGGTGTATGCCGGCCTGTTCTTTAACCTCAATTCAGAGGCCAGGTCAATAACGGCACTAGACCCGCTCGTGCACGATTTTCGGCGTACGACCTTCAGATGACAGAGACGGGTATTTAGATCCGGCTCGAAGGACCAATTGATAGAGTAATTCAATTCCTATATGTTTAATACCCAATTAAATTAATACACTTAGCCCATTTCTAAGGATTTGTAAGAAACTTATTTGCATAAAATGGGCAGAGACCAGTCTCAAAATCAAGCACTAGCGTTTACTCTCGAGAGTACTGAACATGATACATTTTACAACAGGTTATAAACTGAAAATGATGTCATTAGGTTTCAAACTGCCCCGTCCCTCCTCCACTCCGGTACAATGGCAGTATAGTTCTTAAGCCTTCCTACATCGTCTCTCACCAATTTAGATAATTTATGACCAAGCCAAGGTCTTCCTGTGAAGATAAGCATTCTAGCAAGTCTGACGATAAGTTCATTAGTTTCTACCAAGGAACAGACAGTCATTGTTCTAATTCTTGATTATAATTACACACATTATATTCAGTACTAGGATTAAAATAAAATTCTTACATCTATACAGTAACATAATAGTATTCTGATTAGTCAGTCCTGATTGAAATGTATACATAATTTGTCATTATTGATAAAAAATCCCTTAACAGCAACCAACTTTAATGTTCTCTTTTCCTCATCCTCGATTTGAACGTCAAAATAAATTATTCTTTCAACAAGAGGAGAAATGACATGTCAATCAGCATCAAACTGCCAGAAGCGAATTACATTTTGGGGTTGCACCTAGCCAGAGGGGTGTCCGGGGTGGCACTGGACACCCCTGACATCTGAATACCACCCCGGATACCCCTCTGGCTCCGCACCTGTTGTGATACGGCCTGGATTCAAACAAGGGTGTCTGTAGTGATGCATCTAGCACTGAGATGCAGTGCCTTAGACCGCTGCGCCACTCGGGAGTCCTAGAGATGTAAATAAATGGTGTTTCTTTAAGAAGATGGACCTAGCTGACATGGACAGTTTCCTCATCTTATTCTCCTTGTGGTTATCCATGGTGGTTGGTTATTTACCTGGTAACAACAAGTGAAAACGAAACAAGAACTGAAGCACTCCTTGTTTTAGTCAATTAGCGACTGAAGAAATGGTGTTTCTTTGAAAAGATGGGCGTGTCTGATATGAAACATACATACAAGGGGAAAGAATCCACAGACACAGAGGCTTATTATCTTTCTGCACATCTCTACACATGATTCTCTACTCCCAGTGTACGTGGTGTACTATGGTCTTAGCCCCCCCCCCCCCCATTACCATTATTTACCATGACCTCTTTATGAAAAGTAATCTGACCATCGAGTCTTGAAGTGTTAATACTTTCTGGGTCTTGTCAGAGCTGGACATTAAAACTGGTTCTTCCCTCATTGAAATGGTGAAAAAAAGAACACACAGCTTTCACTTTCAATGAAGACAAAATGAATAAATGTTTAGAGAGTTAATGTATGATTTAATACGGCCTGTATCTCTGTATTACAGCACGTCAAATAAAGATGAGTGGAAACAGGAAGTGTGACTTCTTTCCCTAATGTGGACATTGGAGACATGCCTCTGATCATTGTCCTGTATAGATACTGTTCCTGTAATAGTGGAGACATGACTCTGATCATTCTCCTGTATAGATACTGTTCCTGTAATAGTGGAGACATGACTCTGATCATTCTCCTGTATAGATACTGTTCCTGTAATAGTGGAGACATGGCTCTGATCATTCCCCTGTATAGATACTGTTCCTGTAATAGTGGAGACATGACTCTGATCATTCCCCTGTATAGATACTGTTCCTGTAATAGTGGCTTTTAGACTGGTCCTGTTACTGCTATGAATTGAATGTCACATTTCATATTTATCTTATCACCAGTTAGCAGAGTACCTTCCACGATGGGAGAAAATGAATTTCTCTACACAAATGGAACACCTGGACCAAATGCCCTGTATAAAGTCTTGCACTTGATGTAGGAAACATTGTATGATCTATTGACAGTCAATGAATGCATTGATAAATGCCTCTAACCACATAGCACATCTACAGACTGTGCAGGGTGTCTGGGTAAAGAACAACACCTGATGGAACTACGGAAACTACACTGAAAAAAATATAAACGCAGCATGCAACAATTTCAAACATTTACTGAGTTACAGTCCATATAAGGACATCGGTCATTTGAAGTACATTTCTTTTTTCCTAATCTATAGGTTTCACATGACTGGGAATACAGATGCTGTATGTGAAAGGGGGGGGGGGGGTGACTCTGTAACTTTCTCATTCATCATTATTAACAATTCATTTATGATTATTCATAATCATGGTCGCATCCACATGAATGTAGAAGTGTTCAGAAATATCTATTCCTACTGACAATATAAGTGAAGTGACTCCAAAATGACAAGACATTATTCACCATTCAGTTTCTATTGGGAAAAACAATCTAAAACACAAACAAAACGAACTGCAAATACATTCAACAAGTTACTAGAGTGACAAACTTTATGGAATCAATCACTGCACGAAAGAATATGGGAGCAAATACTAAAGGTGAGATTGGCTGGAAGACCAACAAAGTCCCCTGTCCCTGAGGTGAAGAGAACCCCTCCAGTCTATGGGTCTGGTCCCCTGACTAGGATGGAAACTAACCCCTCCAGTCTATGGGTCTGGTCCCCTGACCAGGATGGAAACTAACCCCTCCAGTCTATGGGTCTGGTCCCCTGACCAGGAAGGAAACTAACCCCTCCAGTCTATGGGTCTGGTCTCCTGACCAGGATGGAAACTAACCCCTCCAGTCTATGGGTCTGGTCCCCTGGCCAGGATGGAAACTAACCCCTCCAGTCTATGGGTCTGGTCCCCTGCCCTGGATGGAAACTAACCCCTCCAGTCTATGGGTCTGGTCCCCTGACCAGGATGGAAACTAACCCCTCCAGTCTATGGGTCTGGTCCCCTGACCAGGATGGAAACTAACCCCTCCAGTCTATGGGTCTGGTCCCCTGACCAGGATGGATACGAACCCCTCCAATCTATGGGTCTGGTCCCCTGACCAGGGCCAGATATTAGGTAAGGGTGAAATCAATACCTCCACTCTTTCAGGTTGTTGATCACATGAAGAAGTACATGGTCCTCGCCTGCAAAGAGGACAACATCCAAGAAGTACTAGAAGTATGTGATCAGACAGAGAAAAAAGAGGACATTGTCCAAGAGGTATTAGAAGTCTGTGATCCTCTACCACATATCTACAACACCAAATCCATGTGTATGTGTGTGTTTACAGCATCATACAATAGTAGAAACAGAATGATTAGTGAGTGCGTGTCAGATAAAAGATTCTTCTTCAACTGAATATGACCCATTTCTATGTACTGAACACAACCCCTATTACTGTCCTGTCATATTGTGATCAATATTAAAACATTTCCACCTCTCTTCTTCCATCTATTACTGTACTGTCATATTGTGATCAGTATTAAAACATTTCCACCTCTCTTCTTCCATCTGGTTGATTAACCTTTATTAGTCACATCTGTCATATTGTTTCATTCAGTTGAATTGAGTTTATGCAGGAACAAGACTGTTGTGTCAAGAATTTGAAAAAAAGAAACATTCTACAATATTTACAAACACCAAGAAGCCCAATAACAACAAGATCAATGATTTGCAAATGAAACCAGTTTTTACAATACAGTGTGGTGATTCATTCTATTAATAAATGACAATAGTTGACAATGTCTGTCAACTTCAATGGTGTTAATTCATTAATATTTACAATCATATTTTTACACACTAGAGAGATATTCTACATTGTTGCTCCAGTGTGTCTTACTGAACATGACCCTGATTAGAGTGAAACATCATGTTTTGTTTGACACAGGGACCAACTGACACAGGGACACTGAGGAGTCATCCCAAACATACAACCCTGGAAAGAGGGACTCAGTGAATGTGGAGGTGAATGTGTACAGGTGGGTCAGTGTGTCAGAGGAGGCTCTATAGAAGGACAGAGTGCCGGCTGGCCAGTCCAGATACACTCCTACTCTGTGGGAGCTGGAGGAGGGGACGTCTATGGTAATGTGTTTATTATTGTGCCAGGCAGTGTAACGGTTGTCAGAGCAGACCAGACTCCAGGACTTGTCATTGGCTCCAAGCCTACAGTCATTAACCCTTCCTCTCCTGCTGATTCCTTTATATGTCACTCCTATATCAGCACCTATCCCACTCCACTCTACCTCCCAGTAACAGCGCCCAGTCAGACCCTCTCTACACAGCACCTGGTACCAGTCCTCAAATCTCTCTGGGTGATCAGGATACGGCTGCTTCTCTCTCCTGCATGTCACCTTTCTGTTCTCCTCAGACAGAGAGAGGAGTCTGTTTACTGTGTTTGGGTCCAGTGTGAGATCACAGACATCTGATGGATGAAACCAGACACAATATTAGAAATCATCATCATTCACATTAGAATGTTAACTCACTTGTCACTAAATCATTTAATGTAGATGTTTCTAGGTATCAAAAGGAGAAGTTAAGGTAACTTGAGATTTGATGAATGATCATATGTTATACTGTGTGGTCATATAAAACACACATATTCCCATTAATTAAACTCACACACACACACACACCTGTATGCATGCATGAACATAAACACACATTTCTATTGTAACACGAACACACAACACACACACACACAGACACACACATTGTCAAGGCAACTCTTTGTAAACTTTGGTGTCCTTGATTTAGGCTTCTGTAGAACTGCAGCTGATATTTAATATGACCAACCAACCAAAGTAGGTAATGATGGTGGTCTTTGACTTATTCTTATTCATATTCTTCACAGCAGTCAACACTCACATTTTCTAATCCCAGGTTTCATTGTGTTCTCTCCACCATGTTCCACACTGTAGCGGTAAGCAGAAGAACAGACAGTCATTGAGGGATACACACACACACACATACTAGACACACACACACACACTGGACGGACACACACACACACACCCACCCACCCACACGCACACACACACAGGACACATTCTAGACACACACACACACACACACACACTGGACACATACTGGACACACACACACACACACACACACACACACACACACACACACACACACACACACACACACACACACACACACACACACACACACACACACACACACACACGGTCAGCAAATAACTAAGAATGGTTGTCTGTGTGTGTGTGTCTCCAGTTTGAATGTACAGTGTGTGTCCATTGTGTGTGTCCAGTGTGTGTGTTCATTGTGTGTTCTGTGTGTGTCTCCAGTGTGTGTTTTCATTGTGTGTCCAGTGTGTGTGTCTCCAGTGTGTGTGTGTATCTCCAGTTTGTATGTACAGTGTGTGTCCATTGTGTGTCCAGTGTGTGTGTGTGTGTTCATTGTTTGTCCTGTGTGTGTGTGTGTGTGTGTGTGTGTGTGTGTCCAGCGTGCATCCAGTGTGTGTGTCCAGTATGTGTGTCTGTGTCCAGTGCCTGTGTGTGTGTCCATGTTTCCAGTGTGTGTGTCTAGTATGTGTCCAGTGTGTGTGTGTCCAGTGTTTCCAGTGTCTGTGTGTCCTGTGTGTGTCCAGTGTGTGTGTCCAGTGTCACACACACTGGACAAACACACTGGAAACACACACACAGGACACATACTGGACGCGCACACACACACACACACACACACACACACACACACACACACACACACACACACACACACACACACACACACACACACACACACACACACACACACACACACACACACCTTTGTCCATGC
The DNA here is from genome assembly GCF_002021735.2 of Oncorhynchus kisutch. Taxonomy (NCBI): domain Eukaryota; kingdom Metazoa; phylum Chordata; class Actinopteri; order Salmoniformes; family Salmonidae; genus Oncorhynchus; species Oncorhynchus kisutch. The sequence goes on along the minus strand of NC_034179.2, from coordinate 60,691,389 downwards.
AGTAAGAATGTTTGTCTTAACTAGCCTGATAAGTCAAACATGTCTTATATGAACATTGACATAAACCCTCTACATACTTGAGTTTCTCCAGTCTGCAGTGTGGATTCTCCAGTCCAGCAGAGTGCAGTCTGACTCCTGAGTCTCCTGGGTGATTGTAGCTCAGGTCCAGCTCTCTCAGGTGTGAGGGGTTGGACCTCAGAGCTGAGACCAGAGAAGCACAGCCTTCCTCTGTGACTAGACAGCCTGACAGCCTGCAAAGAGTCAAATCATATTAAAATCACACTGCTATTCTTTGGTGGTGAAAATAGTGGCAGTATATTTTTTCAACATATTCAGACACATCAGTGTCCTGAAACCTGCAATTTCTATTCATAAATTATTGTATCATTACTATAAATGACAAATTATCAAAGTATTGCTGTATAGAGAAAAATGTATAGTACAGATATTTGAGTAGACTGCCTAGACCAGTTTAAAAAGCAGTATCAGTCAAAAGACAGACAGTGAGGTATCAGATTTAGATTGTATTGAGTATACAGTCCACACCATATCTATTTTGACAGTGAAGCTAACATTTTAAATGTGGCTCTATTCTCCAACATTTTGGATTTGAGATCAAATGTTTTTATACGAGGTGACAGTATATAATGTCACCTTTTATTTGAGGATATTGTTTGTGTGTCCATTGTTGTCTTTTTAATTTTTTTTATGTCATCTTAATTTAACTAGGCAAGTCAGTTATTAGAAAACAAATTCTTATTTCCAATGACGGCCTACCCCGGCCAAACCCGGATGACGCTGGGCCAATTATGTGCCGACATTGGGACTCCCAATACCGGATGTGGATTCAAACCAGGGACTGTGTGTGGAATTCATCTAAATTGAGCAGTGGTGTAAAGTTCTTAAGTAAAAATATTACTTGGGTAAAAGTACTACTTGGGTAAAAATTCTTTCAAGTAATACTTACATTTACTATTTTTATTTTTGACAACTTTTACTTTTACTTTTACTTCACTACATTCCTAAAGAAAATAATGTACTTTTTACTCCATACATTTTCCCTGACCCCCTAAAGTACATTTTGAATGTTTAGCAGGACAGAAAATGCTCCAATTCACACACTTATCAAGAGAACATCCCTGGTCCTCCCTACTGCATCTTATCTGGCAGACTCACTAAACAGAGAACATCCCTGGTCATCCCTACTGCCTCTGATCTGGAGGACTCACTAAACAGAGAACATCCCTGGTCATCCCTACTGCCTCTGATCTGGAGGACTCACTAAACAGAGAACATCCCTGGTCATCCCTACTGCCTCTGACCTGGAGGACTCACTAAACAGAGAACATCCCTGGACATCCCTACTGCCTCTGATCTGGAGGACTCACTAAACAGAGAACATCCCTGGTCATTTCTACTGCCTCTGATCTGGAGGACATATTCAACACAAATGCTTTGTTTTTAAATGATGTCTGAGTGTTGGAGTGTGACCCTGGCTATCCGTAAATTAAAATAAGAAAATTGTGCTGTCTGGTTTGCTTAATATAAGGACTTTGAAATTATTTCAACTTTTTTTTGATACCATAATACATTTTTTCCAATTACTTAAAAAAATGTTCACCTTTATTTAACTTAGCAAGTCAGTTAAGAACAAATTCTATTTTACAATGACGGCCTACCAGGAACAGTGGGTTAACTGAAATCAGAATGTATGTGTTGCCACCCTGGGATCACTACTCACTACTCAGAAAGCACCCTGGGATCACCCACTTCTCATAAAGCACCCTGGGATCACTCACTACTCATAAAGCACCCTGGGATCACTCACTACTCATAAAGCACATGTACAACTTTTACTAATAAAAAACTAAACATACCGTCAAATACTGTCATACCGTCCACATACTTTGGCCATGTCGCCCAACCTTAGTCTGTGTGTGTTCTTTGAGTGATACACATGCACACTGGATACACACAGACACAGGAAACACACACACAAACACAGGGCATACACACATGACACACACACACACACACACACACACACACACACACACACACACACACACACACACACACACACACACACACACACACACACACACACTGGAGACACACGCAATGGACAAACACACACAGTTCAAAATGCTGGAGCATAGCACCAAATGTAAAACTGTAAGCTTCACTGTCCAAACACATATGGTGTGGACTATGTGTGTCTGGTAAACACATGTGGATCTGGTGAACAGTTTTCACTTGTTGACCAACTACAGGAATACTGACCTCAGAGTCTCCAGTTTACAGTGGGGATTCCCCAGTCCAGCAGAGAGCAGCTTCAGTCCTGAGTCCTTCAGGTCATTGTTACTCAGATCCAGCTCTCTCAGGGGTGAGGCGTTTGAACTGAGAACTGAGGCCAACACTTTACAGGATGTGTCTGTGAGTTTAATCACATTGCTATTCTTTGGTGGTGAAAATAGTGGCAGTATATTCTTTCAAAATGTTCAGATATACCAGTGTCCTGAAACCTTCCATATCTATTCATAAATTAATGTATCATTATTATAAATTATCATAATATTACTTGTAGAGAGAAAAATGTTTATGTTTAGTACGAATATTTGACTAGACTGACCAGACCAGTTTAAAAATCAGTATCAGTCAAAAGACAGACCGTGAGGTGTCAGATTTAGATTGTATTGAGCATACAGTTCACACCATATCTATTTTGACAGTGAAGCTAACATTTTAAATGTGTCTCTATACTACAACATTTTGGATTTGAGATCAAATGTTTCATATGAGGTGACAGTATATAATGTCACCTTTTATTTGAGGATATTTTCATAGATACAGTGCCTTGCAAAATTATTTTTCCCACTTGGCGTTTTTCCTATTTTGTTGCATTACATGTCACTTAAATGGATTTTTATTTGGATTTCATGTAATGGACAAACACAAAATAGTCCAAATTGGTGAAGAGAGAAGAAGAAAAAAAATCTATTAAAAACAGAAAAGTGGTGCGTGCATATATGTATTCACCCCCTTTGCTATGATCTTTGATCTGGTGCAACCAATTACCTTCAGAAGTCATATAATTAGTTAAAGTCCACTTGTGTGCAATCTAAGTGTCACATGATCTCAGTACATTTACACCTGTTCTGAAAGGCCCCAGAGTCTACAACACCACTAAGCAAGGGGCACCACCAAGCAAGGGGCACCACCAAGCAAGCGGCACCACCAAGCAAGCGGCACCACCAAGCAAGCGGCACCACCAAGTAAGGGGCACCACCAAGCAAGCGGCACCACCAAGCAAGGGGCACCACCAAGCAAGGGGCACCACCAAGCAAGGGGCACCACCAAGCAAGCGGCACCACCAAGCAAGGGGCACCACCAAGCAAGGGGCACCACCAAGCAAGGGGCACCACCAAGCGGCACCAAGAAGACCAAGGAGCTCTCCAAACAGGTAAGGGACAAAGTTGTGGAGAAGTACAGATCAGGGTTCGGTTATGAAAACAACAAAGACACCAAAGATAACCCTGAAGGAGCTGCAAAGCTCCACAGTGGAGATTGGAGTACCTGTCCATAGGACCACTTTAAGCCGTACACTCCACAGAGCCGGGCTTTACAGAAAAGTGGCCTGGAAAAAAGCGATTGCTGAAAGAAAAAAAAAAGCTAACACATTTGGTGTTCGCCAAAAGGCATGTGGGAGACTCCCCAAACATATGGAAGAAAGTACTCTGGTCAGATGAGACAGAAATTGAGCCTTTTGGCCATCAAGGGAAACGCTATCATCCCAAGAACAACATCCCCACAGTGAAGCATGGTGGTGGCTGCATCATGCTGTGGAGATTTTTTTCATCAGCAGGGAGTGGGAAACTGGTCAGAATTGAAGGAATGATGGGATGGCGCTAAATACAGGGAAATTCTTGAGGGAAACCTGTTTCAGTCTTCCAGAGATTTGAGACTAGGACGAAGGTTCACCTTCCAGCAGGACAATGACCTAAGCATACTGCTTAAGCAACACTCGAGTGGTTTAAGGGGAAACAATTAAATATCTTGGAATGGCCTAGTCAAAGCCCAGACCTCAATCCAATTGAGAATCTGTGGTATGACTTAAGGATTGTTGTACACCAGCAGAACCCATCCAACTTTTAAATTTTTTTGGTCTTTTTTATTTAACTAGGCAAGTCAGTTAAGAACAAATTCTTATTTACAATGGCAGCCTAGGAACAGTGGGTTAACTCCTTGTTCAGGAGCAGAACGACAGATTTTTACTTTGCCAGCTCCGGGATTTACTCTAGCAACCTTTCGGTTACAGGCCCAAAGCTCTAACCACGAGGCTACCTGCTGGTTACAGGCCCAACGCTCTAACCACAAGGCTACCTGCTGGTTACAGGCCCAACGCTCTAACCACGAGGCTACCTGCTGGTTACAGGCCCAACACTCTAACCACTAGGCTACCTGCTGGTTACAGGCCCAATACTCTAAGCACAAGGCTACCTGCTGGTTACAGGCCCAACGCTCTAACCACGAGGCTACCTGCTGGCTACAGGCCCAACGCTCTAACCACAAGGCTACCTGCTGGTTACAGGCCCAACGCTCTAACCACGAGGCTACCTGCTGGTTACAGACCCAACGCTCTAACCACGAGGCTACCTACTGGTTACAGGCCCAACGCTCTAACCACGAGGCTACCTGCTGGTTACAGGCCCAACGCTCTAACCACGAGGCTACCTGCTGGTTACAGGCCCAACGCTCTAACCACGAGGCTACCTGCTGGTTACAGGCCCAACGCTCTAACCACGAGGCTACCTGCTGGTTACAGGCCCAACGCTCTAACCACTAGGCTACCTGCCGCTCCAACTTGAAGGAGCTGGAGCAGTTTTGCCTTGAAGAATGGGAAAAAATCCCAGTGGCTTGATGTGTCAAGCTTATAGAGACATATCCCAATAGACTTACAGCTGAAATTACTGCAAAAGGTGCCTCTACAAAGTATTGTCTTTGGGGGGTGAATAGTTATGCACGCTCAAGTTTTCAGTTTTTTTGTCTTTTTCTTGTTTGTTTCAGAATCAAAAATATTTAGCATCTTCAAAGTGGTAGGCATGTTGTGTAAATCAAATGATACAACCTCCCCCCAAATAAATTTGTATTATATGTTGTAAGGCAACAAAATAGGAAAAATGCCAAGGGGGTGAATACTTTCACAAGATACTGTATCTGTTTCACAATTTAGAAAAATGTAAGCACTTTATGTATATAGTCCCCCTATTTGAAGAACTCATAAGTATTCTAAACAATTCACTTATAGTGGTGAACACCAACTACAGGAATACTGACCTCAGAGTCTCCAGTTTACAGTGGGGATTCCCCAGTCCAGCAGAGAGCAGCTTCACTCCTGAATCCTTCAGGTCATTGTTACTCAGATCCAGCTCTCTTAGGTGTGAGGGGTTTGACGTCAGAGCTGAGACCAGAGAAGCACAGCCTTCCTCTGTGACTCCACAGCCTGACAGGCTGACAAACAGATCATCATGATTTCACAAACACTGTTCATTTAACGAGTAGTGTTGAAGGACAATGGCAGATGCATTTGGTTTATTTCCTCAAACAACATATAGATTCATCTTCCGCATTGTATGGTCATGTTATACTAATGTGAAAATCAATGCATTTCTTCCTGATGATTAGTTCTTATAGGTAATTTGATGTACTCACAGAACAGCTCTGGAGGCTTTGACCACTGGCAGCAGCCTCAGAAGACCTTCCTCTGATCTGGAATATTTCTTCAGGTCAAACACATCCAGCTCCTTTTCTGAAGTCAGCAACACAAAGACCAGAGCTGACCACTGTGCAGGGGACAGTTCTTCACTGGAGACACTTCCTGATCTCAGGAAGTTTTGGATCTCCTCCACGAGAGAATGGTCATTCAGTTCATTCAGACAGTGGAACAGATTGATGCACCTCTCTGGAGAGGGATTCTCCCTGATCTTCTCCTTGATGTACTTGACTGTTTCTTCATGGCTCTGTGAGTTGATTCTTGTCTTTGTCAGTAGACCTCGTAAGTACTTCTGATTGGACTCCAGTGAGAGGCCCAGAAGGAAGCGGAGGAAAAGGTCCAGGTTTCCTGTCTCACTTTGTAAGGCTTTATCCACAGCACTCTTATAGAAAGTAACTTCAGTCTTGTCTTTTGTTTGAAGTTTGTCTATTAGATTCTCATTGTTGTTGATGAATGAGAGGAACACATATACAGCAGCCAGAAACTCCTGAATGCTCAGATGAACAAAGCAGTACACCTTGTCCTGGTACAGCCCACATTCCTCTTTAAAGAGTTGTGTGCACAATCCTGAGTACACTGAGGCTTCATTGATATCAATGTCAGCCACTTTCAGGTCTTCTTCATAGAAAATCAGATTGCCATTCACAAGCTGTTGAAAAGCCAGTTTTCCCAGTGACAGAATGCTCTCTTTATTCCAGTGTGGACCTCTCACTTCTTTCCCAAGATACTTTTCATTCTTCTGTTTGGTATGAAACACCACAAGGTGTGTGTACATCTCAGTCAGAGTCTTGGGCATCTCTTTTCTCTTATGTTTCAGCATGTGTTCAAGGACTATTGCAGAAATCCAACAGAAGACTGGAATGTGGCACATGATGTGGAGGCTCCTTGATGTCTTTATGTGTGAGATTATTCTGCTGGCCAGGTCTTTATCACTGAATCTCTTCCTGAAGTACTCCTCCTTCTGTGGGTCATTGAACCCTCGTACCTCTGTCACCTGGTCAACACACACTGAAGGGACCTTATTGTCTGCTGCAGGTCGGGTTGTTATCCAGATGAGAGCAGAGGGAAGCAGATTTCCCTTGATGAGATTTGTCAGCAGAACATCCACTGAGGTTGACTCTGTGACGTCCCAACAGATCTTGTTCTTCTGGAAGTCTAGGGGCAGTCGGCACTCATCTAGACCATCAAAGATGAACAGAACTTTGTACTTGTTGTAGTTGGAGATTCCTGATTGTTTGGTTTCCATTGAGAAGTGATTGAGAAGTTTAATGAAAGTGTGTTTGTCCTCTTTCATCAAATTCAGCTCCCGAAAAGGGAATGAAAATACAAATTGGACATCCTGATTTGCTTTTCCTTCAGCCCAATCCAGAATGAACTTCTGCACAGAGACTGTTTTTCCAATGCCAGCGACTCCCTTTGTCAGCACAGTTCTGATAAGTTTGTCTTGTCCAGTTAAGGGTTTGAAGATGTCGTTACATTTGATTGGAGTCTCTGGTCTTGCTTGTTTCCTGGTTGTTGTCTCAATCTGTCTCAGCTCATGTTCATTATTGACCTCTCCTGTTCCACCCTCTGTGATGTAGAGCTCTGTGTAGATCTTATTGAGAAGTGTTGGGTTTCCTTGTTTAGCGATCCCCTCAAATACACATTGAAACTTCTTCTTGAGATTAGATTTGAGTTCACGTTGGCAAATCACAGCAAGCTCATCTGAATCTAGAAATAAAACAGAGGATATTAATATTACGTCTGTTTTAATGACTACAGTATTGTAGGACTGTTATAAAGTTTTAAATTATAATAATTAATTATCTTTAACTGACTGTATAAATGTGTAAATGTTTTCATAATGCATTACAGACTGGTGTGACTGATTGTATTATTATTGGTATTATTGATGGTATTATTAATGTTGTCTTTCTCTCTAAATTAATCACCACAACACATCCCTTGCTGCTACTTGATGAGGCCACTAGGTGTTGTGTTAAGGCTGCTACAATATCATTGAGTTACACAGCTACTTTAGCTGTACTTTAGCTACAGCCTTTAAATGTTATAAAACAGCATTCATCATGAGGTAGACAGCTCTTACATTTCTCCAGTGTGTCAGCAAGCTCCTTCTGGTTCATTTTCCTCAGGATGTGCAGTGTGATCTTCAGAGCCCCCTCTCTGGCACTGCTCTCCTGCTTCTCATCTTCAGCATCCACCACTTCCTGCTTCTGACTCTCAAAGCCTTGTGGGAGTTCTGGACTAAGAATCCTCTTGAACATCTTCAGCTCGTTCTTCACAAATGTCATAATTTTCTCTTCAAGCAACTGAAATAAATCAAGTAAATGAGTTAAGCAAGAGAATAAATGCTTTCTCATTAACACATTAATGAATGATTGGCAGATCAACTTTTCTTGAGGTAAACAAAAACAAATGTACATAACAGGACCACATACACTGAATATGGAGGCCAGGTCTGTTTGATGACTCTTGGAAGACTGACCACTGAGAATCTCTGACTCTGATCTCGCCTGTTGGTTTCTGTGGACAAAACATGAGATTACACACACACACACACACACACACACACACACACACACACACACACACACACACACACACACACACACACACACACACACACACACACACACACACACACACACACACACACACACACACACACACACACAGGGAGGGAATGTTGTGTTTGTTTAATATTGTTTTAGGACTATGAAAATGGACAAAATGATTAGCCTATGGATTATGAAAACAAACAAAAAGAAATGGGAAGATGGGAGAGGAGAAAGGACTAGAGACAGTGTTGTTTAACTCACTGACCGTGACCCATGAGTTCTTCTTACGTTTGTTCAGTAGAAAAGTCTCCCTCTCTAAACTTCATAGGAGGTTCCATAGACCGGTCACTCTTCATGGACACACAGCTGGGTACAGGGGAGGCTGGTCTCTCCTGATTGATTGGGCTTCAACACAACAGAGACAAACATTACATCTCTCATCTACTAAATGTATGGTGTTTTTGTTTTATGTCAGTTTCAATGTTTGTTATGCTATAAATGGTGAACTATATAAAGTGAACTAGAAGAAAAATGAAATAGAAAATGTTATATTTTGCAATTCTGAGTAATTACTAGTTTAGTAAGGAATTACACATTATTCAGTACTACTGTAGTTGCTAAATAATTCCAATAGATGGAAGCATAAGACCACAATAAATTAGTTTAGTTTTCTCCCTGGATACACCACCCCTCACAGGAAAAGTTCCCTCTACTATAGTACATTCATTGTCAATTCATCAACCAGCATCGACCCGCTCTCCAACTTCTCGCACAAGCAGTCAACTCAGCCACCACCAAAAAGCTGTGTCGTTACTCTGCCTTCTCGCGCAAATGAGGGGCATGTTGAGGTAAATTCACAAACCGTTGCATGATGTCATTTTTGTCGGGCTGGAAGATGCACTCTCATCTTTTCTATTCCGAGGCTGTTTAGTCCCAATATGAGATATTAAGAAAATATTTTTAAATGCATGTATACTAAGGTTGAGGTTAGAGCATCTGACTAGTGATTATTTGGCTGTATATTTTTTATAAATATTTAGCAATTAAACGTTATTAATTCATATACAGACATTGGTGAGGCAGCTGAGAAATAAAGTGTATTTTTCTTGTTCATTCCTTAGTTCAGTCAAACCTGCCCCACCTATCCCACACCAATTGTTGGACTTTCACATAGAGGTTACTAGGTCACCCAGTTCAAACCACATAAAATATAACTAATGTGTCTTGTTTATCAAGTGTTCTGCCTTGCAATAATGAATATATTGAAATAACAAAACAATAAAAGCAAAATGCTCAGGTTTTGTACTATAATTGTATTTACTAACATAATATTATTACTAAAATAGTTTCTAAAAGTCTTCTAGGCTACCCTACCCTATAAATAGTGTTAAGGCTAAAATAGCTAATACGTAGGGTCAGAGTTTTTGTATAGCACTTTGTGAAATCTGCTGATGTAAAAAGGGGCTTTAAAAATACATTTGATTGATTGTTAGGTTTAGAGTTTTTAAGGCAAAAAACAGTATGGGTTTATAGCTCTCTTGCTCATCCCTGTGGCCTTCTGTGGGTACTACATAACTAATTCACAACACCTGCTAGGCTCATAATCTGAGGTAGCAACTGCGTCAGATCTACAAATCAATGAGCTAGACCTTTCCATTTGGTTCGCAACTCAGTGAACCTGCGCAGCATTCACTCAATTCGATGTCAACGAATGAAGATTCCAATGCATATCAAATTACCCAGCAGCCATTTAGATACAACAAATCGTCACAACAATTAAATCATTCTTAATGAAAACAATCTCTTCTGGCTGCTTAAATCGGCCACATCTTGAAAACTAGGACAGAGACATGCGGTTTGTTTAAGTTGAACACTTTTTTTCTGAAAACCAATATGGGCTCCCAAGTGGTGCAGCGATCTAAGGCACTGCATCTCAGTATAATAAATTACCTGAGGTCAGCGTTCACGGTTAACGTCGGCAGGCCTAATTGATAACAATATCAATGCTGCTATTGTGACGCAGAACAATGAGCTGGGAATAAAACGTTCAGAAGGTGAGTTGGTGCCAAGGTGCTCAAATAGAACTAATAGGAGCTGGAAGGGTGAAAAATGACCTAAAATAAGGTCTGTTTTTTCATGATTACTTCATAACTAGAGACATAAGATAAGGTGATGTTATGAAACTGGGCTCCATGGCGGATGCAATTAACTCATTTTTATCAGAAAAAAAACATTGTTGAAAATGTCATGTGTTCAGCCTACTGAGGCGCCACGAAAATAATATTCAAAAGTTTGGTCCTTGGACACAGAGGGTTTAAACACTAAAGTTACGTCCATCTAGTGAAGAGAGGAGAACCGGACAGAGGTGGCCAGCATCCGTCAACGAGAGAGGGAGCCCTCCACGGGATTTAACAGGTGGAAGAAACATCCGGGTATCTCCATTGGTCCCCGTAAACGCAGGCAGTCGGTGATGATGTAGTGATAAAGCACTTCAGTTATATAATAACTCCCCTTAGGGTTGTGCCGTGGTGGAGATCTTTGTGGGCTATACTCGGCCTTGACTCAGGATGGTAAGTTGGTGGTTGAAGATATCCCTCTAGTGGTGTTGGGGCTGTGGTTTGGCAAAGTGTGTGGGGTTATATCCTGCCTGTTTGGCCCTGTCCGGGGATATCGTCGGATGGGGCCACAGTGTCTCCCGACCCCTCCTGTCTCAGCCTCCAGTATTTCTACTGCAGTAGTTTATGTGTCGGGGGGTTAGGTTCAGTCTGTTATATCTGGAGTATTTCTCCTGTCTTATCTGGTGTCCTGTGCGAATTTAAGTATGCTCTCTGTAATTCTCTTTCTCTCTCTCTTTCATTCTTTCTTTCTTTCTCTCTCTCAGAGGACCTGAGCCCTTGGACCGTGCCTCAGGACTACCTGGCCTGAGGACTCCTTGCTGTCCCCCAATCCACCTGGCCGTGCTGCTGCTCCAGTTTAAACTGTTCTGCCTGCGGCTATGGAACCCTGACCTTTCTCACTGGACGTGCTACCTGTCCCAGACCAGCTGTTTTCATCTCTCTAGAGACAGCACGAGCGGGAGAGATACTCTGAATGATCGTCTATGAAAAGCCAACTGACATTTACTCCTGAGGTGCTGACCTGTTGCATTCTCGACAACTACTGTGATTATTATTATTTGACCCTGCTGGTCATCTATGAATATTTGAACATCTTGTTCATATTCTGTTATAATCTCCACCCGGCACAGACAGAAGAGGACTGGCCACCCCTTATAGCCTGGTCCTCTCTAGGTTCCTAGGTTCTGGCCTTTCTAGGGAGTTTTTCCTAGCCACCGTGCTTCTACACCTGCATTTCTTGCTGTTTAGGGTTTTAGGCTGGGTTCCTGTACAGCACTTTGTGACATCAGCTGATGTAAGAAGGGCTTTATAAATACATTTGATTTGATTTGGTAGCTGGGATAACCAGGATGCTGCTGGTATAGTAGCTAGCTTAGCTAGCTGTACCGACTAGCTTGGCTAGCTAGCAGGTCGTTGTCTGTACCTCGTCTCGATGATGATGACGAATCCGGTGAACCACAAATTGAAACAAGGATAGAGAGTGAAAAGGATCCGGCTACACTCATACTGTTCCTGACCATTAAGCAACAATTGAATAATACACTTCGGCATCTCAACACTGTAGTGAACTCTGTAATTATTCCCCAAGATCACCTCAGCCCACTCTGTGCTTAACCGGACAATATCCTTGCCACACTGTACGGGGACGTGGACAGTTCTGTTCTAGAACGCAGGAATTTCCAGAACAGTGGAACAAAATAACTAAACCCAGTCTTTACAGTGGGTTACATTAGTAATATACATATATTATAATATAATATAAACTCTTTACAGTGGGTTACATTAGTACTATTTATATGTTTTAATGATTATGGTAAACAAACATTACAATTTTTTAACAACATTTTGAGATCTGGGCCCATGTTCACAAAGCATCTCAGAGTAGAGAATTGGTCATAGAAGTGCTGAGGATAAAGACAATTTACTCTTATGGTTATATGTGGGGGTTTAAGAGCAGAAGAGACATGTTTGTTGTTTGCTGTAACTAATGGACAAAGTTGTATTGTAATGCATTGTAATGTATTGTATTGTAAAAAAGTCATCCAGAGTTGACGTGGGCCATCGTTCAAACAAAGAGATGCCTCCCTGACCACCAGTGTGTTTGGATATAATGAAGATCAATTCGGTGAAGAAGAACCTCTAGAGTTCTGACCAAAGAACCCTGTAAAGGGTTCTATATATACTGTATACTCAGACACTTCCTAACCTCCTATAAAGGGTTCTATATATATTCTATATATACTGTATACTCAGACACTTCCTAACCTCCTATAAAGGGTTCTATATATAACTTTAGTGGTTCCGAATATTAAGCAAGATGGAACCCTTTTTGGTTTAAACAGGAGTGAAGAGTGTGTTGATATAACGGAAATATTGTCAGAATTACTCTTGTAACAACGATTAGAATGAGTAAAAACATCAAGGTTATGCAAGGTCATATTATTATTGGCAATGATTAAAAGTAGGCTAAATGATTGTGTCATGTTAACATTCTATAGATGTGTGTTTATGTTTGCTGGTAAATGTGTGTGTGTGTGTGTGTGTGTTTGCTGGTGAGACAGCCACATATCACAGTCAAATATACAGGATGCAAACATTTCATTCCATCTATATAGTGTTTTGAAAAACAAAAATTGAATTAAAATCTTAGAACAACAATGAATGTACCCCATAAGCAATGAAAAATAACAAATGTGAAAATATTGTGTATATAAGATTGTAGAAACAAACTCTTTAATAATTCTTAAACAAATTGTCATCTCACCTCTTAGATTTGGTGTCTTGTTCCCCAGAGATACTCATTTTAGTGGCAGGGCCACCCTCCTCTCTCTCCCCAGAGAGACTCATTTTAGAGGCAGTTACCCCTAAACAGAAATCCAACATGTTGGTTGTGGTTGTGGTTAACACAGTGACAACTAAACAGAGATCCAACATGTTGGTTGTGGTTAACACAGTGACAACTAAACAGAGATCCAACATGTTGGTTGTGGTTAACACAGTGACAACTAAACAGAGATCCAACATGTTGGTTGTGGTTAACACAGTGACAACTAAACAGAGATCCAACATGTTGGTTGTGGTTAACACAGTGACAACTAATTATTGGTCAATTGTTCTCTTTTATTCATTATCTCTTAGAAATAAAACATTTACTAACAGACACATCCAAACAGTCAGGTGATTTAATGCATCACATGAACATGTAGTTGTGATTTATATTATTCACCTTTTATCCATGTAGTGGAACTAAGAAAAATAATAATAATGTCTCACTTTCTCTTTTAATAATTTCTCTCATTCTAGTGTTTTGCTTTGTTCAACAGGTATGATATTATTATGCTGTTACTGAATTCAGTTCATAATAACAATGTTAAGAAAAGTATGTAGAGTGGTTTATACCAAATTACACAGGAAGCAGGAGCACATTATAATTTTGAAAACAACAAATGTTCTGATATTCTGAAAGATGATTTACAACTATGATACATTAACATTTTTACAAATTGTAAAATAACCACAGTATACGAGTTAGCGCCATTTTGTAAGATTGAAATGTCACGTACCTTTCCCAGGTGAAATGGACTGTTAGATCCGAGTCTTTTCCTGTCATTCACTATACTAAAATAACACCATACATTTTATGTCCCTACACACTTTACAATAATCACTGAGAAGATTCTTACCTTGCAGCCTGAATTCACAACCAGAACATGTCAAGTCATTGAGATATTTTCCGTTGTGCTGAGAGAGCACCTTCCTGATAACAAGTGGCTCTGTACCTATGTTCTAGGTTCAGTTGATCTTTGGATGTAATAATATCTGGTCAAAGTCTAGTGACACAACACCATAGTATATCATAACCATAACAGCAGTTGGCCAGTAAAGGCCATGATATACTATAAAACAGGGTTTGTCAACTAGGCTTGGCTTCGGGACAATTTCTTGCTGAGTTAAAGTCGGTGGGCCAGAACATAATTAGCATATAATATTAGCACAATGAAAAGGCCTACACTACAAATGGAACAACATTTTAACACATTTGATTAGTACATAATACATTCAGTGACAATAAATCCTTTTGATCTGATTAAGTTAATAAAATCACCAATATCTCTATTAAATTCACCTACTACCTACTGTAGTCTACACTACTTTATTAATGAGTAAAACAGGTCTATGTAGCCTACTGTAGTCTACACTACTATATTAATGCGGTAAAACAGGTCTATGTAGCCTACTGTAGTCTACACTACTTTATTAATTATTAGGCCTTTCTAATCGACCTGGCCGGGGTATCCTGGAAGGATATTGATCTCATCCCGTCAGTAGAGGATGCCTGGATATTTTTTTTAAATGCCTTCCTAACCATCTTAAATAAACATGCCCCATTCAAGAAATTTAGAACCAGGAACAGATATAGCCCTTGGTTCTCCCCAGACCTGACTGCCCTTAACCAACACAAAAACATCCTATGGCGTTCTGCATTAGCATTGAACAGCCCCCGTGATATGCAGCTGTTCAGGGAAGCTAGAAACCATTATACACAGGCAGTTAGAAAAGCCAAGGCTAGCTTTTTCAAGCAGAAATTTGCTTCCTGCAACACTAACTCAAAAAAGTTCTGGGACACTGTAAAGTCCATGGAGAATAAGAACAACCATCCAGACGAGCTTCAATGCCATACAACTCTCCTTCCGTGGCCTCCAATTGCTCTTAAATACAAGTAAAACTAAATGCATGCTCTTCAACCGATCGCTGCCTGCACCTTCCCGCCCGTCCAACATCACTACTCTGGACGGTTCGGTCTTAGAATACGTGGACAACTACAAATACTTAGGTGTCTGGTTAGACTGTAAACTCTCCTTCCAGACCCATATCAAACATCTCCAATCCAAAGTTAAATCTAGAATTGGCTTCCTATTTCGCAACAAAGCATCCTTCACTCATGCTGCCAAACATACCCTTGTAAAACTGACCATTCTACCAATCCTCGACTTTGGCGATGTCATTGACAAAATAGCCTCCAATACCCTACTCAACAAATTGGATGCAGTCTATCACAGTGCAATCCGTTTTATCACCAAAGCCCCATATACTACCCACCATTGCGACCTGTACGCTCTCGTTGGCTGGCCCTCGCTTCATACTCGTCGCCAAACCCACTGGCTCCATGTCATCTACAAGACCCTGCTAGGTAAAGTCCCCCCTTATCTCAGCTCGCTGGTCACCATAGCATCTCCCACCTGTAGCACACGCTCCAGCAGGTATATCTCTCTAGTCACCCCCAAAACCAATTATTTCTTTGGCCGCCTCTCCTTCCAGTTCTCTGCTGCCAATGACTGGAACGAACTACAAAAATCTCTGAAACTGGAAACACTTATCTCCCTCACTAGCTTTAAGCACCAACTGTCAGAGCAGCTCACAGATTACTGCACCTGTACATAGCCCACCTATAATTTAGCCCAAACTACCTCTTTCCCAACTGTATTTCATTTTGATTTATTTATTTATTTTGCTCCTTTGCACCCCATTATTTTTATTTCTACTTTGCACATTCTTCCATGGCAAAACTACCATTCCAGTGTTTTACTTGCTATATTGTATTTACTTTGCCACCATGGCCTTTTTTGCCTTTACCTCCCTTCTCACCTCATTTGCTCACATTGTATATAGACTTGTTTATACTGTATTATTGACTGTATGTTTGTTTTACTCCATGTGTAACTCTGTGTCGTTGTATCTGTCGAACTGCTTTGCTTTATCTTGGCCAGGTCGCAATTGTAAATGGGAACTTGTTCTCAACTTGCCTACCTGGTTAAATAAAGGTAAAATAAAATTAATTAATTAATTAATTAATGGGGTAAACAGGTCTATGTAGCCTACTGTAGTCTACACTACTTTATTAATGGGTAAAACAGGTCTATGTAGCCTACTGTAGTCTACGCTACTTTATTAATGGGGTAAAACAGGTCTATGTAGCCTACTGTAGTCTACACTACTTTATTAATGGGTACAACAGGTCTATGTAGCCTACTGTAGTCTACACTACTTTATTAATGGGTAAAACAGGTTGTCAGGGGGACATCAAGCAACACAACACCATATTTTCAGCAAGCTGGTGACAGAATCAGAGGAGGCCATCCATGATGATCTCCTGCTTCACAACAATGCTGGCTGAGTAAAGGAAAAACTCCAGAGCCATTCTGTGAGCTGCATGACTAGGTTGTGGATTTTGTCTGAAAAAGCTCAATGAGGACAGCAGCTGACCATCTTCGTATTCTGGAGATTTAGGAATTCCTCTCAGATGTTGCTTTTTTGGCGACATTCTGTAACTTAAACAGGTTAAATCTGCAGTTATAAGGAAGAGGGAAAACAGTTGTTGACTTGAGGTCTTTACTAGGAAGCTTGAATTGTTCGATATGGACTCTGGAAGGCTACTGCTCTTCAGCACACTGAAGAAACGACAGGCAAAGGGACCAGACAACTTCTCCTACAGATTTGAAGACTACAGCAGCCCAACGATATAATTTAGTTTGAATGTGATATTCTTACAGTCTGCCCCGGTGGATAATTCTCTTCCCTTGCTAAGAAAACAATACCCTCACTGGATAAGGCCACAATTCAAAATGAGCAGTTTGAATTCCATCGAGCTTGTTCTGCCGTTAAAGGATCAGGCTATCAGGATCAGGTTATCAGGGTCAGGTTATTAGGATCAGGTTACCAGGATATCAGGATCAGGTTATCAACAATGCTACCTTATATAATGTTACTTACCCTACATTATCCATCTCATATGCATACGTATATACTGTACTCTATATCATCGACTGCATCCTTATGTAATACATGTATCACTAGCCACTTTAACTATGCCACTTTGTTTACATACTCATCTCATATGTTATACTGTACTCGATATCATCTACTGTATCTTGCCTATGCTGCTCTGTACCATCACTCATTCATATATCCTTATGTACATATTCTTTATCCCCTTACACTGTGTATAAGACAGTAGTTTTTTGGAATTGTTAGTTCGATTACTTGTTCGTTATTACTGCATTGTCGGAACTAGAAGCACAAGCATTTCGCTACACTCGCATTAACATCTGCTAACCATGTGTATGTGACAAATAACATTTGATTTGATTTGATTTGAGGATCAGGTTATCAGGATCAGGTTATCAGGACCAGGTTATCAGGATCAGGTTATCAGGATCAGGGTATCTGGATCAGGTTATCAGGATCAGGTTATCAGGATCGGGTTATCAGGATCAGGTTATCCCGATACAGACATTCAGATACAGACATCCCCTTTTTTCTTTCAATTATTGTTTTGGCAATCTCTCTACAGCTCCAAAATACATGCATATAGGTTCCACTTACAGAGGTACATCTTTTACAGTTAGGAGACATATCTGTTTTCATTCTATGGAGTCTCAAAGGAGTATAATAAAATTTGTACAACCATTTGTAATTAGATTCTTTCATTTTTACATTAGTAGAGGTGCAGTATACCCTGTTGCAAACCTCCACCCATAACTCATCACTGATAGTCAGACCAAGGTCCTTTTCCCAAATTATTTTCAAAGGAGTAAAGGAGGAGCCTCCTTTCTCAGAAAGGAGTCTATAGATGTAAGATATTTTGCCTTTAATGGATTGTGCTGTGACAAGAAGGGTTTCAACTCTTGGAGGTAAATTAGGAAATTACATGTCTAATTTGAAGATATATAAAAAAAAATGGGATCTTGTCACATCGAATTCACTGCAGAGCTCTTGAAAGTATTTCAGTGTAGTGGTTTTCTGAAGAAATAGGTCTGAAAAGGTCCTGATCCCTGGCGTATGCCAAAGATTAAAGTTGGCATCTCTCAGGGCTTTTGGCAAGTCTGGGTTGCCTACTATAGGCGAGCGAGAACATATTTGGGAGGAAATGCCCAGGTATTTCTTACAGTCCCTCCACGCTAGTAGGGTGCACAAAGGTTTTGGCTATGTTGCCCACTTCACTAAAGTTATTAATGCATATAATTGACCTTAAGGGCAATGCACCACAGGATTGGGCTTCTATCTGAATCCACGTTGACTCTTGTCTGTTTGTGATCCATGTTAGCATGTTGCGGATTTGGGCAGACCAGTAGTACAATTGCCCCATATAAATTTGGTGATGCTTTGGTTAGTTGTTTTGAAAAAGGAAACTGGGAGATAGCATGGGAGTATCTGAAATAAGTAGTTCAGTCTAGGGAGGACGTTCATACGGATTACATAAATTCTTCCTACTAAGCTAATTGGGAGGGAGATCCAGGTTTGGAGATCGTTCTTGATTCGATCCAGGAGTGGAAGATAATTTCCTTTGAAAAGGCTATTCAGATCTGGTGTTATGAAGATCCTGAGGTATTGAAACCCCTGTGTTTACCATTGGAAAGGACATAGTGTCTTCATAGAGCTGCTGAGTGTAATATTGAGAGGGCAGACAGTGGATTTGTTCAAATTGATCTTATAACCTGAAATCTTGCCATACTGAGCAATTGTGTCTAAAATGAGAGGGAGGGATTTCTCAGGGTTGGATATGTAGAGCAAGACATCATCCGCGTAAAGCGAAATCTTGTGCTGCAGGCCGCCTGCAGAAACACCCATAACACTTGGATTGCTCCTTATCAGCTCTGCCAGAGGCTCCGCCCCCAACAAGTATAGCAGGGGGGACAGCGAGCACCCTTGTCTTGTGCCCCGTTTCAGAGGGAATCTGTCAGATTTCAGTCCATTAGTAGTCACCATGGCATTGGATGAGAGTATAGTGATTTGATCCATTTAATAACATTTGAACTTATCTAAGACTGAAAGCAGAAAGCCCCACTCCATCCTGTCAAACGCCTTCTCAGCATCCAGTGAAGCCAGCAGGACAGGGGTCTTCTGTGCGTTTACTTGATCAATAATATCAAAAAGACGGTGAATGTTATCAGAAGAGTATCTGTCTCTAATAAATCCAGTTTGGTCCACTTTTCTTATTTTGGGAAGAAGAGTGTTTAGTCTTTTGGCGAGCAATTTGGTCATTATTTTATAGTCGAAATCCAACAAGCTTATGGGCCGGAAGGACGAGCAGGATAGGGGGTCCTTGTCCTTTTTTTAGCAACACTGTAATGCGAGTGTGTGCATTGATTCTGGGAGAACTCAGTTTTTGCAAAAATCCTCCAGCATTGGCATGAAGATAGGGCTGAGCTGGGGTCAAAAAGTTTGTAGAACTCTCTGGGGAATCCATCTGGGCCTGGGGACTTATTAGGTGGCATGGAGGTAATTGCCTCCAGGATCTCTTCAAGAGTGAAGGGGGAGTTGAGATCTTCTTGCTCGGTCTCTGATAGTTTAGGTAGCGAGATTCCCTCTAGGAAAGAGTGGAGTTCTGCCTCTGTGTGTTTTCTCTCAGAGGTATATAGTTTGCAGTAAAAATCATGAAAAGTTCAATTGATATTTTTTGGGTCATATGTGACCTCGTCCTCTGCTGTTCGAATAGCCATGATTGTATGCTCTGACTGTGTCACGCCCTGGTCTTAGTATTTTTCTATATTTATTTGGTCAGGCCAGGGTGTGACATGGGTTTATTTTGTGTTGTGTTTATGTATGGGGGTTTTTCATAGGTTTTGGGATTGTGGCTTAGTGGGTGTTTTCTAGCAGAGTCTATGGCTGCCTGAGGCGGTTCTCAATCAGAGTCAGGTGATTCTCGTTGTCTCTGATTGGGAACCATATTTAGGTAGCCCTGGTTTCACTGTGTGTTTGTGGGTGATTGTTCCTGTCTCTGTGTTAGTTGTCACCAGACAGGCTGTTTAGGTTTTCACATTTTCCGTTTGTTGTTTTTGTATTGTTCGTATTCGTTTTCATTAAACATGTATCGAACTAACCACGCTGCATTTTGGTCCGACTCTCCGTAACAGACTGCTCCTTTTTTAATCTACTGGGCCTATTGCTATCTATACTCATGGTATTTCTGTTTAGTAAAGATAACTTTATTTTTTCTTTTTTTTTTTCTCTCTCGAGTGTAGTCCAAATTCAGTTTGGCTTTAGCTGCTTTAAGATGACTCCAGGAGGTGCTGTCTGAGGATTGTTTATGTATTTTTTCACAGCATTCCAGCTCCCTCTCAAGATCTAGCCTTTGTGCTTCCATTGCTTTTTTCTTAGAGGAAGCATATGCAATTAGATGACCTCTTAGTGTGGCTTTAGCAGCGTCCCACATTGTGGCCGGAGAAACAGGAGAATCTTTATTGTCTTGTGTGTAGTTGTCTATCCATGTAGTTACCAATGTATGGAACGCTTTGTTTGATAGCATGGAGGTGTTGAATTTACAGCTCTTTGACCTCAGGATGTTTTTGCAGAGGTCAAAGCGGAGGTGGACAAAGGCGTGATCTGAAAGTGCTATGATTGTACATGTGGCTGAATTTATGAAACTCTTTGGCTCTTGTTGTTTTTAAAGTTAAATTAAAATAAAGACTTTGTTGTTGAAATGAATTACTCAACTGGTGTAGGTTTTCTCCATCTGTTGCTGTGCAACACTTGCATAACAAGTTACCTATATTTTCAGCACCAGGCGCTGTTCACCTCCTACTGATTGCGCTGCAGTTGACGCTTTGGGTTTCAGCACCACAAAATGGTTATTAGTCTCCTGCATTCTCTCCTCATGAATGAAGTTAACATGTATTATTTAGGTGGGTAACATTGTAGATACACATTGTAGATACACTACACCACCATTTAGAATACAGTAGGAACTCTTTCCATTTGTCCTATTGAAACACACAGAAAACTATAGTATTTAGCCTAAAGCAGCATATGATTTTACAGTAGACTATAGATGTAGGATACAGTATAGTCACATGGCTCAGTGTTAAAATGTTAGAGAAGCACATTGGTCTGAACAACTTATATCCTCTTAGTGAATGTCTCTTAATGAGAAACAATCATCAAAATGTATGTGAATACTGCATTATGAAATGCAAATACTATTGAGTCTGTAGACAAATTGAAATAGTGATTCCGATGTCAGTGGATCTGTGTGAGGGGTGCATCAGATGAATTAAGGCATTTTGGAGGGGCTGAATGTCACACCATTGATAAAGCAGATCAACTGAGCAAGGGTTAGAGTTAGGAAAGAAAACTACAAATTGGCGCCATATTTGTAGTTCACAACTCTTCTGGTTTCTGTAGCAATGTCAGTTGTTAGCCTATTTGTTACATACATTATTTAAAACAATCCCACATTATATATGAAAACGTAGCTGTGATTCAAACAAAAGAACGATGGAGCAACAACAATTTATTAATCAGAAAATTCTGAAAGGATCACAGCTGAGACAGGAGATAGAAATGTAAAAGTAATTTCAGACTAAGCCGACATATGCAGCATTTACTGTGAATGTAGTCTCCACGAAAGGGGGAACATTTCCTTTACATTTCAACAACTTGTCGGCCTATGTATGCTGTATATGAATATGTGTAGCCTGGTCTATATGATGAGTAACGCTATATTCAACCCAGCCCATGTAGTGTTTCAGGTGTTCAGATAGTGAAAACTGATGCGTTTTAAGCTCTCGCCCAAAGCCTGATGGCTTGGCATGTGGACTTAACATTTCTGATCAATCAAATATGTTCTTATTCTTGTCATTACAAGTCTGTAGTAGAACAATCAAGCTGTTTCCCCAGTTTACTGAGGAGTATATTACACCCCAGCTAAAAGTCTACAGAACTATTTATTAAAATAAAGTACACCAATGTAAGAGTCCTAAATTGTAGTGAGAACATTGTGTAATATGTTTAAGGGCTGTTTCATGATTGTGATTCCAAAACATTTTTTTCCCAGTGCTTAGGAACTTGGTTTGAATACACCTGCACTTTCTGTGAAGAACTACAACTCCCTGGTTCAAGTTGCATCGCGTCCAGCAGCGGCGACCGGAAATGGCGCCAAAATTGTAGTTCTAACCCCTTTATGGTTTGTTTAGAACAATTATTTATTAAATGTGCTACTGTGACCACACCATGGCCTCCAGTCTACCCTCTCCAGCAAAGTACATTTATAAAAAATGACGAGTCTACAAGGTGATCTCTAAATTGGTTTCTTTGTAGGCTACATAGTGAACCCTTAAAGCTAGAATCCTTAGTTGATAAAACCATTGTTGTCAAGGCTCAGGAAAAGACCCAGATGCAGACAGTTTTGAAGAAACAAACGTTTATTACAAAAACAAGGGGGCAGGCAAATGACACGTCAAGGGCAAACAGAGGTCAGTAATGCAGAGAAGAGTCCGAAAGGTACAGAACAGCAGGCAGGCAGGCAGGCAGGCAGGCAGGCAGGCAGGCAGGCAGGCAGGCAGGCAGGCAGGCAGTCAGGCTCAGGCTCAGGCTCAGGCTCAGGCTCAGGCTCAGGCTCAGGCTCAGGCTCAGGCTCAGGCTCATGCTCAGGCTCAGGCTCAGGCTCAGGCTCAGGGCAGGCAGGCAGGCTCAGGGTCAGGTCAGGCAGGCTCAGGGTCAGGGCAGGCAGGCAGGCTCAGGGTCAGAGTCAGGGCAGGCAGGCTCAGGGTCAGGGCAGGCAGGGTCAAGGTCAGGTCAGGTCAGGGAGGCTCAGGGTCAGGTCAGGCAGGCTCAGGGTCAGGGCAGGCAGGCAGGCTCAGGGCAGGCAGGGTCAGAGTCAGGTCAGGCAGGCTCAGGGTCAGGGCAGGCAGGCTCAGGGTCAGGGTAGGCAGGCTCAGGGTCAGGGCAGGCATGCTCAGGGTCAGGCAGGCAGGCTCAGGGTCAGGTCAGGTCAGGCAGGCAGGCAGGCTCAGGGTCAGGGTCAGGGTCAGGGTCAGGGCAGGCAGGCAGGCTCAGGGTCAGGTCAGGCAGGCTTAGGGCAGGCAGAATGGTCAAAACCGGGAAAACTAGAAAACAGAAACTAAAGAATGACAGGCGCACGGGGAAAACCGTTGGTAATCTTGACAGAACAAAACGAACTGGCAACAGACAAACAGAGAACACAGGTATAAATACACTATGGATAATAGGTGACACCTGGAGGGGGGTGGAGACAATCACCAAGACAGGTGAAACAGATCAGGATGTGACACTCGTCTCCTCAGGTTCTAGTCCTTCAATAAAACGGAATGCTATTACGACCGTGGCCTTTTGTACAGGAGGTTGGCAATACCTTGACCATTTATTGATAACAGATAATCAATACTATGACCATCTATTGAGAACAGATAATCAATACCTTGACCATCTACTGATAACAGATAATCAATACCTTGACCATCTATTGATAACAGATTAAACAGACAGAAAATATGTTCAAGGAAATCCAATCCAATCAAAAAACTTTCATAAATGACAAAAGCTGCTATGCAATGACTCTATTACCATCCAACAGTAGATCATTAGCAACAGAAACCAAGTTCAGAAACAGATACAAAGAAACATAATTATTGTGTTATATATATTTAGTATATAACCTGCATAATTTGTCATCAGGCCACAGAGGAACCTCCGTTCTAGCAGCAGACTGAAGGTTCCCTCCAGATTGGTCCTCAATCTGTTACTCTGCAGTCTATGGAGTGCAGTCTGGAAGAGACTGCTGGTGGGGGACCATCAATCTGTTACTCTGCAGTCTATGGAGTGCAGTCTGGAAGAGACTGCTGGAGGGGGACCATCAATCTGTTACTCTGCAGTCTGTGGACTGCAGTCTGGAAGAGACTGCTGGTGGGGGACCATCAATCTGTTACTCTGCAGTCTGTGGAGTGCAGTCTGGAAGAGACTGCTGGTGGGGGACCATCAATCTGTTACTCTGCAGTCTGTGGAGTGTAGTCTGGAAGAGACTGCTGGTGGGGGACCAATAATATCCAGTACAGGTATAATAACTAATAATATCTAGTACAGTACAGGTATAATAACTAATAATATCCAGTGCAGGTATAATAACAAATAATATCTAGTACAGTTCAGGTATAATAACTAATAATATCCAGTACAGTACAGGTATAACGTACTGAGCTGTTGATAAATAAGAAACCTAGAGAGGAACCAGGCTATGAGGGGTGGCCAGTCCTCTTTGTCACGACCTCTTCCGAAGTCGTTGCCTCTCCTTGTTCGGGCGGTGCTCGGCGTTCGACGTCACCGGTCTTCTAGCCATCATTGATCCATTTTTCATTTTCCATTGGTTTTGTCCTGTCTTCCCACACACCTGTTTTCTAATCCCATTCATTAACTGTTGTGTATTTAACCCTCTGTTTCCCCTCATGTCTTTGTCAGAGATTGTTTTATTGTCAGTGTTGTTTATTTGTTGTATTGGGGCGCGACGGGTCCTCGTACCCATGTTTTTTCATGTCTATACTATTTAGTGTTATTAAAAGACTCCATTTACACTCTATTTCGACTCTCCTGCGCCTGACTTCCTTGCCACCTATACACACTGCGCTGACACTCTTCTGGCTGTGCCGGGTGGAGATTATAACAGACATGGCCAAGATGTTCAAATGTTCATAAATGACCAGCATGGTCAAATAATAATAATCACAGGCAGAACAGTTGAAACTGGAGCAGCAGCATGGCCAGGTGGACTGGGTACAGCAAGGAGTCATCATGCCAGGTAGTCCTGAGGCATGGTCCTAGGGCTCAGGTCCCCCGAGAGAGAGAAAGAAAGAGAGAATGAGAGAATTAGAGAGAGCATACTTAAATTCACACAGGACACCGGATAAGACAGGAGAAGTACTCCAGATATAACAAACGGACCCTAACCCCCAGACACATAAACTACTGCAGCGTAAATACTGGAGGCTGAGACAGGAAGGGTCAGGAGACACTGTGGCCCCATCCGATGATACCCCCGGACAGGGCCAAACAGGAAGGATATAACCCCACCCACTTTGCCAAAGCACAGCCCCCACACCACTAGAGGGATATCTTCAACAACCAACTTACCATCCTTACCATCCTGAGACAAGGTCGAGTATATCTAGTACAGTACAGGTATAATAACTAATAATATCAAGTACAGTACAGGTATAATAACTAATAATATCAAGTACAGTACAGGTATAATAACTAATAATATCTAGTACAGTACAGGTATAATAACTAATAATATATAGTACAGTACAGGTATAATAACTAATAATATCTAGTACAGTAAAGGTATAATAACTAATAATATCTAGTACAGTACGGGTATAATAACTAATAATATATAGTACCGTACAGGTATAATAACTAATAATATCTAGTATAGTACAGGTATAATAACTAATAATATCTAGTACAATACAAGTATAATAACTAATAATATCTAGGACCGTACAGGTATAATAACTAATAATATAAAGGACAGTACAGGTATAATAACTAATAATATCTAGTACAGTACAGGAATAATAACTAATAATATCTAGTACAGTACAGGAATAATAACTAATAATATCTAGTACAGTGCAGGTATAATGTAATGAAATGCTTCCTTGCAGGTTAACTTCTTGAAAACACAACAACAATAGAACAAGTCAGTAGTTAAGTTAATAAACAGAGTAATACAATAGTAATAAACCCTTCATTCATCAGTATCCTGAACATAGCTGGATGTTTCTGGGATAGAGGGTTGATATAAAAGTCAGCACTACAATAGTAATAAACCCTTCATTCATCCGTATCCTGAACATAGCTGGGTGTTTCTGGGATAGAGGGTTGATATAAAAGTCAGTACTACAATAGTAATAAACCCTTCATTCATCAGTATCCTGAACATAGCTGGGTGTTTCTGGGATAGAGGGTTGATATAAAAGTCCATAAGGTCTATGTTGATCCGAGAAAATAATGAATAAGATTACATGGAGAGGGGGACCTGATCCTAGATCATAATGAATCAGATTACATGGAGAGGGGGACCTGATCCTAGATCATAATGAATCAGATTACATGGAGAAGGGGACCTGATCCAAGATCATAATGAATCAGATTACATGGAGAAGGGGACCTGATACTAGATCATATTGAATCAGATTACATGGAGAGGGGATATATATATATAATATGGCCTACTATATTTAATCTTCCATAAACTATTGTTTTTTAACAGTTTCATTAATTCATTCTAACTAACTTAATAATTATGACCCCTCACTATTGTCATTGGTTGCACTAATTGCACTGTCTGTCGACATAACCTGGTTTAAGTATTCATGACATCACCCTGAAGAAGACACAGTGATGCTGAAACGTTGGTAAAAACCCAATAAATGGGTTTTGGGTAAACTGGGAGTTTATATATGGAGTTTATATATGGAGTTTATATATGAAGTTTATATATTTAGTTTATATATGGAGTTTATACATGGAGTTTATATATGGAGTTTATACATGGAGTTTATATATGGAGTTTATACATGGAGTTTATACATGGAGTTTATATATGGAGTTTATATATGGAGTTTATACATGGAGTTTATATATGGAGTTTATATATGGAGTTTATACATGTAGTTTATATATGGAGTTTATATATGGAGTTTATATATGGAGTTTAAATATGGAGTTTATACATGGAGTTTATACATGGAGTTTATATATGGAGTTTATATATGGAGTTTATATATGGAGTTTATATATGGAGTTTATACATGTAGTTTATATATGGAGTTTATATATGGAGTTTATATATGGAGTTTAAATATGGAGTTTATACATGGAGTTTATACATGGAGTTTATATATGGAGTTTATATATGGAGTTTATATATGGAGTTTATCCATGGAGTTTATATACGGAGTTTATATATGGAGTTTATATATGGAGTTTGTACATGGAGTCTATATATGGAGTTTATATATGGAGTTTATATATGGAGTTTATACATGGAGTTTATATACGGAGTTTATACATGGAGTTTATATATGGAGTTTATACATGGAGTTTATATATGGAGTTTATACATGGAGTTTATATATGGAGTGTGCGACTCTTAGTTTTTTTAGTTTATAGTTTATTCATCGTTAGTCAGCACTTCCACACATAATAATATTTCTGGGTGTGTTCCAGCTTAATGTTATTTATTGTGCCAGACAGGTTATACACTGAGTGGACTAAACATTACTAACTGAGCAGTGTAGTCTATAGGTTATATAAGTTATACACCCCCTCTCCTTTTTGTCCTCAGAACAGCCTCAATTCATCAGGGCATGGATTCTACAAGGTGTTGAAAGCATTTCACAGGGATGCTGGCCCATGTTGACTCTAAATACTTCCCACAGTTGTCAAGTTGGCTGGATGACATTTGGGTGGTGGAACATGAGTGTGAAAAACCCAGCAGTCTCAACACAAACTGGTGTGCCTGGCACCTACTACCATACCCCGTTCAAAGACAGCTAATACCATACCCCGTACAAAGGCATTCTTTTCTCTTGCTCATTCACCCTTTGCATGGCACACATACACAATCCATGTCTCAATTGTGTCCAGGCTTAAAAATGGTTCTTTAACCTGTCTCCTCCCCTTCATCTACAAGTGACATCAATAAGGGATCATAAGCTTTCACCTGGATTCACCTGGTCAGTTTAACATGGAAAGAAAGGTGTCCTTAATGTTTTGTACACTTACACTTACATTTATGGATTGTTTTATGTAGCCTATTGTTTTCTCTTTATTCAACCTGCCATCTACCCACCTGGGGACTGAGGGTTATGAGAGAACCCCCACATCACTAGCTTCTCTTTATTCAACCTGCCATCTACCCACCTGGGGACTGAGGGTTATGAGAGAACCCCCACATCACTAGCTTCTCTTTATTCAACCTGCCATCTACCCACCTGGGGACTGAGGGTTATGAGAGAACCCCCACATCACTAGCTTCTCTTTATTCAACCTGCCATCTACCCACCTGGGGACTGAGGGTTATGAGAGAACCCCCACATCACTAGCTTCTCTTTATTCAACCTGCCATCTACCCACCTGGGGACTGAGGGTTATGAGAGAACCCCCACATCACTAGCTTCTCTTTATTCAACCTGCCATCTACCCACCTGGGGACTGAGGGTTATGAGAGAACCCCCACATAGCTTGTATGTTCTGCAGCCTCGTTAAGATAAGAAGGAGGGGATGACTGGGAGGCAGGTTGGCATTTATTGTCATGAATCTTTCCCTGGAGGCAGTTCAGCAAAGTGGTCACTAGCTGGCACAGGCACAAAGTAATCAAATTTGATTTTAATCCTCACCTCAACCCTAACTACACTGCCCATCCTTCCCTTAAATTAAGACCATAAAACAACATTATTTTCCACAGCCAATTTTGACTTTGTAGCTGGCATATCTAGAGGATATCGCGCAGTTCTGCCTCCAGGTCAAGATTCATGACAAAAGTCAACCTGTGACTTGCAGAGGCAATGTAAAATCAATAACTAAATTGTTTTCACAATTAACATGTTTCTTGTTTCAAGTATGTTTTATTATGAAAAGTACAACATATCCTTGTACAACTATGGAGCATATGTCCATATATAATTGTACAATTAGTTTTTCAACATAAAAGACATACAACAAATTATCACATTGGTATTTTAACAGTGTTATTGTAAGAGTTTAAATGTTTAAACAGAGGACACATCTAAAACAGTATAAAACAAGATGATAAACAGAGGATCCATCTAAAACAGTATAAAACAAGTGCAGTATGTTCTGAGAATGTTACTTTAACGTCAACTCATAACTTCATGGGAGTCTTGTGGAAAGAATAATTCTCGCCTGTGATTTTATCCACAGATCAAAGGGACAAGATCTAGTTTTATACCCCCCCCCCCCCTTTATAGTCTCTGGTTGACCAATTAGAAGTCCTTGCAGATCAACTGGGCCAATGGCCTAATAACAAGTTTCCTATTTCAGGCTCACATGTCTCTGACCCATTGATAAATAATTCCCTATTACAGAAAAAATAACTATTTCCATTGATCATTAATTCTATTGACTTCTCGTCCTCTGTCTTGTGTATTTATCTTAAACATATTCTTACAGTCATAAGGAGTTCAAGTAGTTTATTTGCCATTTGCAGATATTAAAAGTAATATACTTAGGGTGCTTGATGTAACAGGCAGATAGAACTGGGATAGAAGCTGTTCTAGAACCTGTGATCCGGAAACTGCCTAGCAACTACCGGACCTCACAAGACTGGTGCACTGCATGTATATTTTTCCATTGGAGTTTTTCAGGTTTTGAAGTGATATCTGTGTTTGTGGGACCACTTAAGTGAAGGAATGAGGTTTCTGTTAGTTCCCATTTATATCAGAAATGATGGTCCTCATTAGAGGATCCTGTGTCAACGTTCTCACAATTATAGGAAGACGTGTGTGTGTGTCCAGTGTGTGTGTAAGTGTCCAGTGTGTGTGTGTGTGTGTGTATGCAGTGTGAGTGTGTGTCAAACCAAACCATATGCAATTCTATTAGTCACATCTGCCTGGTATAGAAGTCCTGGATGGCAGGAAGCTTGGCCCCAGTGATGTACTGTACTGGGCAGTTCGCACTACCCTCTGTAGTCCCTTGCGGTCGGAGGCTGAGCAGGTGCCATACAAGGCACTGATGCAACCAGTCAGGATGCTCTCGATGGTGCAGCTGTAGAACCTTTTGAGGATTTGAGGACCTATGCCAAATCTTTTCAGTCTCCTGAGGTGGGATACGTTTTGTCGTGCCCTCTTCACAGCTGTCTTGGTGTGCTTGGACCATGTTAGTTTGTTGGTGATGTGGACACCAAGGAACTTGAAGCTCACAACCTGCTCCACTGCAGCCCCGTCGATGAGAATGGGGGCGTGCTCAGTCCTCTTTTTCATGTAGTTCACAATTATCTCCTTTGTCTTGATCATGTTGAGGGAGAGGTTGTTTTCCTGGCACCACATGGCCAGGTCTCTGACCTCCTCTGTAGGCTGTCTCGTTGTTGATCAGGCCTACCACTGCTGTGTCATCGGCAAACGTAATGATGTGTCCAGCGTGTGTGTGTCCAGTGTGTGTGTGTGTGTGTGTGTGTGTGTGTGTGTGTGTGTGTGGTGTGTGTGTGTGTGTGCACAGTCCTGGCCAAAATTTGAGAATGACACAAATATTAATTTTCACAAAGCCTCAGTTTGTATGATGGCAATTTGCATATACTCCAGAATGTTATGAAGAGTGATCAGATAAATTGCAATTAATTGCAAAGTCCCTCTCTGCCATGGAAATGAACTGAATCCCCCCAAAATATTTCCACTGCATTTCAGCCCTGCCACAAAAGGACTAGCTGACATCATGTCAGTGATTTTCTAGTTAACACAGGTGTGAGTGTTGACGAGGACAAGGCTGGAGATCACTCTGTCATGCTGATAGAGTTTGAATAACAGACTGGAAGCTTCAAAAGGATGGTGGTGCTTAAAATCATTGTTCTTCCTCTGTCAACTATGGTTACCTGCAAGGTAACACATGTCGTCATCATTGCTTTGCACAAAAAGGGCTTCACAGGCAAGGATATTGCTGCCAGTTAGATTGCACATAAATCAACCATTTATCGGATCAAAAAGAACTTCAAGGAGAGCGTTTAAATTGTTGTGAAGGCTTCAGGGCGGCCAAAAAAGTCCAGCAAGCGCCAGGACCGTCTCCTAAAGTTGATTCAGCTGTGGGATCGGGGCACCACCAGTACAGAGCTTGCTCAGGAATGGCAGCAGGTAGGTGTGAGTGCATCTGCAAGCACAGTGAGATGAAGACTTTTGGAGGAAGGCCTGGTGTCAAGAAGGGTGCAAAGAAGCCACTTCTCTCCAGGAAAAACACCAGGGACAGACTGATATTCTGCAAAAGGCACAGGGATGTAATGCTTGTAATTTAGTATCCCATAGTAACATCTGACAAAAATATCTAAAGACACTGAAGCAGGAAACTTTGTGAAAATTTATATTTGTGTCATTCTCAAAACTTTTGGCCAAGACAGTGTGTGTGTGTCCAGCGTGTGTGTGTGTGTGTCCAGTGTGTGTGTGTGTGTGGTTATAATTTACAGACACACTGAGGAGTCAACATTCCAAACCCCAATCCCTGTATAGAGGGGACTAGATCTTGTCCCTTTGATCTGTGGATAAAATCACAGGCGAGAATTGTGGGACCTGGAGGAGGGAACGTCTATGATAGTGGGTTTATTATTGTCCCTGGCAATGTAACTGTTGTCATAGCAGCGCAGACTCCAGGACTTGTCATTGCATCCAAGACAACAATCGTCACCCCCTCCTCTCCTGCTGATTCCTTTATATGTCACGTCTATAACAACCTCCCTCCCACTCAACTCTACCTCCCAGTAACAGCGCCCAGTCAGACCCTCTCTACACAGCACCTGTCTACAGTCTTTAAATCTCTCTGGGTGATCAGGATACGGCTGCTCCTCTCTCCTCCATGTCACCTTTCTGTTCTCCTCAGACAGAGAGAGGCGTCTGTTTACTGTGTTTAGGTCCAGTGTGAGATCACAGACATCTGATGGATGAAACCAGACACAATATTAGAAATCATCATCATTCACATTAGAATGTTAACTCACTTGTCACTAAATCATTTAATGTAGATGTTTCTAGGTATCAAAAGGAGAAGTTAAGGTAACTTGAGACTTGTTGAATGATGATATGTTGGTAATATTTAACACACTTATTCCCATTAATTACACACAAGCACACACACACACACACACACACACACACACACACACACACACACACACACACACACACACACACACACACACACACACACACACACAGTCAAAGTTAAGGTAACTTTGACTTAACTTGAATTAAAACTTATTCTTAGTCATATTCTTCACAGCAGTCAACACTCACATTTTCTAAGTCCAGGTTTCATTGTGTTCTCTCCACCATGTTCCACACTGTAGCGGTAAGCAGAAGAACAGACAGTCATTGGGGGATGCACCTGAACTCTCACACACACACACACACACACACACAGTACAAACACACACGTGTGTGTCCAGTGTGTGTGTGTTCAGTGTCTGTGTCCAGTTTATCCAGTGTGTGTCCTGTGTCTGTGTCCAGTGTGTGTGTGTGTGTCCAGTGTGTGTGTGTGTCCAGTGTGTGTGTGTGTGTGTGTGTCCAGTGTATGTGTGTGTCCAGTGTTTGTCCAGTGTGTTTGTCCAGTGTGTGTCCAGTGTGTGTCCAGTGTCTGTGTCCAGTTTTTCCAGTGTGTGTGTGTCCAGTGTGTGTGTGTGTGTGTGTGTATCACACACACACTGGACAAAGACACACCCAAACTGGTCATACACTGGACAAACACACTGGACAAACACTGGACCAACACTGGACACACATACATACTGGACACACACACACTGGACAAACACACTGGACAAACACACTGGACAAACACTGGACACACACACATACTGGACAAACACACTGGAAACACACAGTCAGCATATAACTTTGTCCACTTTAGGGTGGTAAGAATGTTTGTCCTAACAATCATCATTCCCCAGTCGCTAATCTGAAGACGCCTGCTCCTTTTCTCAATCACATCCCCTTTCCCTTGACACAGTCAGTTGTTTTATCTGGAGCTCGATCTCTCTGTGTCTCAATCTCTCTGTGTCTCAATCTCTCTCTGTGGATTGAGTTCTCTTTTGGTTTTTGTTACATTTGTCCGGAATTATGTTATATCATACACTACCCGTAGGACTACTTTGTCTAAGAACTCTAGTTAGAACTGGGTGGACCACCCACTGTATTTTTGGTTAGTTAGTTAGCTATATTGAAGTAGGCTAGTCTAGCTTAGGGGTGTTTTTGGATAATTGTTTCTTTCCTTGGGTCCAGCTCAGCCCCTTTTCCCGCACCCCTTTACCGTCTGTTTACCAAATAAACCCTGAGTGTTTGACGGTAATTTAGTTGTCTGTGGTTTTTCGTTCACTGTTACTTTTTCACTATTATGATTTGCATGAGATATGTTACACACTCACAGGACACACTCACAGGACACACTCACAGGACACACTCACAGGACACACATACAGGACACACACAGGACACACTCACAGGACACACACACAGGACACACACACAGGACACACACACAGGACACACTCACAGGACACACACACAGGACACACATACAGGACACACACAGAGGACACACACACAGTCAGCATATAACTTTGTCCAAGAGGTGATAAGAATGTTTGTATTAACTAGCCTGATAAGTCAAACATGTCTTATATGAACATTGACATAAACCCTCTACATACTTGAGTTTCTCCAGTCTGCAGTGTGGATCCTCCAGTCCAGCAGAGAGCAGTCTGACTCCTGAGTCTCCTGGGTGATTGTAGCTCAGGTCCAGCTCTCTCAGGTGTGTGGGGTTTGACCTCAGAGCTGAGACCAGAGAAGCACAGCCTTCCTCTGTGACTAGACAACCTGACAGCCTGCAAAGAGTCAAATCATATTAAAATCACACTGTTATTCTTTGTGGTGAAAATAATGGCAGTATATGTTTTCAACATATTCAGCCAGCTCCTCTAAACCTCTAGCCACTAGATGAGTCTTTTAGGAGTTGTTTAGCAGCCAGCTCCTCTAAACCTCTAGCCACTAGATGAGTCTTTTAGGAGTTGTTTAGCAGCCAGCTCCTCTAAACCTCTAGCCACTAGATGAGTCTTTTGGGAGTTGTTTAGCAGCCTTTTGGCACTATTTCAGGTCTTTAAGGGTACACAACCATCTTATTGAGACACATTTTTGGTCAATGTCTTTGACTTCCTCAAACACTCAATTTTTCCTAAAATTACTGAGCTCATCTAGTTTAGAGTCAAATGACACATCCTTTGTTTCAAGTACATCATCATTTTGAATGTCATTCTGTTTTTTGCGATTTTCCATTGGTTGAAATCTGAAAGTGACAGGTCAGCTGACCCTGTTGTACCAGGAAGTGTAGCTGGTTCAGAGTACTGCAAGTTGGACCAGTTCTGGTGTTTTCCTTTGGCTTTTCCTGCTCGTCCAATGACGGTTGCTGTGTGTGGAATACCACTTTCTGTCCAGTTTTCAGATTGGAACAAACATGCTGTCTTAACACATGTGTCTGTTGTTGAATGTTCATTTGAACCCTCAACAGTATTACCAGTGGCATGGTTGAAGGTCTCTGCTCCATTTCCTGTGTCAGTTTCAGTGTCCATATCATTGGATGAGACATCTGGTAGGTGTGTGTCTGTTAACACATGTTAACATATTTTTGCTGGTATCTTGACTCTCTTTGTAGAATGAACGGTTCTCCCGTCTACAAATTTGAAAGCTCTGTTGTTTGGTGTGTCAATCATATTTTGTACTTCTTTGATATTTAGTTCACTGACACAGCTATCAAGCCATTTTTCACCACACACTGTGTATCAATCACAGCAGATCCTAAGGATTCAACCATAAAGATCTCAGTATCAGAAGCAGATTCGTTTGATGTAATGTTGCTCAATCTCTGTGTTTATATTTTCCTCTGTTAGTTTAACCTGTTCATTTTTATGAGGACAGTCTTTAACCCAGTGGTGCTTTGACAAATAGCACATTTTGATCTCCTTCCATACCTGTCCAGTGGATTTGTGCCGGGCAATGGCTCCCTCTTCTGGTTGTCTTGAGAACGTGACTTGTTGGTGCCTTTTCTCTGCTGCTCAGTGTAATATGCTGCGTCACTCACTTGCATTGGCACAACAGACGTCTTCCCACCCAAAATTATTTTTAGTGCCAACTTCATTGACGCAAAAGTCAGCACAGTATCCCAAGATGGTGTAGCAGTGTAGGCGTGTTTTGTTCGTCCTCTCGTGTACTTTTGTATTTTTCGTGTTTTTTTTGTATATATATTTCATTATATATCTCTTTTTGATTTTTTATTTGATTATACCTTCCGGTAACCTGCCTCACCCAATGTGATACGGAATCGCTATTATTTTTAAATTTGGAACACATTCAAGAACTTTCAGAAGCTAACCAGCTAATTAGCTACAAGCTATTTAGTAATTTTTTGCCACTGCTTGCGGCTTTTACCTTCTGCACAGACACCAGCCCTGTTCTTAGCCTGGATATTACTCGCCAACCTACCAGTATCGGACTGTCTCTCCACAGCAACGCCGGATTCCTGCCATAATCCCTGAGCCACTACTTCTGATCCTCACAGCTAGCTTGCAGCTAGCTAGCTCACAGCTTGCACCCTCTGTGGCACCCAGTACCGACGCTATCCCTGAGACCCACCTCCCGGCCTACTCAGCTGTTCACCCGAACCCCACTCATACACGGCTAGAGCCCAATACTCCGCAGGATCCTTGCTGTAAACTCTGGACATTGGCACCGGATCACCGCTGCTACCGATTGGCTATAGTGGCTAACACCACTCCCACGAAGCTAGCACCAGTTAGCCGTAAGCCAGGCACATCTCCCGGCTAGCAAACAAAATTCTACAATACCTTTTTCGCCATCTGGCTTGGATTCTCTGTCGACACGGCGCCCCGCCGCACCACCACGTCTAGTCTGCCGACGAATACTCCATCCGCTGTGCCTTCAACCGGCCTCCGTCTGAGCAGACCACCCCCGGGCTACTAACTTTAAACGCCGCGTGCTAGCGTTCACTGTTCCATCTACTGCTGCCCCAAGGCCACTATGATCACTTGGCTACATAGCTGATGCCTGCTGGACTGACCATTAATCACGGTACTCCATTCTGTTTATTTGCGTTTTATCTGTCGGCCCCAGCCGCAAACTCAGGCTCTGTGTGTAGATAATCCGACCCTCTCTGCTTAATCATTGCCATTTTACCTGCTGTTGTTGTGTTAGCTGACTAGCTGTTGTTGTTTCACCTGTTGTTTTAGCTAGCTCTCCCAATCAAGACCTGCGATTACTTTATGCCTTGCTGTATGTCTCTCTCAAATATCAATATGCCTTATCATTGTTATAGTTATCATTGTTTTAGTTTACAATGGAGCCTCTAGTTCCACTCCTCATACCTCTGATACCTCCTTTGTCCCACCTCCCACACATGCGGTGACCTCACCCATTATAACCAGCATGTCTAGAGATACAACCTCTCTTATCATCACCCAGTGCCTGGGCTTACCTCCGCTGTACCCGCACCCCACCATACCCCTGTCTGCACATTATGCCCTGAATATATTCTACTACACCCATAAATCTGCTCCTTTTATTCCTTGTCCCCAACGCTCTAGGCGAACCAGTTTTGATAGCCTTTAGCCACGCCCTTATCCTACTCCTCCTCTGTTCCTCGGGTGATAGGGAGGTAAACCCAGGCCCTGCATGTCCCCTGGCACCTTCATTTGTTGATCGAAAAAGCCTTGGTTTCATGCATGTCAACATCAGAAGCCTCCTCCCTTAGTTTGTTTTACTCACTGCTTTAGTACACTCTGCCAACCCTGATGTCCTTGCCTTGTCTGAATCCTGGCTTAGGAAGGCCACCAAAAATTCTGAGATTTCCATACCCAACTATAACACTTTCCGTCAAGATAGAACTGCCAAAGGGGGAGGAGTTGCAATCTACTGCAGAGATAGCCTGCAAAGTTCTGTCATACTTTCCAGGTCTATGCCCAAACAGTTCGAACTTCTAATTAAAATTTTTTATCTCTCCAGAAATAAGTCTCTCACTGTTGCCGCCTGCTACCGGCCCCCCTCAGCTCCCAGCTGTGCCTTGGGCACCATCTGTGAATTGATCGCCCCCCATCTAGCTTCAGAGTTTGTTCTGTTAGGTGACCTAAACTGGGATATGCTTTTAACACCTGTCCTACAATCTAAGCTAGATGCCCTCAATCTCACACAAATCATCAAGGAACCCACCAGGTACAACCCTAAATCCGTAAACATGGGCACCCTAATAGACATTATCCTGACCAACTTGCCCTCCAAATACACCTCTGCTGTCTTCAATCAGGATCTCAGCGATCACTGCCTCATTGCCTTTCTCAACGGCTGGCCATGCCTTCCTCCCGTCAGTTGAGGATGCCTGGTCATTCTTTAAAAGTAACTTCCTCACCATCTTAGACAAGCATGCTCAGTTCAAAAAATGCAGAACTAAGAACAGATATAGCCCTTGGTTCACTCCAGACCTGACTGCCCTCGACCAGCACAAAAACATCCTGTGGCAGACTGCAATAGCATCGAATAGTCCCCGCGATATCCAACTGTTCAGGGAAGTCAGGGACCAATACACGCAGTCAGTCAGGAAAGCAAAGGCCAGCTTTTTCAAGCAGAAATTTGCATCCTGTAGCTCTAACTCCAAAAAGTTCTGGGACACTGTAAAGTCCATGGAGAACAAGAGCACCTCCTCCCAGCCGCCCACTGCACTGAGGCAAGGTAACACGTCAACACCGATAAATCCGTGATAATCGTAAACTTCAACAAGCATTTCTCAACGGCTGGCCATGCCTTCCTCCTGGCTACTCCCACCTCGGCCAACAGCTCCCCCCACCCTAGCGGTATTACAGTCAATGATCATTAACTGAATATTGTATGTAAATGGCTATATATTTGTTGTTGAAGTATAAAGAAATGTTACAAAACATGCTTGAAGGGTTAGTTAAGTCTCGAGGATCCTCGGGTCTCCACCGAATTGGTGGAACAATCTGCTGCTGGAACAATCTGCAGATCTCGTTGAAATTGGATGTTGTGGTGGCCACTCAGGCCGTTTAGTGTATTGATTGAAGACCTGGTAGCTGAGATATGTAGATGTCATCTAGGACTGTATTTTTGATTTGTGTATTTTAGCTATTGCTGGTATTCTATAAAATGTGTAAATTGTAAAATGCAGGGCCCCCTTGTAAAAGAGACCTTGGTTTCAATGGGAACCCCTGTTGAAACAAAGGTCATATCAAAATAAATATATCAATGACTCTAAAGAAAGGGTTGGATTTTCAGTAATTTTTCATTTATTGCACATAAATGCTAACACGGCTTTCGTGATGAAAGGTACATTATGTATTTATTGTGATCTCCCTATCAGGCCAATGTATGCTGTGGCATTGTCCTGGATGGTGAGACACATCTTTTTCATGCTGCCTGACTGAATTGTGGGGCCTTCAGCACTACCGGAAGCAAGGACCTTACCTGGGAGTACAGCAACACTCACTCTCTGTCTCACAGCCATTCTGTCAACATGTATTGTATGTAACCATTCAAATTCATACAAACATCTACGGGCGAAAGCACTGACTTAAATTCATTGTGTCTATTTGTCCCATTCTTCAATCTTGACTGGGATATATATTTTAGTTCACACACCTGTGTGATGTGTCTGTTCTACAATACCAGTCAACAGTTTGGACACACCTACTCATTCTAGGGTTTTTCTTTATTTAGACTATTTTCTAATAATAGTGAAAACCTCAACACTATGAAATAACAAATATGGAATCATGTAGAAACCAATAAAGTGTTAAACAAATTCATTGTCTATGAATTCTTTAAATGTTTATTTCCATTCGCTATAATGGGGGATCCTGTTTTCTGTTAACAATGCCTGCAGGACAGTACCTCGGTCGACTATTAACTTCCCCATCTCCAATGAGTGCGGGCAGTCAATCTCCCCTTGTACGCACGGACAGAGACAGATACAGATACAGTCTCCTCCACGATTATATCATGGGTACAAAAATAATGATCATCACTAGCTTCATAAACCCGCACATTTCTATAATTTATTTTCTTAAAATTGTATATTAAACCTAACCTTAACCCTAACTTTAACCACACTGCTAACCCTATGCCTAACCCTAACCTTATTTTGACTTGTGGAAGCTGGTGGAAACCTATGCCACTTTGATTACTATGTAACTTTTGTTGCTATTTCACTGTGTGATAATTCTGTCATTAAAAATGTAAATGTCTTTGAGTGGATTTGGTTCTTAGTACACTAAAGTGATATAATAAGAACCAAATCCAGTCAAATCAAATGTTTTATTGACAGGCTTCTCACACAGTCAAATGGCAACAAAAGTGGCATAGTAAAGGAATCAAATAAGTTACATTGTAAATACACTATACAGTGCATTCAGAATGTATTCAAACCCCTTGACTCTTTCCACATTTTGTTACGTTATAGCATTTTGTTATATAGCCTTATGTATTCAATTGCTTGTTTTCCTCATCAATCTACACACAGTACCCCATAATGGCAAAGCCAAAACAGATGTTTCAAAATATTTGCTAATTTATAAAAATTCTAAAACTTTAATAGTATTCAGACCCTTTACTCAGTAATTTGTTGAAGCACCTTTGGCAGCGATTACAGCCTTGAGTCTTTTTGCGTATGATGCTACAATCTCGGCACACCTGTTCAAGTCCGTGGTTTGGCTGGGCCACTCAATGACATTCATAGACTTGTCCCAAAGCCACTCCTGCATTGTCTTGGCTGTTTGCTTAAGGTTGTTGTCCTGTTGGAAGGTGAACCTTCACCCCAATCTGAGGTCCTGAGTGATCTGGAGCAGGTTGGTTGTCATCAAGGATCTCTCTGTACTTTGCTCCGGTCATCTTTCCCTCAATCTTGACTAGTCTCCCAGTCCCTGCCACTGAAAAACATCCCCACAGCATGATGCTGCCACCACCATGATTCACCATAGGGATGGTGCCAGGTTTCCTCCAGACATGACGCTTGGTATTCAGGCCAAAGAGTTCAATCTTGTTTTCATCAGACCAGAGCATCTTGTTTCTCATTGCCTGGAGTCCTTTAGGTGCCTTTTGGCAAACTCCACGGGGCTGTCATGTGCCTTTTATTGAGGAGTGGCTTCCATCTGGCCACTCTACCATAAAGGCCTGATTGTTGGAGTGCTGCAAAGATTGTTGTCCTTCTGAAAGGTTCTCCCATCTACACAGAGGAACTCTGTGGACGGGCAGCCAGCTCTATGGAGAGTCTTGGTGGTTCCAAACTTCTTCCATTTGAGAACGATGGAGGCCACTGTGTTCATGGGATCTTTGGCCACTGTGTTCATGGGGATCTTCAATGCTGCATAATTTGTTTGGCACTCCTCCCCAGATCTGTGCCTTGACACAATCCTGTCTCGGAGCTCTACGGACAATTACTTTTGCTCTGACATGCACTGTCAACTGTGGGACCTTATATAGACAGGTGTGTGCCTTTCCAAATCATGTCCAATCAATTTAATGTACCACAGGTAGACTCCAATCAAGTTGTAGAAACATCTCAAGGATGATCAATGGAAACAAGATGCACCTGAGCTCAATTTAGCTGTGTCCTCAGAGCATGTGCAGACCAGCTGGCTGGAGTGTTTATGGACATATTCAATCTCTCTCTATCCCAGTCTGCTGTCCCCACTTGCTTCAAGATGTCCACTAATGTTCCTGTATCTACGAAAGCAAAGGTAACTGAGCTAAATGACTATCGCCCCGTAGCACTCACTTCTGTCATCATGAAGTGCTTTGAGAGGCTAGTTAAGGATCATATCACCTCTACCTTACCTGACACCTTAGACCCCTTTCAATTTGAAAAACAGCTTCTATCTCAAGGCCATCAGACTTTTAAAAAGCCATCACTAGCATATTAGAGGCTGCTACCTATATACATAAACTTGAAATCACTGGCCACTTGAAGAAATGGAACACTAGTCACTTTAATAATGTTTACATATTTTGCATTAGTCATCTCATATGTACATACTGTATTCTCTTCTATTCTACTGTATCTTAGCCTATGCCACTCTGACATTGCTCGTCCATATATTTATATATTCTTAATTCCATTCCTTTACTTAGATTTGTCTATATTGCGTATATTTTGTGAAACTGTTAGATATTACTTGTTAGATATTACTTCACTGTCGGCTCTAGAAACACAAACATTTTGCTACATCTGCAATAACATCTGTTAACACATGTATGTGACCAATAAAATTTGATTATATTTTATTTGCTTACCGCTCCAATAGATCCACAGACGATGCAATCGCCATCGCGCTGCACACTGCCTTATCCCATCTGGACAAGAGGAATACCTATGTAAGAATGCTGTTCATTGACTATAGCTCATCATTAAGCTTGGGGCCCTGGGTCTAAACCCCGCCCTGTGCAACTGGGTCCTGGACTTCCTGATGGACCGCCCCCAGGTGGTGAAGGTATGAAACAACACCTCCACTTTGCTGATCCTCAACACAGGGGCCCCACAAGGGTGCGTGCTCAGCCCCCTCCTGTACTCCTTGTTCACCCATGACTGTGTGGCCACGCACGCCTCCAACTCAATCATCAAGTTTGCAGACAACACAACAGTAGTAGGCCTGATTACCAACAATGACGAAACAGCCTACAGGGAGGAAGTGAGGGCCCTGGGAGAGTGGTGCCTGGAAAATAACAATAACATGAGCTGATCGTGGAATTTAGGAAACAGCAGAGGGAGCACGCCCCTATTCACATCGACGGGACCGCAAGTTCCTCGGCATACACATCACTGACGATTTGGGGGATGGACCGGTTATGACACCTTATCCTGTTGAAGCAAACGTCTAACAGACACGTTACAAGGTTAATCCGTCTACAACAGCAACGCATGCAAAACGATGAAATCAGTGGTTCTGCGACTTGCAAACACGACAGCTCATTGGCTAACAATGTCAAACAAGCTCGGAATGAACACCCATAAGCCTACTATCATAGGCTTTGTTCAGCTTACTTTGGCATGCTCACTGAAACTGGAATGGAAGAACAACAAACAAATGTTTCTGTCAAACATGTATCCCAACTTCATTTACCATTTTGACCCTATTGCCCACGTTGTTTTGCCAATATTGGCACTCCGAGAGCTTGCGACCACAGCTGTTGAAGCATCCAAAAGCAAGCCAGGCTAAGAGCCCGGACAACTCAGTTTTCAAGCTTGGGGGGGAACAATCACTGCAGTTGGAAGTTGCAGCATCAGGGACAGGAGCGGCAAAAGATGACGAACAAGTTGGGTGGCTACCAAGTAACCACCACACCGATAACCACCGCAGTAACGATAGCTATAAAGAATGTCCCCAACAGAACAGCTCCCGTAGAGATCGATCTGGCCGCTACGTTCCTGCACCTAACCCTCACAAAGGGTCAGGGCACAAGGGTAACAAGCGTAACAAGAGCAGCAAAGGGTTCAATGACAATCAAATCTTTCTAGAAGCTCTGATAAGAGATGTACAGCAGCAGAATAATTTTGAGAAAGAGGACAAGGATAAGTCACCATGACTAGGTGTAAAATTGCCGGAGAACGAGTCCTCTGAAATTTTCTCAGTTCGCAAGGATGTCAACGTTCACATTACCCCCGCCCTCACTCAAATCCCTGTCCAGGGCCCGCTCGATCTAAACACAAGCCCACAGGTTTTGTCTACAGACTCTGATACAGATGTGGAGACAGTCAAGGTAAGCAGTGTTGCAACAGCTGAGTCCTCTCTCATTCGATAGAGGACCCACTGGGTCACGAAGGTGGGTTATCTGTCATGAAAATTGACACAGATGACCCACCACTCCGTTCTTCCAACCCACTCCACTTTGTTGGGGATATTACGAGAAAAAAAACAACTCAAATAGGCCATACCTCAAATAGGTCATACCTCAAAGCAGTCTTAGAAGACTGTTTGACTGTTTGATCTGTGATGCACTGATAGAGTCGGGTTTGACTAATTCCCTCATATTCCCTCATATCTCAAACTTTGCTGGATGAACTCAAAAGGGTAGTGGACCCAGAAAAAGGCTAATTAGAAATGGAATGTTGCGACACTACACTTCGAGGTTTCACCCAGGCTACCTCGTCTCTAACCAAGCGTCTCCTACTAAAACTGAACTTCAAAAGCGTGTCACATATCTACCCTGTGTAGGTGACTAGAATTGACACTGAACAGATGCTGATTGGGATAGATTTAATTGACCGTTTGGTACCACTAATGGATTGGAAAACCAACCAAGTCTGGTCATAAATAACTATGCCAACTTTCGTCAAAGACTACATGCAATACATTATGCAACAACGAGGGTTCGACGTCATCAACTGACGTACCCCAGGTGAACTTAGTCATGAGTCTGCCATTTGTGGCAAATGACAGGGTGACAAGTTCAATTCGGAAATGAACCGAACATGAGGTTTTCCTGTGCGGCTTGGGTGAATCACCAGCCGACACATACCGCCCTCCACTGATAGGTGGCGTGTGCCCAAACGGCACAATGGTTGAGGATGCCATACTGGCAACCTGGTCCGAAAACTTTCAGATTCCCACTGGGAACGACTCCCCAGACGACACTCACTACTTTAGGGGTGTGTGCGCTATTACTCCACATTGGAACCAAGGAAGTATTTCACTAGTGGACATTTTGGTAAGATTGGGTGTTAAACTCGGATACCATACACCAAGATCTTTGGTCTTTGGCGCAGCCAGCCCAACACACCTTTTCTTTCGACCCTGTGCAGATGGCATCCGGGCAGACTATTCCTGAAGCTTGCAAAGTGATAACTGAGTCTGCCGTGGTGATACTGGCAAGAACCACAGAGGTTTCTGTAAGACTGAACACGGGCGCCCGGCTACTGGATGGAAGGCACCACTGCGTTCTTCCTACCCTCTCCACGACTATTCGACTTGGGCTAAGTATCAATGGAAACCCGCTGTTGGAGCTAAATGCTAGATCCACTTACCTTTTGGTGCAGAATCTGACTCAAGCAGACATTTCCATTCCCTCGGCACACTCAGCTAGGAACATTGATTGATTGATTGATTACTCCTTCCATGATTTTTTACTTGTTGTTCCTGGGATTGGGCCTCTTCCTTCCTCCCTAGACCTATATGGTGAGGGAGGGATGCATTTTACTTGTCTGTCAAAGGCAATCACAATAAGTCCCTTATTACCACTTGACGACACATCGACGTTCAGGCTGGATGTCGATTAAGACAACAAGCTTTTGATATACTCCATCGTCACACAGGATGATACCGCATCTCCTTCTGCATGTGAGGTACACACTGATGAGGTAACAACCGATGATGCACAGGTACTACAGCCACTGTCAGAGGCAGACTCACTTGTCAATGACACTAAACAACATCAGTTGTGGTAATTGTTTAACAAACACAGAGAGATCTGGTCGACAGACTCGCTGTATTCCAACGCTACCCGGAGCAGCTCCTACGTTTGTGAGACAATACAAAATTCTGCTTGCAGCGTACTCGGCGGTAGAAGAGATTATCGGCTCCCTATTAGCTAACCAGGGAATGTAACAGTACGTACAGCGCTCCCGTGTGGCCTATTGAAACCAATGGGTAAATGGCGTCTTACCATTGACTATAGACAACTCAACAAGCTGGTTCGGTTGTCGCATTGGCCAATGACACACCTCAACCAAGAGTTGCTAAAGGTGGCAAACACCAAGTACTTTTCCACCGTCGATGTGGCGAATGGTTTCTGGACCATGACAGTCGACCCTCGTGACCAACACAAGTTGGCTTTCTCTTTCTCGAACAAGCTCTTAACGTTCAATCGTTGCCTGTTCGTGTATGCGAACTCCCCCTCAGAGTTCAACATCTTCCTGCACAAGGCA
Organism: Oncorhynchus kisutch; assembly: GCF_002021735.2. Lineage (NCBI taxonomy): Eukaryota > Metazoa > Chordata > Actinopteri > Salmoniformes > Salmonidae > Oncorhynchus > Oncorhynchus kisutch. Next base: position 60,646,438 of record NC_034179.2, on the reverse strand, counting down.
ATGCCAGATGCAGCCACCAGGGGGACAATGATCTATGAAGATGATCTTCTCATGGGGCGGCAGCGTAGCCTAGTGGTTAGAGCGTTGGACTAGTAACCGGAAGGTTGCGAGTTCAATCCCCCGAGCTGACAAGGTACAAATCTGTCGTTCTGCCCCTGAACAGGCAGTTAACCCACTGTTCCCAGGCCGTCATTGAAAATAAGAATGTGTTCTTAACTGACTTGCCTGGTTAAATAAAGGTAAAATAAAAAATAAAATGAGGAGTGGATAGCTGTTCTTACCGTCAACTAGACCACTTGCAAGCTGGTGTGGGATTAGTATGGCACAACAACATTCTGTGCAAACCGCTTCAATTTCAGCTAGGTAACAAAACTGCCAGTTCACAGAAGTTGCTGGCGTACTTATCACATTGCAAACAGCAGTGAAACACAACTTGTCAGAACTGGCAAACTGCACCGACTCAAACTACGCCAGACTCAAACTATGCCAGACTTGCCTTCTTATGCCTCTTGCCGTTTTGGAAATAAAAGCATATGACTACTTCGAGTGGCAAAGAAGTGAAAAAACGATGACCTCATAACCAAACACGACATACAGGTGCATTGGAAGAAAGTCAAGGGACACTCGAAATCACCTGGTCGTGACAAACTTGGCAACGACCATGCCGACAGCATGGCGAAATCTGGTGCAATTCAATGCACCCCTTGGGTGTTCAACGTTCAGGACACAATGATCACCAAGGTGCCCATGGTGTCTGCGGTAACACATAGCCATGTAGTACCGCAAAAAACATCTTCGCACGAACATAATGTGTTGCTAAATCATTCATTCCTGAATGATGACCTGGTTGCAATGCAACACCAAAATGAAGATGAGTCCCTTGCCACTTTGAGGGCTTTCTTGTCTGACCATATCAATCACCCAGTGACCGAGCTGGCTTTGGCAGTCTCACACAACTTGCGTTCGCTATACGCCACTAAACAGCACCGTACACTTGTAGATGACCTACTGGTTTATGTTTCAGAAACCGACTCCACACAAAGGTGGGTGGTTCATAAAACACAGAGGGCGATAATGATAGCTCAAGCCCACGACAAGCCATGTTGAGGCCATAGGGTGTCAAGGCTACATGTGAAACATTGCAACAGGTGGCCCACTGGCCTCACATGGAACAAGACGTGGCACAATATGTGAGGGGGTGTCTAGTTCGCTGCCAATTTCAACCCTCCATGTCACTTCACAGAGCTCGATCCAGATCGACTGGGTCGGCCCAGCTGCCAGGTCGGCAAGAGGCAATAAGTATCTCCTCACAGTGACTTGCGCATTCACAAAGTGGGTGCCTGTCCACGACCAATGACAGCAGAAACCACGGACGGACGTTCTTTTACTCAACCACATTTTCAGTCGTTTCAGCCTGCCAGGAGAAACCGTAGACATCAACAGAGGAACCTTTTTTCCGACAACTGTAATGACCGAACTGTGGCGGCTCCTGGGAGTCAAAGCTAAACTCCACATTGCGTACCTCCCTAGGAGCTCCAGCAGGGTAGAAAGGAGCAACGTGGCAGCCAACCACAGATTGGGACCTCAAACTCCCACTGGTACTGATGGCGATCAGAGCCACATGCAACAGGTCTACGGGACTAACACCATTCGAGATAATGACGGGCCGGCAAATGACGCTTCCACTGCATCTCCTATACCAACCAGGAGATGTCGCCGCAGCCACCGCCTACACGGCTCATCAATACGTGACGGACTTGCAAACCCACCTCCAGACTACCTTTACGTACACTCAAGGAAAGTTGGAAAGAAGTGCAGAACGTGACAAGACCCATTATGACAAAAAGGCCTCACACCAGGTGTTCGAGGTCGGGGATAAGGTGTGGTACTACATATACACCAAACCCGTGGGTGTCACAACAAAGTTCCTGCCCCACTGGGTCCACAGGAACCAAATCAAGTTGAACACTCCCCACATGGGAATAGAAGGAGGGCTAGCCAGCACTGAATAGAAACCTAGCAAGTCAGAAGTAATAAGAAAATATTTTCTTCTCTTCCCAGCCACAAGATAGATGTTCGTTGTCACTGCTCTTGTCCTGCACTATGCTGTTCGAAATAGGGAAATCAGCAAATGTTATGTCAAAACATTTTTGTTTACAAAAAAACCCCAACTGAAATAATCAAACAATATCTCCAATTATGTGTTTTTATAGGATGGCGTTCCTTTGGCTGATCCTGAAACTCTGCGCCCTGGTCAAAACCAACCCAGCAGATGTACTCACGAGCGGACCCCCTCCGGGAATCATTCTCCATGATGATCCGGGACTCGTTATAACCAACTGCAGAGTACACACACAGAGGGTATATGTCCACCTAGATGCAGAGAACGTGTACCGCTAACACATTCCACCTGCAGCACATTTGAGTTGGGCCGAGGCTGACTGTACCACCCAGGCAGTTAGACACTGCCCATATGTTGGCCCAACTCCAAAAGTTCACAGTCACCCAGTCAAAACTATCAGAGCCCAGGCGAGAGAAAGAAACTCCTGTCGGTAAGAAAGCTAGTAAAGGTCATGAATATTGGTTTGATTGGTTTGATTGTTGTTGGAGGATTTTCTCTGTGAATTTAGCTCTTCTATGGCCTTTTTTATTGACCTTTATTTAACTAGGCAAGTCAGTAAAGAACAAATTCTTATTTTCAATGACAGCGGGTTAACTGCCTTGTTCAGGGGCAGAACGACAGATTTGTACCTTGTCAGCTCAGGGATTTGATCTTGCAACCTTTCTAGTCCAACGCTCTAACCACTAGGCTACGCTGCCGCCACAACACATGTACAGTGGACTACTTGGCAATGAATAGAATCTCCTCATATCTAGTGCCACTCTCAATGGTGCACAACTGTCAAGATAATTTTGTTCTCAATGTTCATAAACTGAACTTCAATTAAAATACTCTGTCTGTTACTAAGAATTTGTAAGGTTCTTATTAAAATGAAACAGACAGAGTCCAGTCTACCATAGTCAGCATGTTTATTTACGAGAGCTCTGCTTATCATTTCCTGTACATTGGTCTATATACCTCACATTTCGCCATAAATGTCCCTCCTCCTCTCAGAAACAATGACAATATAGTTCACAAGTCTTCTCCTACTCATACATTGTCTGCCACCTGTTATACAATCTACAATAAGCCCAAGGTCTCTCCCCTCCCTGGGTGGGGACAGAATGTCCTGTAAGGAACACAGTAGTACAGCTTGTCTGTCGATAGCTCCTCTTATAATTTGTTTCACACTTGCACCCTGCTTACATACTAAAAAGGAACAAAAAGTCCTTGTTCTAATTCTGACTAAAACTACACACATCAGATTTATAGATGTATGATTCTAATAAATGTCTTACAATCATACAGTGACAGGGTAGAATTCTGTTAGTTATAGTTCCACGTTAAATGTATACATCATTTAGTCATTATTCATAAAAATCATAACAACAACCTATTCACCTCAGCTACCTCAACCACAATAAAGCCATTACAGTCACATTTGGCCTATAGTCTGTGGCCGGCATTTCCAATACAAGTTGATGTTTATTGTAATGAAGTGGGATTTTTACTGACGCTGCCCGTTGTTGAACTGGAGAACATCTATAGATTGAAAATTCTACAGCTCCCACGTGAAAGTCACCAAACCCCCAGTCGTAGCTTATCAGGAACACAATCCAGATTTAACTAACCTGTTAATTTCTTAAGGTATAGGGGGCAGCATTTTGACTTTTGGATAAATAGCATGCCCAATTTCAACTTCCTGCTACTCATGCCAAGAATATAAGATATGCATATTAGTTGTATATTTGGATAGAAAACACTCTGAAGTTTCTAAAACTGTTTGAATCATGTCTGTGAGTATAACAGAACTTATGTAGCAGGCAAAACCCAGAGAACTAACCGTTCAGAAATGTTTTTTGAGGTCTCTGTCTGTTCAGTGGGTTCTCATTGGGAAACAATATTTCTTAGGAACTTGTTTTCAGTTCCTACTTCCACTGAATGTCACCAGTCTTTGGAATTTGGTTGAGGTTATTCCTTTGTGCAATGAAGAAGTACGGCCATCTAGGAACTGCGTAACACTGTTGAGAGTTGCGCAAGACTTGAAAAGTAGCTTGGTTTGTTGTCTTCCTGTATTGAACACAGATAGACCCGTCTTCAATTTGATCGATTATTAACGTTTAAAAATAGCTAAAGTTGTATTACAAAAGTAGTTTGAAATGTTTTGGCAAAGTTTACAGGCAACTTTTGAAATTTTGTAGTGACGTTACGCAATTTGGAAGTTGTTTTTTTCTGGATCAAACGCACCAAATAAATGGACATTTTGGATATATATGGACGGAATTAATCGAACAAAAGGACCAATTGTGATGTTTATGCGACATATTGGAGTGCCAACAAAAGAAGGTTGTCAAAGGTAAGGCATGTTTTATATTTTATTTCGGCGTTTTGTAGGGTTGCAGGGTTGAAATATGCTACCCTCTTTGTTTACTGTTGTGCTATCATCAGATAATAGCTTCTTATGCTTTCGCCGAAAAGCCTTTTTAAAATCTGACATGTTGGCTGGATTCACAACGAGTGTAGCTTTAATTTACTATTTTACATGTGTGATTTAATGAAAGTTGGATTTTTATATAATTTTATTTAACTTTGCCGCGCTGCATTTTCCCTGGCTTTTGGCCAAGTGGGACGCAAGTGTCCCCTATACCATAAGAAGTTAATGTGTACTCTAACCAAAGACGTCCACTATCAAACCATTGTTCAGGGATAACACTGAGCGCTTAAGCTTATAATCAGCGAAGAACGCTGTTGAGCCAAACTAACAGCAAGTGAGGTGGTAGGGAATTGATGGTTGGTTAACACCCCGTTCACATCCGCCACTATAACTTACGAACACCATGACACAACCACCCAACCACCCAACTGAACCTCCCCAACCTTACTGTTTTTGTTAAGGTACCAGAAGGGGCGATTATCCTGATTCGTGTAAAGGAAAGAATGAATGGGGCCATGTATGGTGAGATTTTGAGTGAAAACCTCCTTCCATCAGCAAGGGCATTGAAGATTAAACTTGGCTGGGTCTTTCAGCATGACAATGATCCCAAACACACCACCCGGGCAACAAAGGAGTGGCTTCGTAAGAAGCATTTCAAGGTCCTGGAGTGGCCTAGCCAGTCACCCCCAAAGAAAATTTTTGGAGGGAGTTGAAAGTCCGTGTTGCCCAGCAACAGCCCCAAAACATCACTGCTCTAGAGGAGATCTGCATGGAGGAATGGGCCTAAATACCAGCAACAGTGTGTGAAAACCTTGTGAAGACTTACAGAAAACGTTTGACCTCTGTCATTGCCAACAAAGGGTATATAACAAAGTATCGAGATAAACTTTTGTTATTGACCAAATACTTATTTTCCACCATAATTTGCAAATAAATTAATTAAAAATCCTACAATGTGATTTTCTGGATTTTTTCCCCTCATTTTGTCTGTCATAGTTGAAGTTTACCTATGATGAAAATTACAGGCCTCTCTCATCTTTTTAAGTGGGAGAACTTGCACAATTGGTGGCTGACTAAATACTTTTTTGCCCCACTGTACATAACTGTAACCAACATTATCCAACATTGAGATATTCCAGGCATAAATTCCAGTCGTACTTTATCAAAATCCTTTTCAAAGTCAGCTATGATTACCAGGCCTAGGTTCCCAGATTTTTCATAGTGTTCTATTGTCTCCCTTTCTTGTCTTAAATTATGTTGATTTTATAGTTTTAAATTTACCACTTGAAACCTGTTTCAGTAATAATGAAGTCAGACCTTCTTGTTGAGTATCTGATAATCTACCATTTTTGTTGGGGTGGTTAAAACACTCCAACAAATTCTACTGTATTTTATGATCCTCTGAGTATATAAAACAAGGTCTGGTATACCTCCACTGGTATGCCATCCAACCCTGGAGTTTTCCCGGACTTAAGGACTTTAATTGCATCAAGAAGTTCATCCTCTGTAATTTGGCCTTCACATGAGTATTTCTGTACAGCTGTTAATTTAACATTATTAATAGAAAAAAAATCCATACATTTATCTTCGGTTAGTGGAGATGGAGGAGACTGAAATGAAAACGTGCTAAAAGTACTTTGCTTCTTCTTTCAAAATGTTGTTTGGTTAATCATGGGCAGGTTGAGAACAAGTTCTCATTTACAATTGCGACCTGGCCAAGATAAAGCAAAGCAGTTTGACACATATTGGTTTCTAGCTTCCCTGATAAGTCACAGGGGCTGTTCGATGCTAACGCAGAACGCCATAGGATGTTTTTGTGTTGGTTAAGGGCAGTCAGGTCTGGAGAGAACCAAGGGCTATATCTGTTCCTGGTTCTATATTTCTTGAATGGGGCATGCTTATTTAAGATGGTGAGAAAGGCATTTAAAAAAAATAACAACCAGGCATCCTTTACTGACGGGATGAGGTCAATATCCTTCCAGGATATCCCGGCCAGGTCGATTAGAAAGGCCTGCTCGCTGAAGTGTTACAGGGAGCCTCTGTCAGTGATGAGTGGAGGTCGTTTGACCACTGACCCATTACGGATGCAGGCAATGAGGCAGTGATCGCTGAGATCTTGGTTGAAAACAGCAGAGGTGTATTTAGAGGGCAAGTTGTTTAGGATTATATCTATAAGGGTGCCTGTGTGTACGGCTTTGGGGTGGTACCTGGTAGGTTCATTGATAATTTGTGTGAGATTGAAGGCATCAAGCTTAGATTGTAGGATGGCTGGGGTGTTAAGCATGTTCCAGTTTAGGTCACCTAGCAGCACGAGCTCTGAAGATAGATGGGGGGCAATCAGTTCATATATGGTGTCCAGAGCACAGCTGGGGGCAGAGGGTGGTCTATAGCAGGCGGCAACGGTGAGAGACTTGTTTTTAGAGAGGTGGATTTTTAAAAGTTGTTTGGGTACAGACCTGGATAGTAGGACAGAACTCTGCAGGCTATCTCTGCAGTAGATTGCAACACCGCCCTCTTTGGCCGTTCTATCTTGTCTGAAAATGTTGTAGTTAGGGATGAAGATTTCAGAATTTTTGGTGGTCTTCCTAAGCCAGGATTCAGACACGGCTAGAACATCCGGGTTGGCAAAGTGTGCTAAAGCAGTGAATAAAACAAACTTAGGGAGGAGGCTTCTAATGTTAACATGCATGAAACCAAGGCTATTACGGTTGCAGAAGTCGTCAAAAGAGAGCGCCTGGGGAATAGGAGTGGAGCTAGGCACTGCAGGGCCTGGATTCACCTCTACATCACCAGAGGAACAGAGGAGGAGTAGGATAAGGGTATGGCTAAAAGCAATGAGAATTGGTCGTCTAGAACGTCCGGAACAGAGAGTAAAAGGAGGTTTCTGGGGGCGATAAAATAGCTTCAAGGTATAATGTACAGACAAAGGTATGGTAGGATGTGAATACAGTGGAGGTAAACCTAGGTATTGAGTGATGATGAGAGAGATATTGTCTCTAGAAACATCATTGAAACCAGGTGATGTCATCGCATGTGTGGGTGGTGGAACTGAAAGGTTGGATAAGGTATAATGAGCAGGGCTAGAGGCTCTACAGTGAAATAAGCCAATAAACACTAACCAGGACAGCAATGGACAAGGCATATTTACATTAAGGAGAGGCATGCTTAGTCGGGGGATCATAAGGGTCCAGTTAGTAGTGAGGTTGGTTGGGGTAACGGCGATTCAGACAGCTAGCCGGGCCATCGGTAGCAAGCTAGCATAGTCTGTTTTTAGCCACCTCGTGCGTTTCTGTCGGTAGATTAGTGGGGTTCCGTGTCGTATAGGGGATCAATCCAATTGGCAAAATAGATATAGTGACCCAAGAAATATTGTCCGGTAGACCTATTCAGATAGCAGCCGATAAGACAGCTAACTATTAGCGGGCCACAGATGGGCGTTCAGGTAACGTCGCGACGGAGGGGCCAGTTGGATAACTCCCTCGGGCAGATAACGTCGGTAGTCCAGTCGTGAAGGCCAGGTGGGGCTCTGCGGCCCTGGAGTGGCTGATGGAACTCTTCAGCTGGCTAGCTCCGGAATAATTTATGATTGCTCCGGGATCGACATAAGCCAATAGTCCCACGGATAGCAGCTAGCTAGGTGCGAGATCCAGGTGTAAATGTCCAGAGCTTTCGGTTGAAATCCGGGGATATGGAGAGAAATAGGTTCGGTATGTTCTGGTCTGAGTCGCGTTGTGCAAAACTGGCGATAGCTTTTCGAGCTATAGGATAGCTGATGACCATCAACCGTGGTTAGCTGAATACTAACGTTAGCCAGTAAACTGGCTAGCTTCTGGTTAGCTTCTGGATAGCTTCTGGCTAGCTTCTATTGTGGATTTCAGATTTGAGGTAAATAATACTATTTTTTTTAAATTGGTGATGCGTTTTGAAGTTGAGTTTTTGGAAAATAAAATAAATAAAAGATATGCGAAGAAAGATGTAAATATATATGTATACAGGGGACACGACAAGATGAGGACAAAAGACGTCTGACTGCTATGCCATCTTGGACGTTTCTGGCTACAATAGTCATTTACCACATTAACAATGTCTACACTGTATTTCTGATCAATTTGATGTTATTTAATGGAAATATTTTTTGCTTTTCTTTCAAAAACAAGGACATTTCTAAGTGACCCCAAACTTTTGAACGGTAGTGTAGTTATCAATACATTTATATAAAAACTTTCCACAATTCTTTCCACAATTCACAAATAATATGCGTAATAATGGAGGTGGTTCATACGAAGGTTTGTTACCTATAACCAGTATTGCCATTACAAAGATTACATTTTTGGCAAGCACGTATTGTAATTCACCCTATATTGTCCCTAACATCGTACCAAATAGCAACAGATGTGGGATACATACACACACACATACTCGTACACACTCGACCCCTCTCCCCCACAAACAACCACGGGCTCAGATGTTCAACAGTTGTTCTATTCCCAAGCCCAACTCAAGAAAGGACTTGATGTGCGAATACAGTTGCAGCTGTTTGAAAAGGGATGCAAAATTTAGGAAAATGTGGGCAAAAAATGTATTAACCAATTTCAAGTCCTAGCTGTTGGAGATCAGGTACCCTTTCCCCGAAACACACACGCTGGTCCCACATTTGCACCATTTTCCCAAGTATCTCTGTGCAGTCAGACCTTTAATAATTCCGTACCACCAGGGCCACAGTAATTTGCCCCCTCTCTGATTGTCCGGTGGGTTACCATGGGTTACTGCAGCTTGTGTTACCAACTCTGCCACTATCTGGGTGAGGGCACCCCACCGGAATCCCCACCGGCTAGGTACAAGGTCGTCAAGGTTCTAATTAACAGCTTTGAGAAATTACTTGTATATTATGCTCACCCATCAGGGGGCTCTGGCTTTGTAGGATCAACCCTGCCAGGCAGGCTCAGACTCTTGAGGGGGCGGTGCTGCTTTAGTTGGTCTCTGACCGCATTTATCTTTCTGTTTTGGCTGTGTATAGGCTACTTACGGCCCATAAAACAGATAAGGACTTCTCCTTAGTTTGTGGGTCTCTCTGGTGGGTGTCTAGGGTATAGGGTTGGGGACCGTTCCATCATGATAAGATAATAAATAACTAAACTATATTTGTAATTTATTTAAAAATGTATATCCCATATCTGCACAAAATTGAAAGCTCTCTCTCACAACCCCTGCTCACAGACACACATGGGCTCTGGTATTCGCATCCATTTTATTTTTCAAACCTTAACTCCACACTTTTCCAGACACAAAAACACACACCCGATCTTCCATTACAATACACTTGCACATACCCACATACTGTGCTTTCTATGTCCTCTGTTTGCTGTGTTTTTATTCCTACCATGTTGATGTACCATGTTGAGTACTTTTGTGTTCCAGTTCCTTATCCTCTGAAGATGTATTCTTTTTCTAATGATCCTTTCTACTAATGTTGTCTTAATGTATTTATAAAATACTATAAATAGAAAGTCGAATACAAATTATTTTACAACATTCCCTGTCTTGAATGGTATAGTGTAGTATGTTATTGTTTTCCTATATACAGTTAAAGTCGGAAGTTTACATACACCTTAGCCAAACACTTTTAGACTCAGTTTTTCACAAATCCTGACATTTAATCCAAGTAATAAATCCCTGTCGTAGGTCAGTTGGGGTCACCGCTTTATTTTAAGAATGTGAAAAATCGGAATAATAGTAGAGAGAATGATTTATTCTAGCTTTTATTTCTTTCAAGTTACTCAATTAGTATTTGGAAGCATTGCCTTCAAATTGTTTAACTTGGGTCAAACGTTTTGGGTAGCCTTCCACAAGCTTCCCACAATAAGTTGGGTGAATTTCGGCCCATTCCTCCTGACAGAGCTGGTGTAACTGAGTCAGGTTTGTAAGCCTCCTTGCTCGCACACGCCTTTTCAGTTCTGCCCACACATATTCTATAGGATTGAGGTCAGGTCTTTGTGCTGGCCACTCCAATACCTTGATGTTGTTGTCCTTAAGCCATTTTGGAAGTATGCTTGGGGTCATTGTCCATTTGGAAGACCCATTTGCAACCTAGCTGTAACTTCCTGATTGATGTCTTGAGCTGTTGCTTCAATCTATCCACATCATTTTCTTTCCTCATGATGCCATCTATTTTGTGAAGTGCACCAGTCCCTCCTGCAGCAAAGCACCCCCACAACATGATGCTGCCACCCCCGTGCTTCACGGTTGGGATGGTGTTCGTCGGCTTGCAAGCCTTCCCCTTTTTCCTCCAAACATAACGATGGTCATTATGGCAAAGATGAATGGTCTTGGCTGATTTCTTTTGATTTTCCCATGATGTCAAGCAAAGAGGCACTGAGGTTGAAAGTAGGCCTTGAAATACATCCATAGGTACACCTCCAACTGACTCAAATGATGTCAATTAGCCTATCAGAAGCTTCTAAAGCCTTGACATCATTTTCTGTAAATTTCCAAGCTGTTTAAAAGCACAGTCAACTTAGTGTATGTAAACTTCTGACCCACTGGAATTGTGATACAGTGAACTGTAAGTGAAATAATCTGTCTGTAAACAATTGTTAGAAAATGTTATTGTGTCATGCACGAAGTAGATGTCCTAACTGACTTACCAAAACTATAGTTTGTTTAACAAGACATTTGTGGAGTGGTTGAAAAACGAGTTTTAATGACTCCAACCTAAGTGTATGTAAACTTCCAACTTCAACTGTATATATGTATATATATATATTTTTTAAATAAAAATCCCTACCATGGATAGTATTATTATCCGACTCCTCTATGGGAACTTTGTAAAATTTAGATGAGCATTGGTGTCTCGGAACATTTGGTTATCAATATACAGTTTATCGACTATGAGAGCTATACGTTTCCCCTTTAATCTATTCTCCTTGAAGAGTGTGTACAGAACTTTTTGCGTTCTGCAATTTCTTTCTGGAACTAATCATTCATGTTTATTTTCGTGCCAGTGAGTCTTTTACCCAGGCTTTAACCATCATTTTATCTTTAAAGAATGAAAATTTGGCAACGATTGGGCACTCATATCTCTGTCCTAAACGGTGTACATGTTCAGTTGGATTTTGCTGACAACATCGCCTGGGATCTGTAGTTAAGTAAGAAATAATTATTTCACGATTTCAGAATTGTTGCTTTCTTTTTCTTCGATACCAGTAAGTACCAGATTTTACCTCATAGATTGAGTCTGTATGTCAAGCAAGGCTTCACTTGAAAACATGTTTTCCTTTTTAAGTTCATTAAAGTCCGTTTCCATCTTATTGACTTTTAGCTTGTTTGTTTCCATCTCCATTGTCACTGTTTTTTCGTCACTAATCTCGAGGCTCGCCTTCAACTCCTTTATATCTTTACTGACTAATTCAAGTATGCCCAGGCTATCATTTATCGACATTAACAGATTGGTTTCCACCCTTACAATTCTGGGTGATGAAAAGCATAAATTATCTGTGTCCGCCAAGGAGCTGCATTTTCTTTTGGGGATTGGTACTCCATGTTTACTCTCTGCCATGTTTGGTTGTTGTTTGTTTTGGTAATATTGGTCAATAAATTTCCCTAGCCTTATAATTTGTTTGTGTTGTTATCCAGATTGAAGGTTATTACCCACAAGTATGTGGAGTAAAGTGCTAATATATAGTCAAATTTACAGATATTGAATATTATGTTTTATGAGGCGACCTGCACCGCTGTGTTCAGTCCGCCATCTTGCCCTGTTAATCAATTCTAAACAAACAAGACAAGTCACAGTAAAAAACTATCTGTGGTAGAGAAAGGTTTTTTCCCCCATCCAACAACAATGACAATTAATGGATTGGCCTTGATGATAAAGTAGACGCGACAAGCCCACTAACCAATCCTAGTAAACCTTTTCCTTTCTGCATGGGTGGGGTTTTTGCTCAAGAACCAATGGAATCGCTCTCCATGATTCAAAATCCAGGCCCACAAATTAATGCATAATCTATCTTTTGACTAAACGTGTGCCACTAGTGTATATTTGATATTTCAAAATGTTCGGTGGTGGTAAATACAAACAATTAAACTGTTCTTTAGTTTCAAAATCCTTCCGTCGCCATTTTTCTACAGCTACCACCACATTTGAGGGAGGATGGTTACTAACTTCCTGTTGATGACGTTGGTCTTTCCATCTTCTTCTGTGAAGAAGAATTTCTCTTTTGGCAAAGTTGTAGGAGAGTATACATCATAGACTGTAGCAACCTATGTATATCTAATGCAAATAACATTACTTCGTAAAGGAGGGGAAAAAGGGTGTGGTTCGAGTTTACACTCCACTATCTGGGGGTCACAGTTCAAAAGGCTGACATCCTCCAAAATTAAATGGCTATGGGTTCCTAAAGTTTAGCAATGTATTTATTGAAATCTACTTTGCAAGTTGCAACACATCAAATCAGATCCAACTTTATTTGTCACATGCGCCGAATACAACAAGTGTAAACCTTACCGTGAAATGCTTACTTTACAAGCCCTTAACCAACAGTGCAGTTCAAGAAGATTTAAGAAAATATTTCCCAAATAAATTAAAGTAAAAAAATTAAATAAAAAAATAAGAAAAAGTAACACAATAACATAACAATAACGAGGATATATACAAAGAGTACCGTTACCGAGTCAGTGTGCGGGGGTACAGGTAAGTTGAGGTAATTTGTACATGTAGGTATGGGTGAAGTGACTATGCTTAGATAATAAACAGCGAGTAGCAGCAGTGTACAAAACAAACGGGGGGGAGGGGTCAATGTAATAGTCCCGTGGCCAATTGATTAATTGTTCAGCACTCTTATGGCTTGGGGGGTAGAAGCTGTTGAGTAGCCTTTTGGTCCTAGACTTGGCGCTCCGGTACCTTTTGACTTACAGTAGCAGAGAAAACAGTCTATGACCTGGGTGACTGTTGTCTCTGATACTTTTATGGGCTTTCCTCTGACACCGCCTACTATATAGGTCCTGGATGGCAGGAAGCTTGGCCCTAGTGATGTACTGGGCCATTCGCACTACTCTCTGTAGCGTCTTATGGTCAGATGCCGAGCAGTTGCCATACCAGGCGGTGACGCAACCGATCAGGATGCTCGCAATGGTTCAGCCGTAGAACTTATTGAGGATCTGGGGACACAAGCCAAATCTTTTCAGTCTCCTTAGGGGGAAAAGGTGTTGTCGTGCCCTCTTTCGTCAGCAAACTTAATGATGATGTTGGAGTCGTGTTTGGCCACGCAGTCGTGGGTGAACAGGGAGTACAGGGGGGGACTAAGTACACACCCTTGAGGTGCTCCAGTGTTGAAAATCAGTGTGGCAGACGTGTTGTTGCCTACCTTTACCACCTGGTTTGCTTGTAAGCAGGAATCAGGATATGTATGCTGACTGTGGCTTCGATTTGAACATAGTTTGGAGCAATAAACAGGCCATGGAATGGAATTTTATTAAATTAAAATGTAGGCTGTGTATTAATGGCGTCAATACAATAGAGTACGATGGGTTTCATGACCACAGATAATTTCACCCTTAATGACAGTGATCAACACTGTTTGAAGCGGTTTAGGGAATGGCATCTCTTTAAGAAAGTAACTGGAACAGTTGATAGGAACAGTTGGTATTGCCTCGAAAATATAGCCTAGTATATAAAACTAATGAAAAGATGTAGCCAATGGCTATAAACTATAAATTATTATAACTTTTGTGTCAAACTCAATTATTGTTAATGCATTGTCTCCTTGTGTGTGGTTATTTTTTTTTAAATTGGAAAATAAATCAAATCAAATTTAAATCACAAAAGATTTAGGCTGAAGTGGTTAGCTGGAAGGTGGCAGGTTGAATTTGAGATTAGAGAATTTCTGGCTATTGTCTTTCAAATTAACTCAGGGCTGGGTGGCTTGCCTAGGACGTATAAGCGGTCCTCTGAATGGAGGCTAAATGACAGAAATGCAAAAGTGGCCTGCCGAGGGCATACAGCAACCCTCTGAATGGGGGATACCCGCCAGAGATGCAAATCACATCTTGATGACTAAAGTGTCTTATTAGGAATTTTCTCTATGTGGCCATAGGACTGTTTTGCTAGCACAGACTGGAATATGTTCATCTGATGGCATTGAGGAGTATACCTCCTCAGTCACCGGCTTCATTAATAAGTGCATCAATGACAGTGACCGTACGTTCCAATCAGAAGCCAGGGATTACAGGCAACATCGGCACCAAGCTAAAGGCTAGAGCTGCCGCTTTCAAGGAGAAGGACACTATCCGTCCGCTTATAAGATATCCCGCTATGCCCTTAGACTAACAAACAAACAGGCATCAAACAAACAGGCAACAGGCATCAATAAGCGTCAATACAGGACTAATATTGAATCCTACAACACCGGCTCGTTCGTCGGATGTGGCAGGGCTTGCAAACTATTGCGAACTACAAAGGGAAATCCAGCCGTGAACTGCGCAGTGACGCAAGCCTACCAGACGAGCCAAATGCCTTTTATGCTCGCTTTGAGGCAAGCAACACTGAAGCATGCATGAGAGCACCAGCTGTTCCGGACGACTGTGTGATTACGCTCTCCGTAGCTGATGTGAGTAAGACCTTTAAAAAGGTCAACATTCACAAGGCCGCGGGGCCAGATGGATTACCAGGACGTGTACTCAGAGCATGCATGGATCAACTGGCAAGTCTCTTCACTGACATTTTCAACCTCTCCCTGACCAAGTCTGTAATACCTACATGTTTCAAACAGACCATCATAGTCCCTGTGCTCGAGAATGCCATGGTAACCTGCCTAAATGACAACCGCCCCGTAGCACTCACGTCTGTAGCCATGAAGTGCTTTGAAAGGCTGGTCATGGCTCACAACAACACCATTATCCCAGAAACCCTAGACCCACTATAATTCGCATACCTCCCCAACAGATCCACAGATGACACAAACTAAATTGCACTCAACACTGCCCCTTCCCACCTGGACAAAAGGAACACCTATGTGAGAATGCTGTTCGTTGACTACAGCTCAGTGTTCAACAGCATAGTGCCCACAAAGCTCATCACTAAGCTAAGGACCTTGGGACTAAACACCTCCCTCTGCAACTGGATCCTGGACTTCCTGATGGGCCACACCCAGGTGATAAGGGTAGGCAACAACACATCTGCCATGCTGATCCTCAACACGGGACCCCTCAGGGGTGTGTGCTTAGTCCCCTCCTGTACTCCCTGTTCACCCACGACTGTGTGGCCAAGCACTACTCCAAGACCATCATTAAGTTTGTTGACGACATGACAGTGGTTGGCCTGATCACCGACAACAATGAGACACCCTATAAGGGAGGAGGTCAGAGACCTGGCATTGTGGTGCCAGGATAACAACCTCTCTCTCAACGTGATCAAGACAAAGGAGCTGATCGTGGACAACAGGAAAAGGAGGTCTGGACACGCCCCCATTCACATCGACGCGGCTGGTGTGGAGCAGGTTGAGAGCTTCAAGTTCCTTGGTGTCCACATCACCAACAAAATATCATGGTCCAAACACATCAAGACAGTCGTGAAGAGGGCACGACAATGCCTATTGCCCCTCAGGAGACTGAAAAGATTTGGCATGGGTCCCCAGATCTAAAAAAAGTTATACAGCTGCACCACTGAGAGCATCCTTACCGGTTGCATCACCGCCTGGTATGACAACTGCTTGGCATCCGACCGTAAAAAAAGGTCGGCTGGAGCTAGTCTTTGACAATTTTTAATTCGATGAGGGTTGTTGACATCAGCCACCTGTATTTAATGGAGAGATATGCTATGCTACTAGCCTTATACCATGAATATGCATATCCATCTCGAGACAACCCCGATATAAAGTGTTTTTTCTCAAAGTTGTCAGGATGTTACGTGTCCTACTTATATCAGTACACTCATAACAACTTAAGCATTACGAAACATCTATTAGATCAAATAAACCTCAGGTTGAAAATAAGCCATTATTTTTTATTGTTGACCAAATTCGACACTCTTTCATTGACCTCCATACAAAAACTCCTTGCTTTGATGGGTGAAACAACGAAAAACGCCACCTGCTGGAGGGAGACATATTTTCCCCTGAGTTGAGCCTCTCTCTTCCCTTTTTTTACATTTTATTTTTTTAAATGTCAGCAGATTAAAAAAAATATACATTTTTATTAACAGTAACATGCAAAACAAAAACATAACAGCCAGAGGGATTCCACAAAGAAATGAGGGAAAAAAACGGAAAAAAACGAATCCACATTATATCAATTCAAATACAGACATAAAGCGAATACATTTTTAAACATTTTGTTTTGTATACGTTTTAAAGACTATAAATAGTTTTCCAAATCAGATTAAAAAAATAAGAAAAGGGGCTTTTTCTTCATACATTTTGATTTGTGTATGAACCTTTTTCCAAATAAAATAAAGAGATTTATGAAATCAGTGTCGTAAAATAATATGTCATTAAAAAATTTGAAATTTCAATGGTTGTATGCAATTTGAGGCCAAGATATAGTTTTACATCAGTCCAGAACACTTCACTACAAAAACAATGACAGAATAAGTGTTCATTAGATTCAGTTTCTAGTTCACAAAAACTGCATTCACTGGTAACATCTGGTATATATTTAGAAATCAAGCTATTACACGGATATAATCTATGGATAATCTTAAAGGAGATCTCCTTTACTTTATTGGTCACCATACATTTGTCTGGAGTGAGCTAAGTGTAACAGTATAAGTTTAGACCGTACCCTCGCCCATACCCGGGCGTGAACCAGGGACCCTCTGCAAACATCAACAACAGTCACCCACAAAGCATCGTTACCCATCACTCCACAAAAGCCACGGCCCTTGCAGAGCAAGGGGAACCACTACTTCAAGGTCTCAGAGCAAGTGACGTCACCGATTGAAATGCTATTTAGCGCGCACCAACGCTAACTAGCTAGCTATTTCACATCCGTTACATAAGCACGGCGCCAGTTTCCATCAAACGATGAAGCCCAACAAAATATCGCAGAGGGAATAGACTTTCTGTAGAAAATATCCCTTAATAAACGATTGTTGAATTTCGTATCTAGTAGACCAATGCCATTCACCTGGATATCGCTTACAATCAGAGATATTCCAAAATATGCATTATTCTGAAGTAAAGTTTTTATCCCACTAGGTATAGCTTTAATAACAGTGTCATATTCCTTGCTTGAAACCTCAAAGTTGTATCTTTCCATAAATTCTCTCCGTGTAAATAGATTCCCACTAATATTAACTAATTGGCTGACAAGGACAATGTTTTTCGAGAACCATTTATGGTTAAATAACATCTTGTTTCTATGTAATATCGACCCATTGTTCCATATAAAACATTTATGAGGTGAAAAGTTGTGTTTATACAACTAAGCCCAGCACATTAAAGCCTGCTTGTGAAAAGCCGCCAGTTTCACAGGAAGTTTACCCACAATATATGGACATTGAAGTAAAAAATTAAGCCCTCTGAACTTCTGAAAAACAAAATGAGGTATAATATTCCAGAAACTATGAGGATTTTTATGTACCTTTTAATCCAGTTGACCTTTGATATCTGATTGAAGAGAGTGAAGTCGAAGACATTTAGTCCGCCATCACAAACCCTGTTGGTGATAGCATCTCTTTTTATCTTATGTGGCTTGTTTTTCCATATGAAGTTGTACAAAAGCCTATCTAAGGTACAGCAAGTACATTTGGGAATGTCAATAGATGAAAAAAGATAGGATGCTCGAGATAGCCCCTCAGCTTTGGATAAAACCACTCTTCCTTGATTTAAATCCAGACATAAAGTATTATTTACCTCAGATCTGTAATCCTCCAAGAAGCTAGCCAGAAACTCCAAGAAGCTAGCCTGAAACTAGCCAGAAGCTAATCCAGAAGCTAGTTCAGAAGCTAGTTAGCTCCTTTACTGGCAAATCGTTAATATTCAGCTAACCACGGTTTGTGGTCATCAGCTATCCTTTAGCTCGAAAATCTATCGCCAGTTCTGTACGGCGCGGCTCGGAACGGAACATACCGGACCAATTTTTCTCTTCATGTCCCTGGATTTCGACTGCTCTCTGGACATTCATACCCGGATCTCACAGCTAGCTAGCTGCTATCCGTGTGACTATCGGCCTTCGTCGATTCCGGAGCAAACATCACTCCTGAGTTCCATCAATCACACCTGGGCTGCAGTCACCTATCCGGACCCGTTTTACTGCCTTCGCGGAGCCCCACCGGGCCTTCACAACTGGACTGCCGACGTTATCTACCCGATGGAGTTATTCGGCTGGCTCCTCCGTCGCGACGTTACCTGAACGCCCATCTGCGGCCTGCTAACCGTTAGCTGTCTTACCGGCTGCTATCTGAATAAACAATTTTTTAATTTTTTTTAATTTTATTATTATTATTATGTTTTCTTCTTGGGCCTCTATAACTATATCTATTGTTTTTATTTTTGTTGTTGTTGTGTGATTTGGATTAATCCCCTCTACCACACGGAACCCCACTAATCTACTGACGGAACGTAAGGGGTGGCTAACAACAGACCTCCATCCTATGCTAGCTTGCTACCGATGCCCTGGCTAGCTGTCTAAATCACCAACCAACCTCTCCACTCACCGGACCCTTTTGATCACTCGACTAAGCATGCCTATCCTTAATGTCAATATGTCTTGTCCATTTCTGTTCTGGTTAGTGTTTATTGGCTTATTTCACTGTAGAGCCTCTAGTCCTGCTCACTATACCTTATCCAACCTATTAGTTCCACCACCCACACATGCAATGACATCTCCTGGTTTCAACGATGTTTCTAGAGACAATATCTCTCTCTTCATCACTCAATACCTAGGTTTACCTCCACTGTATTCACATCCTACCATACATTTGTCTGTACATTATACCTTGATGCTATTTTATCGCCCCCAGAAACCTCCTTTTACTCTATGTTCCAGACGTTCTAGACGACCAATTCTCATAGCTTTTAGCCGTACCCTTATTCTACTCCTCCTATGTTCCTCTGGCGATGTAGAGGTGAATCCAGGCCCTGCAGTGCCTAGCTCCACTCCTATTCCCCAGGCGCTCTCTTTTGACGACTTCTGTAACCGTAATAGCCTTGGTTTCATGCATGTTAACATTAGAAGCCTCCTCCCTAAGTTTGTTCTATTCACTGCTTTAGCACACTCTGCCAACCCGGATGTTCTAGCTGTGTCTGAATCCTGGCTTAGGAAGACCACCAAAAACTCAGACATTTTAATTCCAAACTACAACATTTTCAGACAAGATAGAACTGCCAAAGGGGGCGGTGTTGCAATCTACTGCAAAGATAGCCTGCAGAGTTCTGTCCTACTATCCAGGTCTGTACCCAAACAATTTGAACTTCTACTTTTAAAAATCCACCTCTCAAAAAACAAGTCTCTCACCGTTGCCGCCTGCTATAGACCACCCTCTGCCCCCAGCTGTGCTCTGGACACCATATGTGAACTGATTGCCCCCCATCTATCTTCAGAGTTCGTGCTGCTAGGCGACCTAAACTGGAACATGCTTAACACCCCAGCCATCCTACAATCTAAACTTGATGCCCTCAATCTCACACAAATAATCAATGAACCTACCAGGTACCTCCCCAAAACCTTAAACACGGGCACCCTCATAGATATCATCCTAACCAACTTCCCCTCTAAATACACCTCTGCTGTCTTCAACCAAGATCTCAGCGATCACTGCCTCATTGCCTGCATCCGTAATGGGTCAGCGGTCAAACGACCTCCACTCATCACTGTAAAACGTTCCCTGAAACACTTCTGCGAACAGGCCTTTCTAATCGACCTGGCCGGGGTATCCTGGAAGGATATTGATCTCATCCCGTCAGTAGAGGATGCCTGGATATTTTTAAAAAATGCCTTCCTAACCATCTTAAATAAACATGCCCCACTCAAGAAATTTAGAACCAGGAACAGATATAGCCCTTGGTTCTCCCCAGACCTGACTGCCCTTAACCAACACAAAAACATCCTATGGCGTTCTGCATTAGCATCGAACAGCCCCCGTGATATGCAGCTGTTCAGGGAAGCTAGAAATCATTATACACAGGCAGTTAGAAAAGCTAAGGCTAGCTTTTTCAAGCAGAAATTTGCTTCCTGCAACACTAACTCAAAAAAGTTCTGGGACACTGTAAAGTCCATGGAGAATAAGAACACCTCCTCCCAGCTGCCCACTGCACTGAAGATAGGAAACACTGTCACCACTGATAAATCCACCATAATTGAGAATTTCAATAAGCATTTTTCTACGGCTGGCCATGCTTTCCACCTGGCTACTCCTACCCCGGACAACAGCACTGCACCCCCAACAGCAACTCGCCCAAGCCTTCCCCATTTCTCCTTCTCCCAAATCCATTCAGCTGATGTTCTGAAAGAGCTGCAAAATCTGGACCCCTACAAATCAGCCGGGCTAGACAATCTGGACCCTTTCTTTCTAAAATTATCTGCCGAAATTGTTGCCACCCCTATTACTAGCCTGTTCAACCTCTCTTTCGTGTCGTCTGAGATTCCCAAAGATTGGAAAGCAGCTGCGGTCATCCCCCTCTTCAAAGGGGGGGACACTCTTGACCCAAACTGCTACAGACCTATATCTATCCTACCGTGCCTTTCTAAGGTCTTCGAAAGCCAAGTCAACAAACAGATCACCGACCATTTCGAATCTCACCATACCTTCTCTGCTATGCAATCTGGTTTCAGAGCTGGTCATGGGTGCACCTCAGCCACGCTCAAGGTCCTAAACGATATCTTAACCGCCATCGATAAGAAACATTACTGTGCAGCGGTATTCATTGATCTGGCCAAGGCTTTCGACTCTGTCAATCACCATATCCTCATCGGCAGACTCGACAGCCTTGGTTTCTCAAATGATTGCCTCGCCTGGTTCACCAACTACTTCTCTGATAGAGTTCAGTGTGTCAAATCGGAGGGTCTGCTGTCCGGACCTCTGGCAGTCTCTATGGGGGTGCCACAGGGTTCAATTCTTGGACCGACTCTCTTCTCTGTATACATCAATGAGGTCGCTCTTGCTGCTGGTGAGTCCCTGATCCACCTCTACGCAGACGACACCATTCTGTATATTTCCGGCCCTTCTTTGGACACTGTGTTAACAACCCTCCAGGCAAGCTTCAATGCCATACAACTCTCCTTCCGTGGCCTCCAATTGCTCTTAAATACAAGTAAAACTAAATGCATGCTCTTCAACCGATCGCTACCTGCATCTACCCGCCTGTCCAACATCACTACTCTGGACGGCTCTGACTTAGAATACGTGGACAACTACAAATACTTAGGTGTCTGGTTAGACTGTAAACTCTCCTTCCAGACCCATATCAAACATCTCCAATCCAAAGTTAAATCTAGAATTGGCTTCCTATTTCGCAACAAAGCATCCTTCACTCATGCTGCCAAACATACCCTTGTAAAACTGACCATCCTACCAATCCTCGACTTTGGCGATGTCATTTACAAAATAGCCTCCAATACCCTACTCAACAAATTGGATGCAGTCTATCACAGTGCAATCCGTTTTATCACCAAAGCCCCATATACTACCCACCATTGCGACCTGTACGCTCTCGTTGGCTGGCCCTCGCTTCATACTCGTCGCCAAACCCACTGGCTCCATGTCATCTACAAGACCCTGCTAGGTAAAGTCCCCCCTTATCTCAGCTCGCTGGTCACCATAGCATCTCCCACCTGTAGCACACGCTCCAGCAGGTATATCTCTCTAGTCACCCCCAAAACCAATTCTTTCTTTGGCCGCCTCTCCTTCCAGTTCTCTGCTGCCAATGACTGGAACGAACTACAAAAATCTCTGAAACTGGAAACACTTATCTCCCTCACTAGCTTTAAGCACCAACTGTCAGAGCAGCTCACAGATTACTGCACCTGTACATAGCACACCTATAATTTAGCCCAAACAACTACCTCTTTCCCAACTGTATTTAATTTTTATTTATTTATTTATTTTGCTCCTTTGCACCCCATTATTTTTTTTATTTTTTTTCTACTTTGCACATTCTTCCATTGCAAAACTACCATTCCAGTATTTTACTTGCTATATTGTATTTACTTTGCCATCATGGCCTTTTTTGCCTTTACCTCCCTTCTCACCTCATTTGCTCACATTGTATATAGACTTGTTTATACTGCATTATTGACTGTATGTTTGTTTTTACTCCATGTGTAACTCTGTGTCGTTTTATCTGTCGAACTGCTTTGCTTTATCTTGGCCAGGTCGCAATTGTAAATGAGAACTTGTTCTCAACTTGCCTACCTGGTTAAATAAAGGTAAAATAAATAAATAAATAAAATCCCTCCCTAACCATGAGGATAATCTTTTTGTAGACAGATTCAGTTACAGGGTTCAAATTAAGATAATTCACAGCCTTAAGATTGTTGGTGATCTTTACACCGAGGTAGGTTACAGTATTTTTTTCAGAGATGTTACAATCTGCTGGATTGACAGCTCCGTTCAAAACAAATATCTCACATTTGGAAAGATTTCATGCCAAACCTGAGATTCTTCCCCTTCCTCTCTGAGAAACCAGGTATAACGTAAGTTAGCCCGAAGTGTCGTGAAACATTAGAGGAACTGTTGCGATATTGTCGTCCCTTTACGGCGTACCGCCATTTTAAGTTGAGGACAGATCGTTTCCCTCCCCCTGGCAAGAAGCTAACCAAGCTGAATCCTCTGTATCTCTCGGTTGCTGAAGTATATTCATCTGTGGGAAAACATCTTGCTTTGAACAAATAGAGCGCACGCTCTTATTCCACGTTGCCTGATTCGGGCTCTCGGAGTTTTAAAGGGATTGAATGAAGAGCTGAGGTGAGTAGGGTATAAATGTATAGTACCCCTGAGTGGCGGCACGAGGCCTATGCTATGGTGGACAGTCTTTAGGTAGACTGGAATATGTAACGTTAACTAAACTGGAATATGTAACGTTAACTAAAATAGACATGTTAAAATGTACCATATTTCGTTTTAGGTGTATGGTCTTCCTGCATTTAACTAACTTAAATGCTTTGGTGGATTGGCTAGCTAACGTTATCCAGGGTGGTCCATTGTTTGACTGCGTTGTTAGCTAACGTTAGCCCAACACTGAGGTGTCTAGTCAGAAGTCAGACAACTAGCTCTAAAGGCGTCCTCATCCGAAACTGTTTGGAACAGTTCGTGCGCATATTATGATTACATTTTGTGACGTTGTTCGTGTTAGTCTAGAGAAAGGTGCAATTGCTTCCCGAAATTCGGGGCGTTCCTGCATATGGGCATTCCTGCAACTGCAAGAACCCCTATCCACTTCACATTAACAGCACTTACAGTTGACCGGGACAGCTCTAGCAGGGCAGGAATTTGCCACACTGACTTGTTGGAAAGGTGGGCATCCTGTGATGGTGCCACGTAGAATGGCCTTACTGAAGAATTCAGTGACTTAACGTCTATAGCGATTGCATGCATGGCTGTGTGCACTATTTATACCATTGCCTGCAGGGGGGGGGGGGGGGGGGGGGGTTTACGTTAAGGGCAGGCATTCGCTACAGACAACTAACTGTCATGAATGCATTTTATCGATGACAATTTTCATGCACAAATACCGTGAAGATCTTGAGGCCCGTTGTCGTGCCATTCATCCATCACCTCATATTTCGGCATGATAATGCACTGCCCCATGTCACAAGGATCTGTACACAATTCCTAGAAGCTGACAATGTCCCAGTTCTTCCATGGCCTGCAATCTCACCTGACATGTCACCCATTGAGCACGTGTGGGATGCTCTGGATCAACGTGTGGGAATATCCAGTCACTTCGCACAGCCATTGAAGAGTGGGACAACATTCCACAGGCCTGATCAACTCAATGCAAATGTCATGCTGCATGAGGCAAATTGTGGTAACACCAGATACTGACTGGTTTTCTGATCCACGCCCTTACCCCCCAAGAAAGTATCTGACTAACAGTTACATCTGTGTTCCCAGTTGTGAAATCCATACATTATGGCCTAATGCATTTATTCCAATTGTTTGATTTTCCTTATGAACAAACTCAGTAAAATCTGACATTTTTGCTTTTTATATTTTTGTGTTTATATGAATAACCAGCAGTCAGCCTAAACCATTCACTATTCTAGCTAGCTATCCTTGTAAATGTGTTATTTTCCTTGAAGCTTCCAGGTAAGGGAAGATTGAGCTTTGTTTGGTAACATTGATCAGTTCTCCTAGACACTATCTTCGAATCTAGGTCCACACATGAAAGTAAGATGTTGCCTTACCTTTGCAGAAGAAATTGAGCTGCACATGGTTGTCACAATGGTCCTCCAAGCCTTTGTGGCTCTGTCCACACTGTTTAATGGCAACACTGATGCAACTCCATCTGCATATTATTAGAAACTACGTAGTTTATGAACTAAACGTCTATTTTTCTTGCTGCAGGTGAAAGATGACCCAGTTTTTACCCCCCAATCTGCTGGCCCTATTTGCGCCCCGGGACCCCATACCATTTCTGACCCAGTTGGAGAAGCTTCCCCATGAAAAACACCACAACCAGCCATACTGTGGCATCGCTCCCTTCATCAGGCACTTTGAGGTAAGGCTAACCTACCTAGCTCTTGTGCAATGAAACTCTTCGTGAATGACATGGGTAGTTGGCTGTTTTGTATATTATTTGATTGAATGCCTTTGGCCCTCTAACTTTTGGACTGTTTTGATAGGACCCCAGAGATGCCCCTCCCCCCACTAGGGCAGAAACTCGCGATGAGAGGTTGGAGAGGAAGGTGAGAATTGGTAGAGTGGTCGCTTCCCTTTGTGGCCATTTCTTTTGACTTTTTTTAGTCAAACCTCAATGCGTATCTGAATAAGACTGGAAATCTTCTGTGGGGTGTACTAGTACATGGCTCTAATGTGTATATATAAAGTGACAATTTGGGATTTGAGTCTGAGGGGCCTAGCTAACCTGTTTCTGTTTTACAGAGGAGGGAGAAGATCGAGAGGAGGCAGACGGTTGTGGAGACAGAACTGAAGCTCTGTAAGTTGACATGGATGAGCTTTTGTGACCTTCATACGATTTACTGGAAGTTGATGAAAGTCAGGTTGTAATATTTTCTTCTGCATTCTAGGGGATCCACACAATGACCCCAATGCTCAGGGGGATGCCTTCAAGACCCTGTTTGTGGCTCGTGTGGTAAGTGTGCATTATACAGGCTACCTTCCATGTTCCATGGCATCTTTACCTTCTCTTCCATCCTGTCTTTGCCACTGATACTAAAGCCAGGTAGTGATTAATAACAAATTAAGCATACATTCTCTGCAATAAAATGAAAACCAGGAAGCCACTTCTTGAAGCATAACTTACATTTTTTATTGAATGGTATGAAGCCCAGAAGTGTGTTCTGAAGACAACTCTAAGACCAGGCTGTCAGTAAACTCTACACTGTTGTATTTGGCTCATGTGACAAGTAAAATTTGATTTGAAACTGGGTTTTCCGCTAAGTTCTGATGGGATCGATGTTAACTGTCTTATCATTGCTGCAGAATTATGACACCACGGAATCCAAGCTTCGTCGTGAGTTTGAGGTCTACGGACCCATCAAACGGGTACGTTTACTCTGTCTCCTAAACCACCCTTTGGTTTTATAATTTGTTAGTGGCAATTGGTCCTCTGTGTGCCCCCTCCCCCACAGCTTGTTCAGCTAGCGTTATTATAGTCGCTCTCTTCCAGATCTACATCGTCTACAACAAGAGGTCGGGGAAGCCCAGAGGCTACGCCTTCATAGAGTACGAGCACGAGAGAGACATGCACTGTGAGTACCATGAGAGACCAACCCCCTCATAACCCACCTCATCTCAAATGAGTCTGGATGCTGGGAGGGTACGTGGGTGGGATAGTATTTTTTTGAAAGACTGAAAAGAAAGGTACCGAAAAAAAATTCGCTAGATCAATTTTACAACCATACAAATGGTTAGAATTTCACCATAGCTTTACAAGTTGTACCAGTTGGGGTTACCGACTTTTAGTTAACATCGGCACCTTGTACTCTTGCCCAGTGCAGGAGGAACCCTCTTGACTGAATAGCACCTTTTATGGAGCAAACTGGCTAGGCTCTGTTTTTAAAATGTAGCTATTTTCTGTACTGCACAAGCAGCTTATGCTGTCCTTGGTGCGATTTCCCTTTTGAAGGGCCAGGATCAGTGATGGTTTCACATTTATCCATAGTCCTAGGGCCACTCTTAATATCTGCCAAATGTTTAAAAAAAAAAAAGAATAAAAAAAACAGTGTTCACTGCTGAGCCACACCGAGCTGTACTGCACTGTCCTGATTATGCTGCGAGGACATGAATGGAAAGTATCCAAGCCAGCAGAGTATGGTTTGGATTGGCACAATGGTATGAAAAGGGTCAGAGAAGGAGAACTAGCTGGAAAGTAGGCTTGGGCGGTATCCAGATTGTCATACCGACCTTGTGTCATACTGGGATATTCGGTATTGCCGGTTAGAATGCTAACGACCGCATTGCTAACATTTTGTAACTCAAATGATAGTTTGCTGCAAGCACAAAACTAATATTTGCCAGCGGGGCTCTTGATCCAGGAGGTTATTCTCTGCTTTTACCAAGTGAGTGCTTGATTTAGAAGAAGCTAACCACTTAGCTAGTTGGCTAACTAGCTACTAAATTAGCAAACCAAATGCAGAAGTTGGCACATTTTAGGCAGTTAACTTTTAGACTTCCCATAGTGTAATTAAATCACCTGGCGCATGCTGCACAACAGTGAGTCACTCCCATGGCTCCGGTCTCTCTCGTAGTTGTGTGCCTGTCAACAAGCACCACATGACTGGGGACTACTGTAAGCTTCATAATAATGTGACAGGTGAAATGAAGAACTCTGTTCTTTGTCTCCTAACGTATTGCACAAGTTGATTGTGGGTGTTTACTTAAGTGGCTACAAATAAAATGTATTGATGAACCTCAAATAGTTTAAGTGGTGTTGACGGTATGGAAAAACCATCCCGTGTCTTTTTCCAAATACCCCGGTATACTGCCCAAGCCTATTGGGAAGGGGGTTAAAAATATGGACCCACAGTCCATACGAGTTAAAGATTAAAACTCTGAACACAAGGGTCCCCAAAATCCATCCATCCTTTATATTTTTACAACTGAGTTTGGAATGGCGATATGTTATTAATTAGGGGAAACAAGGTGCTGAGTTTTGTGTGATGTCTGTTTGTGTGGCGCATGATGACCTCTTGACTAACTCAAGGCTACGAAAGGGTTTCTGTACTGCACTTGTCTGAGTGAGTGCAGTTAGTCCAGCCATGACACTTGTATGTGGCGGTGCCATTTGGTGGGAAGGTTTGGCCTATGTTTTTGTATGTATAAACAACTTCTAAGCCTTGTTCTGCTGGTCACCTTGAATGTCTTTGCTTGCTGTAGGTTAGGCCTGTAATAGTTAGGAGTGTTAAGTCATCAGTGGAACAGGTAGGTTTCCTGGTTGGACAACCAACGGTAAGCTACAGGTCACCAACAGGGTAGTTCTTCCCCCTAACTTGTCTGGTTAACTTGGGTACCCTCATCTCAGTGCTTTTGTGACACTAGGCCATTTCTATCAGCTCATATCAGTGGTCCTCCACCCTGGTCCTGGCGAGCTACCATGCCAGCTGGTATTATTCTCATTGATCGAATTTAAACAAATTATCAGGCAGAAGGGTGTTCCAGGTGTAAATCAGTTGCTCTCTAAGATTGCTATTTACTGGCCACCTTCCAGGCTGACTACTTGCCAGATCTCACAACACCTGGGTAGGTGTTTTACATGTCAGATAAAAATCATATAAAATAAGAATCTGACGCCTGACTGCTAGTTGGTGATGAGGCAAGGCGACTGCAGTGTAGCTGGCCTGGAATGTGGCCGCTGATTCATTGCTGGAACACTTAGGGTCATGCACCCAGGGTGCAATGAACAGGCAGGGAATAGTGTTCCCCAGGACCAAGGTCGCCCACCCTTGGTATGATGTGACTCAGGTGAGGGTTGACTTGTGAGGGGATGTCAATGCTGGCTCTGCAGTGTATTAACTGTTTGTTGTTCTCATTGCCACTGCAGCCGCCTATCTGTGATGGCTATTGGCCAGAGCTGGCTTGCAGATGATGATGGTTATGATACATCTACACCCTACTACCACAGCTCAGTATATGGTTGGTATGATGGGTTTGTATGATGGGTAAGCTTTCTTTCCACCCTCCATCCTATTTAGGGAAGAGGAGCTACGTTCAATGGGCAAAGCACATTTTTTTGAGGCTGCTTAAATGTTGCTTGAACAATACTGACATCGATAAGACGGATCTGGTGCTTTGACCATTGAACGCACCCCCAGGCCATTAGTCAGTTAATGGGTGCCTTTTGAGTTTTCCTTTTGTGTTAAAGCCACCTCAGATGTATCCTTTTTAATACTTTTACATATAGGCCTAGGTGCTTTTACTATTTTAGTTTATCGGGTTCTCTTGCATAATCATTACGAATGTTTTTTTTTTTTTTTGCATAACATTGCATCAAAAAGACCACACGCCCAAAACTAAATCCCCTAGCATTTTAAGTTAAGGTCTTTTCTTGTGTGCGTCGAGCTGGCTTTAATGGAATAGGCTTACGAGGGGACTCAACACTTTTACAGGAAGGCACATACTTATGCACATATGTAGCTTTGTCCCTACTATATAACTAGGCAAGAGCAGATGTTGACGAGCATAGCGATAGCTCATTCAGACATGGCAGTCATCTCACCCCCAGATCTCTTTACCACAGCTGATTGTAAGGATCCGGTGTATATAGCTAATAGAGCCAGTCAAGTGAGGAAACATGTCACCACTTGAACTTGCCTACATTTATTCTAGCCTACACCAAACACTTATCTAATTTTCTCTAGGTGCATTCCTTTTTGTTTCTTAATTATTATAATTTTTTTGATATGCACCATGTGTGCTTGTATAGTAAGAATGTATTAGGCCTTCTTTTTGGGGTTGCGTTAAGGCAACCCCACCCCCCTTTGAGTGAAGTCCTCTCTGATTGGTTGAGAAGGTTATGGTTTGTGGTAAGACAAACCCGGATTGATTAGTGAGGGGTTGTGGTAAGGCCCCCTGGTAGTATAAACCTGTGAGGTGTCATGAAAGTACAGTGATGATTTGCTATGATCTAGAGGGGGTTCTGGTAAGACCCTCTGGCTATAAAAGCGAGTGGTTCTGGTAAGGCCCTCTAATTGGATATAAAGAGGAAAGAGTCCTCTGCCGTTTCCCATTGGATCGTCTACCACAGCAGAGCAGACCAGTGTAGAGGCCAGGATGGGTCATCATGGATCCTGCCGAATTCTTCGGTCATAAGAGACTGATCCCAAGACTGTCTGGCCCAAGGGAGTATATATTTGTGTGTGTGTGTGGGTTCTGAGTTTGACTCGGAAGCTGCAGACTGGTGTTAAATCTGGCAGTGGCTGGAGCCTGCCAATTTGGCTTGCAACTGGAAGCCCTATGCTCCCGGCGGTTCTGAGTCCGACACTGCGCTCTTGTCCAGGTGGTGGTAAGATAGTTGGTCAAAACAAACACAGCAGCCCATAAAGCATCCACTAAGGTATGTGTATATAACTTGACACATTTTCTCATATCGCGATGATTCCCTCCACTATATCTCCCCCTCCAGACAAGTATTACAAGGTCAGAGGTTGTATGTAAGGCAACCTAATTTACATTAGCCTCACTATAGTCTGAAGCACAACATGTATAGGGTAAGAAGATATGTTTGTGTAATAAGCAGCATTGTCATACAAGGTTGTGTATTCTGGCAATTGGAGTAAATATTCAAACAAATGTCACTGGTATTTTATGTCTCACTGAACTGGGGGCTAAGAACACCAGAAGTGGTCGTGCCAGTGATGATGGCTATTGCAGGACGTGCCTAAGGTGTCAACATTTGCAGGGCAGTATCCACCTGGTTTGTAACTAACCACGTTTCCATCCAGTTTTTGAAAAGTCATACCATATTAAAGCAAATCACGACAGCTGTGATGGAAACATGAAGTTTCGGTACAATTTTATTAATGCGGAGTTTGAAAAGGTGGGATCTTTCTGTAAAATTAAATGTGTGAAATAGCGTTGTTAGTGCTTTTAGGGGCAAATATTGATAGTAATTACTGTCTTATCGAAGTAAAAACTTGGAGTCAAGCGACTCCAATTCTATGACTCTGGCAACCATGCAGTTTAATAGGCTACAGATAAAATAGATGAATGATGAACTTCACATGGTGATGAAAGTGCATGGCGATGAGCTTGATTCTCCTTTCCAATAAATGTTTGTTCTTATGCTGGTGACATGATGCTTGACTGCTGTTTGACAAAATATTCTCTCATCATTATCTTGTGTAGACTAGCCTACCCTTACTGTATATGCGAGCTGTTGGCTAGAGCACACGCCAAGACCAGCGTAGGCACATTTACTATTAAACGCAACAGTTTGTGACAATTGGTTGTTAAATGTTTGTATAAAAAATAAATATGCATGAACGTCGTCATCACGCGCTGATTTTTATCTGCAACAATTCGGTTTGGTAGGAAAATTCACGTTTTCATTCATGCGGATTTAAGGTAATTTGTTTTAAAATCTGTCGCCAATTGGGTGGAAACCTGGCTGCTGGTATAAAATCCCCAATTCCACCTATAAGAGGCTAGACGAAGTGTGTGGCTGTTTGATCCATGGGGGTGACTCCTATTCGATGTTCCTTCTGGGTAAGAGGTTGTAGATGTGACAATTAGGTGAACATGCACAAATGCATTTCTCATCAATTTGTCAGGTTGGGTAATATAATAAATAGTATGTTGCTATATGAATTACTGTCTTGATTTATTTCAAGTGCACAAGCATTTTTCGCATGCTCTCAAATGCACTCCACATCAAAGTACTGTCAACTGCTTGGACCACTCGTTTACATTTAATTCATTTAGCAGGCGCTCTTAACCCTAATTGCTCCTGTAAGTCACTCTGTATAAGTGCTTTGCTCAAGGGCACATTGACAGATTTTTCACCTAGTCCGCTCGGATTTGAACCCGCAAACTTTTGGTTACTGTCCCACCACTCTTAAACTCTAGGCTAACCGCTAGGGACACGCAATATTCAGTAATAGTGCATTATTGGTAATGGTCTCTAGCTGACACTGGTAGCTTTAATGCATTTTTACACAGAATCCCATGAGATTAAAGTTATAGTTATGAAAGGCTGTGTATTTTCAATATCACTATGGAGCAATTTAAATGCATAGTTGTAGGTAAATCTTAGCCAAAGCTACCTGAGCCTTTCATGCGTCACGCTATAATTTAAGGGTATGCATATAATTGATATTGAGCATTTTTGCTTGCTTCCTTAGATGTATTAGCTTATAGTCGTAGGCAATGTCAAGACCGTTGATTGGTCTAATCTCCTCAAACTCAACTCTGGACCCCGACGCCAGTTACCCCCCCCCCATCCCCCAATTGTTCCCCTCTAATTAGGGACTGATTTAGACCTGGGAAACCAGGTTGGCAATTATGAGGCAGAACAGAAAAGCAGCGGGCTCTGGGCCACGTAGGTTGAGTACCCCTGGTCTAAACTATGACCTTTTTAGCTTCAAGGTAAAAGGAGCCACGCAACAGTAAGAGGTTGACCCTCTGACAGTGTGGTCACTTGACCTAAGTAAGATTTAAATTATTTTAAGCGGCGTTTCACTTTTCCGTCTCTGGTGCTCCACGTGAAACAGAGCAATCATTATAGGCCAAACTTCAATGTTTTTTAAAATATATTATATAATGTATATAATAAAATGGAATGTTTTGAGATTTTTATGATTTAATGCGTAGTTCACAAAAAAAAACATTTCTATCTGCTGTACCGGCTCACTTGTAATTTGCGGCTAGAATGCTTTTCTTTATCCCTCTAACTTTTTCTAAATAAAGATTTACTTAAGTAAAGTGCTTGCACAACAAAATACTTCTTCAAAAAAAGATCGCTGTGCAGGTAAATGCAGCATTTAGTGGTGGAAAAAGGTCTACTACTACATGGTCTGTCTGCCCAGAGAGCAGCTCCACACTACCTCACCTGCTCCTGGTCAGTATATTCATGCACTCTTTGTTAACCTTACCTTTGAAACCGCAGAGCTCCATCTTACCCCTCTCTACCTTTCTCTCATCCCCCCCCCCCCCCCCTTTCCTCCAGCTGCCTACAAGCATGCAGACGGGAAGAAGATCGATGGAAGGAGAGTGCTGGTGGATGTTGAGAGAGGCCGCACTGTGAAGGGATGGCATCCCCGCAGGCTAGGTGAGGAACTGCACATGATTTCTGTGACTGTATAATTAACAGATTCTCTTTGCACTGGCCATTTAATGAATCCCTTTCATGTTAGTCAGTTTTAAATACAAATCATAGACACATTTGAATGTATCCTCAACCAGGCGGTGGTCTTGGTGGGACAAGGAGAGGCGGGGCTGACGTCAACATCAAGCACTCTGGAAGAGACGACACCTCACGTTACGATGACCACCCCCCAATTGGAGGGTGAGTAACTACACTGGGCCCTTGGGGTGGTCCACTAAGAGAGGGTTATGTTACCCTATTCTAAATAGGCCCTATCCATTAGACCTGAAAGAAATGGATAGATGTAGCAATATAGAAAAATTATCTGAAGACGAAGGGGATTTATTACCATATTCCTTAGTTACATCGATCCAATTATTTTAGATCTATGCAAGTCTAGAGGGTATGGGCTAGCGGTAGACTTGGGATTGGACATTTTGGTGTGACTGACTTGAAGTTTTCTGTAGCGGTTTGTCAGTTGACTGTTATTTTTGCCCTTCTCTTCACCTCAGGGAACGAGAGCGCGAACGTGGACCTGAGCCCAGGGGGGAGCGCAGAGAGCGCAGCCGTGAGCGCGAGCGTGGGGGGGAGAAAGAGCGTGGTGGCGAAAGACGGCGGTCCCGGTCCCGGGAAAGACGCAGGCGCAGCTCCCGCTCCAGGGAGAGGGGCGACAGGGGTCTGGGCCTGGCAGGGCCCGCAGAGGAGAGCGTAGGGGGTGGCAGGAGGAGAGATCGAGAGAGGGAGCGGGGGGGAGGAGGACCAGGGGGAGACAGTCATAGCAGGGAGAGGAGCAGAGACAAGGGTGAAAGGAAGAGGAGGAGCCGCAGCAGAGAGCGCAAGCGAGACCGGGAGAGGGGCAAGGGTGGCGAGGGGGATGAGGGCATGGGGCTTGGAGACGGTATGGTGGGGGAGGGAGGAGAGAAGATGCCTGAAGAGCCTAGTGTGGGTGAGGAAGGGGGAGAGGTGGGAGAGGAGCGCGGCGGGAGGGAGCGGGACAGAGACAGGGAGCGGGACCGTGACCGGAGGCGCAGCCACAGGGACAAGGACCGGGAGAGGGACCGGGAGAGGCACAGGGGGGACAGGGAGAAGGACAGGGAGCATAAGAGAGACAGGGAGCGGGGTGGCGGGGAGCGCAGGGAGGACCGGCATGGCTCTCTCCTGCCCCCCTCGGCCGAGCAGGACGACGTGGGTAACGGGGAGGCGGGGGAAGCACCGCCCCAGCCAGAGGAGAACAGCCAGGATGGGTTGATGATGGACCAGGAGTCTGTGCAGTCGGGGGAGGGCTACGTTTCCAATGAGAACGGCTACAAGGTGGAGACCCAGGCAGACGAGTTCTAAGCGGGGCGTTGCCATTTTTAAGTTCCTGTTTTTTTTATTTTATATATACAGCAAACCCACATACCCCTTCCCTCTTTGTGTGAATGATACTGTAATGAGCTGCTGCCCTGTTAGAAGCCACAACGGAGCAGTGTAGGTATAACAAACTGTCTTTATGGGTTAAGTAGGGTTTTGTTTCTTCTGTATTTGAACCCCCACAAAAGGTCCACACCACAAAATAATTATTTCAAACCCGTCCCTCGGTTCCAAACTGAGAACTGTGCTCACTGTCCCTTGACATTCACGCTCTCCCCCAACCGGAACTTTAATCTGACATTCTGCTCTGTCAAGTACTTGTCTGATTACAATCCCTTTATGAGTGAGGCAGAGATTGCATAGTTATGTTCAAATATTTCTTTTTCTTAAATATCTATTGGTGTTAATTCAACCTGGGTTGTTTTTCTGGGGGTTGTTAATAGGGGCTAAGTTGTTTAGGTTTTGTAACATCCCCCCCAAGTGATTTGTATCAATCCATGATCCCACAAAAGCAGATGAGAAAATAAAAAATATATATATTTGAGCCTTCATATGTTCCTTTTTCACTTTAAAGTACAACCCTGAGAACATCTTACTCAACTGTCTGAACCCATATGTCTAGCTATTCTCAAGAAAATGTACACCAATAGCTAGGTTTCAATCCAATTGGCGACAGATTTTCATGCAAATATTCTTCTGTGCATAAGGCATTATATGCATTTTCCCACCAAAGATGTTTCCATCCAATTGACTTGTTGCAAATAAAAGGCTGTGCGTGATCTAGTGAAAATAAAAATGCATTTTGCGGTTAAATTCCGATGGATCGAAACCCATTGAACTAGCTTTTCCTTAACGCATTTAACCCCACTGATTGTTACAAAAAAATGTGTTATATAGCGTGTGCCCCCTTTGTTATTGGCATATGTCCTCTAACCAACAGCACGACGTTTGCTAGAGCACACACATAGCCTACATGAGATGTGGACAAAAGAGTGAGTCTTTATTTTTCAAACAGCAGCCAAGCATTGACTATCATGTCACCAGAATAAGACCCTGGATATTTATTGGAAAGTAACATCAAGCTAATTACCGTGCAAGTTCACCACCCTGCGAGTTATATTAATTGATTTAATCTGTAGTTTAATGAACCGCACGCTTTCCCGACTAGTCGTAGTGGGAGGACCACATGTCAACGCGTGACTCCCAAGTTTAGGTCGATATGATGGTTATTGTATCAATATTTGCGCATAAGTGTTTCCACTGACATTTCTCGCATTCATTTTAACAACACATTCCATCTTGTCTAGTTGACATTTGTTTCCGTCAGGCCTGTCATTACTTTTTAATCTGCCGTACTTTGCGTGCATAAAAAGGTTGGATGGAAACCTGGTTAAAAATGGGGGGGGGGGAGTAAGGAAATGTGTTGCAAAGTGCATGTCATTTTTATTCTGTAAAGCAAGATGGGGGAACCCCCTGAATGGAATTGTTCTGATTCTTCTGAAATAAAGTTTTTTTTAAATTTTAAATATTGAACATTTAGTCGGTCATCCTTTTCAGTAATCTAAACTACCAGGTTTATCGTCGGTTGGCATCCGACATGGTGCATTGCTGCCACCTACTGTACTGGAGTGTGGGCCAGTGACTGGGAGAACTAAATCATACTTTATGGGGCAAATTTCACGCCATGTGTATTGCATTTAGACAAAAATAAATTGTAAACACGATAAAAGTTGCTAATGTAAACGTATTTTCAAGGAAGAGTGAAATTTGTTAATCAAAAGCTAAACAATTGAAAGCAAAATGTATTTAACATCAAAAGCAAAACCCCAAAACTTGCAAACACTATTTTAAAGTGAGAGCAAAACCGAAATGATTTAAAGGTTTTCAGTTAATCTTTCCCAACAACCAATCCTATTGAATCCATTTTGCCTACACTCTTGCCTGCATTTTCTACCTTTTGGTTATGCTACTCACATCTTGGCTCTCGATTTCTTTGCTTTCACTGCCAGTTTGATTAAGTTTGGGCTTTTTTTTGTGAAGGGTGGTAATTTAGAGGGAGGTGTAGACAATGAGTCTCCATTGGTCCACTAGTTTGAGGGATGGTTCACCTTAACCCAATCAATTAACTTTCATATAATTTTGGCTACTTAACCGGATGGTCTGACGTCACCACTGCAAATCTTTCTCACTGTGGCCACATGTTCTGAACATGGCAAACCAGTTGCTAACACCTGCGCCGAACTTTGGGCAACAGGTAATTCATATGTTTACCTAAATAGTTACATGGTTTGTCATTAAATGTGTTTGACACACTTCTAATATCTGTACATTATTGACCCGTGACTGACAATTTTGAAGTACGTTGGCTTGTCAGACTAGCCAAATGGATATGGAATGAATCGCAAGACTAATGTTCCAGCTAGCCGCTGCCAGCCGTAGTGAAAGGTTTGCTCAGAGCGGGTTAGCGAGCTAGATTGAAATAAAACAGCGACAACCCTGAATAGCTATTCCCATAATACCTGAAGCCTAGACCCAATCTTGCCTGATACCATGAATTGTATAATGATATAATTATAATGATATGCTTATATACTATAAAACGCAACATGTAACAATTTCATTTATTTTACACAATGCCATACACGTGATCTGCGGTTGAGCTGCATGTACTACCAAATGCCCTAAAACGATGGAGGCTGTAGTACGTCTGACCTGCAGCTCAACCGCAGATCACGTGTATGGCATTGTGTAAAATAAATGAAATTGTTACATGTTGCGTTTTATATTTTTGTTTAGTATATAAACATATCAATATAATTGGTAGAGAAATTAACATTAAATTCTCTGGCAACAGATCTGGTAGACATTCCTGCAGTCAGCATGCCAATTGCACACTCCCTCAACTTGAGACATATGTGGCATTGTTGCGACGAAACAGCACATTTTAGTTGCCTTTTGTCCCCAGCACAAGGTGCATCTGTGTAAATACATTAACGGCAAAATAAATATATACAGTCACATTCACTATTGACTTTAGGATATATGAACCCGTTTTCCAAAGACACTATTGTGTTATACAGTTTTAAACAGTTTTTTTATATACAGAGGAAGGAGACATGAACATGCTCTCAGAATATCACTCTGACTGAGGAGCAGGCAGACAAACTTCCCAAATAGGGGAGAAGCACTCAAAACCGACTAGAAAAGAATACAAAAATGGTAAGTCCAAAGACCTCTCGTATTGCCAACCTTACTACAATGGCAGCAAATATTCTTATGAATTCAACAAAACATAATGAAAGGAAACTTTATTTATATCACACCTTTTCCTGAAGTGAATGGTTTCACTCACTACTCTAACTGCTGCGTTCTTTTATATCTACATTGCACGTGAGGTGGATGGAAACTCTACATTTTCACTTTGTCACATATATATGAGCACATAATGTTCAAAAGTGGTATCAGACAACATTATTTGAGTGACAGTTTAACATGAGCTATTTTGAGAAGGCATTACTTACTATATATTATAGCCCATGTCGACTGTCTACTTTACTAGGGGCCATCTCCACTCATAGATAGTGTCTTCAAAGTGAAACAACATAAAACAGAAACCTCTAGGTCTTTTAATGAGGTGTAACTGTTGTATCATTTCCCAATGCCAACAAATTATACTGATGGTAAAGGAGGTCTTCTTAGTGCCAGTGTAACAGTATAACTTTACGTCCGTCCCCTCGCCCATAACCGGGCACGAACCATGGACCCTCTGCACACAGACAACAGTCACCCACGAAGCATCGTTACCCATCGCTCCACAAAAGCCGGGAAGCACTACTTCAAGGTCTCAGAGCAAGTGATGTCACCGATTGAAACGCTATTTTAGCGCGCACCACTGCTAACTAGCTAGCCATTTCGCATCGGTTACACCAGCATGAGAGAGAAAGAGAGAGTCTCAAGACTATAGTCTGGTTTAGGAAGGGAATGTCTATGGAATGGTTTATGGAAACAAGTTGTTCCTCAAGTACTGCAAGAAGTAGTGGCAGAGGTGGTTTAACTTAACATCAGAATCCCATGTAGGTGTCTTTGGCAATGCCTGCCCACTTATCCTTCAGCACATCATGACCCCCATGCCACTGAGATTCAAGGTGTGCCACAAACACGCTGGCTAGGCTACCTAGACTTTTAATTCCAAATTGACTGAAACTAACCTATCAACATAGTGATGACATATACTGTGTGAATAATTTTTTAACTACAGGTGCGTAATAAATGATGCACCCTGCATAAAGCAAGCTCAGACCTATTTGTTCTATTGTCCAATTGCAGTTGTCTGTGTCTGTGTAAGGGACCCCCCATTTAGTCTCAAATTCATATGAACAAGTACAAGGTTGCTGCAGTTCGACAGGTCATTCGTCCTCCCTAGGGTCTTAAGTTGGAATAACTCCTAGCCCACTGAGTGTTTTACAATGTTAATGGTTACAATGTTATGGTTGTCCCATAGACATCTAAATGTCCTTTCACTATTTGCAGGAGTTTGTTACGGAGTCTAGTTGATAGGTAATCGACTAGCCGGACTGTTCCCCGGACTCCAGTTGTACGGATTTGTACAATGCACTAACAAGGCTATTGAACCTGACATTGGTGTCTGTCTTTATTCCTTTATCCAACATATCATACTGAAACAGAGTTCAGCAATCCAGAATCGGAACTGGGATCATGCTACTATGAGGCTGAACAAGAATTGTTCCACTGCACCGGGTACAGAGAGGGATGAAAGACACCTTTACTCTACATCTTCACTGAGTCTCCACACCTTCACATTTCATCCTGTAAAATAAAGTACATTTTGTGCATGCTCTGTTTTCTATATCTTTACATTTCTAAATGTTGCATTAGATAGACATTTTAGGTTGACTTGATGAAAGATGATTCATATCTGTTTTGGTTTTGTTGGTCATACTTGCTGTAGTCTGATCTTTTTGGGCCAGACTATGATCTATTAATGTTTAGGGTACATAATGTTCATGTATCAGCAAAATTAGGGGGCAGGAAGGAAACTTGCCAGAAGTGAACATGGATAGTACAGTAGTAGCTAGCTAGCTAGCTAGAATGTCTAATATGTCACTTGTTTTAGTGTAAAATGGTTGTTTTAACGTTTAGAAAGTGTGTGTCATGAGTTAGACACCCTATCATGATACGATGTCTGAACACCGAAGGTTTCTGCTAGCTAGCTACTGTGTGTGTGTGTGTTTTTGTTTATCACGGAAAGTCATAAACCCTGCCTATTTCTACAATTGCACGTCAATCGACTCCAGGGGGTTATAACGTGATTTTAAACCTAACCACACTGTTAACCTTATGCCCAACCTTAAATGTACCCCTTTCCTGCTGTCAAATTACCTAGTGGCCTCATGGGTGGAATGTTATTAATATTTTTCATAATCTAATAATTAATCAAAAAAATTTTACGTTGAAAACCCTGTGTTTCTATGTCAAATTGTTTTGTTATATTTCAGTATTCTGTGATGTATATAAAGTGTAATATTGGGATGAAAACTCAAAATTGAATACATTTCAACTCTATATCTGACATGGTAAAAAAAACTATTTTTAAGCCCATAACCATGTGTGAGGTGTTTACTTTTGTTTCAAAGTAGACAACCAATAAAAACTCGGTGTGACGCTGATTTAGCCCACTGTAGTAAAAGGCAAGACCAAAAAGCTCATTTTCGTGTTGATACATTTTTACGATATAGCCAATTTTTACTTTGTGGCTGTGGTAACTAGTGGTAACCACGGAAGGGCTGGCTGGAAACAGAAGGGCTGGGTCGGTCCTAACGTAAAACTTCACGATCCGTTCAATTCAAAACCGGTATATCCAACTAGTGTAGCTGAAGTCTGAAGGCACAGCCCTTCATTATAGTTGCTTTGTGACGACACATCAAAGCTGTTAGCTGTTCCAGACTCTTAAGCACATCGTTTCTAAACTCAGAGGCACAACACCACGAGACTTCCGGGAACGCTTGAGAAACAGACCAAGCAGACCAGGGTTTGTTTGGGGTTTGGGAAGTGAAAAAAATATTCCTTAGTGGTTCATTTTCTAGAAATCTAAAGGCACAACTTAGATTCGAGCCAATGTTTTAAGTAGATGAACGCGTTATTACTACAACCTCGTGAAAGTGTCAAACTGAAACGTTTTTATTTTAGTCAAAAAGAACTTTATATTGAATGAGTGCCTTTGCTTTGACAGCCTGCACACCCGATTATGTGTTTCTGCATGAGCTTAGCCAGTGTCGCCATGACATCGCCTACAAGTGTGATCGGGATTTCTATTGGAGAAGCAGTTTCTGCCTATCTCCATACTTGTAATATTCATATGTGTAAACATACTGAATTGGAATTGAATGCATTTTACCGTCACATCATACTGTGCTATGATTGGTTAAGACCACATAAATGGTTAGGTCATGGGCAGTTTGATCCTGGTTGGTGATACGTGAACATGCCAGTTATAGCTAGCTAATAAAGAGCTACGTTAAGAGATATCCTGTAGTACTGCATTTTATTATTTTGTACAAAGTGTGCTAGACAATACTGTACTGTCTTTGTCTCAAATCAAGGACGTAGAATAGCAGGTGTTAGCAAGACTAGGCAAGACTGTATCCGTGTAGACTATCAATGTAAGTTTGAGAGATCAAGATGGTTCGTAAGGGGCTAGCGTTTACACAGGCAGCCCAATTTGATATTTTTGCCCAATTATTGCCATAAAATAACAATTAGTGGAATATCAGAATTGGGTTGCCTGTATAAAAGCAGCGACAGGTTTAGGTAAACATAAATCTCTAAAAATGAACATCAGTGATTATAAGCTCTTCTGTCTCTGACCATCACAATCTTAAAATTATGTTCTCTAACCTTACAAGTTGTTTCATAAATATGTTACCTAATCATTTTGTAGCCTTAAGTTCAGTGAGTGGCTGGTTGACAAATGTAATTGAAATTCTACAATTGGTGATTAGAAGAAATCCAGCCTTTTAGCAATTGGATCATGTGTGTGTGCGTTTGTCTGTATGTGAGATAGAGAATGTGAGAGAGAGTGTGTGTGTGTGTGAGTGAGTGTAGTGTACATGAATGGGGATAAATACATAAATAACCCAATGAAGTGTGAACTTGTGAATGTTTTAATTCTATTTATTTCATAAATGTTTTACTTAAAAGTGTGACAAACGTGTGAAAGTGAGCACAAGTACGTGTGAATGTGTGCCTTTTTTATTAATAAAAAATCAATACAAAATTGACCATTCAACAAAGTTTATTTTAAAACAATATGACGGCTGAATGTCTGATTAATTCAGATCCAAACAGTTGCGTTAATGAGATTCACTCCACATTATTATAGCCCCTGCACTGTTTACCATCTGTCAAGGTGGGGGTGTTAAGGACTGCATTTAAACACATTAACCGCATAACATTGTTCATTGGGTCCACATTAATTAGGTTAAATGTAATAAAGTCATTGACCTGTCAATTCTTTCATGTTAGGCTATTACATAAGCTAGAAAGCGGGAATATTGAGACATGATTGAAACTTTGTCATTCTTGGTGTCTTCACATATTTAGACAATTCATTTTCTTACATTTAGGTCAGTGTATTTGTCATTGTCCACAGCATCATAGTCTATATGTCTTGCATTAAACATTTATAGAACATTTTATACTGCTTGGTAAGAAACCTGATCCCCATTTCTGTACTCAGATCTCGGAATTGCACTGTAATGGCTTTACTTGTGTCTCCTTGTGCATTATTATTGAAATGTAAAAAGTGAATACCCTACTGTTCTGACCCCTGTAGTTGGGTTTGAGTTCCTTAAGGCTATCTTGGAATTCCATTGTTGACCACTTGGGGGCCACTGTCCTGTGTTGATGTGTGTTGTTCGTTTAATGTGCTCAATCCTGTAGAAAAATAATTGTTTACATTCCAAAATGGTGAAAGTCACTGTGGAGCTGCAGATATTGTCAAACTCCATCATCCATCATGTGATAATGGAGCCAGAGGAGATGGCTGCTGTTTTACTGTCACCTAACCAATTGTGCCCTGGTGTTTTTTCGCTTTATTTGTAACTTATTTTGTACTTAATGTTTCTGCCACTGTCTCTTATGACTGAAAAGAGCTTCAAAATATAAGGACAGCGATTACTCACCCCGTACTGAAAAAATGATTTCCTCCAGACACCCGACAAGGCCGTCATCCCCGTCATTCACAGGAGAAAGAGACAGAGATATTGGGGACGTAGGTCTGGGTGCCTTTTAAGGATCCGACGGGGAGTGGGTAATCTGCCTTTACCATCAATGTACAATATTTGAATAATAAAACAGACGAACTACGAGCACGTACATCCTACCAACGGGACATTAAAAACTGTAATATCTTATGTTTCACCAAGTTGTGGCTGAACAACAACATGAATAACATACAGCTGGCAGGTTTTTACACTTTTCGGCAGGTAAAACAAGAGGTGGAGGTCTATGTATATTTGTAAACAACAGCTGGTGCAAGAAATCTAAGGAAGTCTCAAGGTTTTGCTCGCCTGAGCTAGAGTATCTCATGATAAGCTGTAGACCACACTATTTACCAAGAGAGTTTTCATCTATATTCTTCATTGCTGTATATTTACCACCACAAACCAATGCAGGAACTAAGACCGCACTCAATGAGCTGTATACGACCATAAACAAACAGGAAGACGCTCATCCAGAGGAGGCGCTCATAGTGGCCGGGGACTTTAACACAGGGAAACTTAAATCCGTTTGACTTAATTTCAACCAGCATGTTAAATGTGCAACCAGAGGGGGAAAAAAACTCTAGACCACCTTTACTCCACACACAGAGATGCATACAAAGGTCTCCCTCGCCCTCCATTTGGCAAATCTGACCATAATTCTATCTTCCTGATTTCTGCTTACAAGCAAAAACTAAAACAGGAAGCACCAGTGACTCGGTCAATAAAAAAGTGGTAAGGATGAAGCAAATGCTAATACAGGACTCTTTTGCTAGCACAGACTGGAATATGTTCTAGGATTCTTCTGATGGCATTGAGGAGTACACATCAGTCACTGGCTTCATCAATAAGTGTATTGATGACGTCGTCCCCACAGTGACTGTACGTACATACACCAACCAGAAGCCATGGATTGCAGGCAACATCCGCACTGAGCTAAAGAGTAGAGCTGCCGCTTTCAAGGAGCGGGACTCTAACCCAGAAGCTTTTAAGAAATCCTGCAATGCCCTCCAACTAACCATCAAAGATGGAATCTTATTGAAGTGCTTTGAAAGGCTGATCATGGCTCACATCAACACCATTATCCCAGAAACTCTAGACCCACTCCAATTGCATTACCGCCCCAACAGATCCACAGATGATGCAATCTCTATTGCACTCTACACCCTTTCCCACCTGGACAAAAGGAACACCTATGTGACAATGCTATTCATTGACTACAGTTCAGTGTTCAACACCATAATGCCCTCAAAGCTCATCACTAAGCTAAGGACTCTGGGACTAAACACTTCCATCTGCAACTGGATCCTGGACTTCCTGACGGGCTGCCCCCAGGTGGTAAGTGTAGGTAACAACACAACCGCCACGCTGATCCTCAACACAGGTGCCTCTCAGGGGTGCGTGCACAGTCCCCTCCTGTACTCCCTGTTCACTCATGACTGCATGGCCAGGTATGATTCCAACACCATCATTAAGTTTGCCGATGACACAACAGTGGTAGACCTGATCACCGACAACAATGACACAGCCTATAGGGAGGAGGTTAGAGACCTGGCCGTATGCT
The DNA here is from genome assembly GCF_002021735.2 of Oncorhynchus kisutch. NCBI lineage: Eukaryota > Metazoa > Chordata > Actinopteri > Salmoniformes > Salmonidae > Oncorhynchus > Oncorhynchus kisutch. Next base: position 60,602,289 of record NC_034179.2, on the reverse strand, counting down.
GCCAGGACAACAACCTCTCCCTCAACATGATCAAGACAAAGGGGATGATTGTGGACTACAGGAAAAGGAGGGCCGAACACGCCCCCATTCTCATCGATGTGGCTGTAGTGTAGCAGGTTGAGAGCTTCAAGTTCCTTGGTGTCCACATCACCAACAAACTATCATTTTCCAAACCAGAGGTCGACCGATTAATCGGAAATCGGTCTTTTTTATTTTTACACCTTTATTTAATCTTTATTTAACTAGGCAAGTCAGTTAAGAACACATTCTTACTTTCAATGAATGCCTAGGAACGGTGGGTTAACTGCCTTGTTCAGGGGAAGAACGACAGATTTTTACTTTGTCAGCTCGGGGATTCAATCTTGCAACCTTACAGTTAACTAGTCCAACGCTCTAACCACCTGATTACATTGCACTCCACGAGGAGCCTGCCTGTTACGTGAATGCAGTAAGCCAAGGGAAGTTGCTAGCTAGCATTAAACTTAAAACAATATATCAATCATAATCACTAGTTAACTACACATGGTTGATGATATTACTAGTTTATCTAGCGTGTCCTGCGTTGCATATAATCGATGCGGTGCGCATTCGTGAAAAAGGACTGTCGTTGCTCCAATGTGTACCTAACCAGAAACATCAATGCCTTTCTTAAAATCAATACACAGAAGTATATATTTTTAAACCTGCATATTTAGTTGAAAGAAATCCAGGTTAGCAGGCAATATTAACCAGGTGAAATTGTGTCTCTTCTCTTGCGTTCATTGCACACAGAGTCAGTATATATGCAACATTTTGGGTCGCCTAATTTGCCAGAATTTTACGTAATTATGACATAACAGTGAAGGTTGTGCAATGTAACAGGAATATTTAGACTTATGGATGCCAACAATTAGATAAAATACGGAACGGTTCCGTATTTCACTGAAAGAATAAACATCTTGTCTTTGAGATGATAGTTTCCGGATTCGACCATATTAATGACCTACGGCTCGTATTTCTGTGTATTATGTTATAATTAAGTCTATGATTTGATAGAGCAGTCTGACTGAGCGGTGGTAGGCAGCAGCAGGCTCGTAAGCATTCGTTCAAACAGCACTGTCGTGCGTTTTGCCAGCAGCTCTTCGTTGTGTGTCAAGCATTGCGCTGTTTATGACTTCAAGCCTATCAACTCCAGAGATTAGGCTGGTGTAACTGATGTGAAATGGCTAGCTAGTTAGCGGGGTGCGCGCTAATAGCGTTTCAAACGTCACTTGCTCTGAGACTTGGAGTGGTTGTTCCCCTTACTCTGCATGGGTAACACTACTTCGAGGGTGGCTGTTGTCGTTGTGTTCCTGGTTCGAGCCCAGGTAGGGGCGAGGAGAGGGACGGAAGCTATACTGTTACACTGGCAATACTAAATTGCCTATAAGAACATCCAATAGTCAAAGGTTAATGAAATACAAATGGTATAGAGAGAAATAGTCCTATAATCCCTATAATAACTACAACCTAAAATTTCTTACCTGGGAATATTGAAGACTCATGTTAAAAGGAACCACCAGCTTTCATTTGTTCTCATGTTCTGAGAAAGGAATTTAAACGTTAGCTTTCGTACATTGCACTTTTTACTCTCTTCTCCAACACTTTGTTTTTGCATTATTTAAACCAAATTGAACATGTTTCACTATTTATTTGAGGCTAAATTGATTTTATGTATTATATTAAGTTAAAATTAGTGTTCATTCAGTATTGTTGTAATTGTCATTATTACAAATATAATCTAAAAAAGAATTTAATTAAAAAAATTAAAAAATAAAAAAGTAAAATAAAAATCGTCCGATTAATCGGCACCGGGGTGTTATTTTGTTTTTTGATCCTCCAATAATCGGTATCGGCGTTGAAAAATCATAATCGGTCGACCTCTAGTCCAAACACACCAATACAGTCGTGAAGAGGGCACAACCAAGCCTATTCCCCCTCAGGAGATTGAAAAGATTTGGCATGGGTCCTCAGATCCCCAAAAAGTTCTACAGCTGTACCATCGAGAGCATCCTGACTAGTATGGCAACTGCTCGGCCTCCGACCATAAGGCACTACAGATGGTAGTGGGTACGGCCCAGTACATCACTGGGGCCAAGCATCCTGCCATCCAGGACCTCGATACCAGGCGGTGTCGGTGGAAGGCCTTAAAAATGTTCAAAGACTCCAGCCACCCTAGTCATAGACTGTTCTCTCTGCTACCGCACAGGAAGCAGTACCGGAGCGCCAAGTCTAGGTCCAAAATACTTAACAGCTTCTACCCCCAAGCCATAAGACTCCTGAACAGCTAATCAAATGGCTACCCAGACTATATGTATTGCCCCCTCACCCCTCTTTTCCACTGCTTCTACACTCTGTTAATTATCTATGCATAGTCACTTTAACTCTACCGACATGTACATATTACCCCCACATTGACTTTGTACCGGTACCCCCTGTTATTTTACTGCTGCGCTTTCATTATTTGTTACTTTATTTTAGACCTATCTATTTTTTTACTTAACACTTATTTTTTCTAAAAACTGCATTGTTGGTTAAGGGTTTGCAAATAAGCATTTCACTGTAAGGTTGGATTGTATTCACCTGTTGTATTCGGCTCATGTGAGAAATAACTTTTTGCTTGCTATCACTTTGTAGAAGCATTGTCTGTAAGTAAAATTAATCATAACAAATTTAGCTTTCATTTCATTATATTATTTTGTACGGCTGATCTTTTTAATGAGATTCATGAATATTCTTCATAGCCACATGATGTCTGTTCACAGCATATGGTTGACAGGACCAGCTTCCTTGCTCAGGTCAGCAGAGCCAGAAACCTCTGACAACTTTCGACTTGGTTGACTCCGGATCTGATGTCGAGATCCGCCTTCAAGTTGCCTGCCACACCACCAACGTCTCCAGAAAGAAGTTTGACCCCAAGCGCTTTGAGTGGTTCTCAAGCTGGTGAGCACTGACAGATGCAACAGCTTGGCTTGTGCATGTTGCTCACTCTTTTAAACAAAGCAGAATGCTGCAAAGGATGGCACATCTGTGACAAACCCTGCTCCATCGAAGACCTGGATCACACCAAGACAATCATAATACGCAGTCTGCAACACAGCACCTTTCACAAGAAAATGGAATGCATCAGAGAAGGTAAAGCCATTCCTAAGCAGAGCCCACTCTTCGGTCTGTGCCCCTACATGGATGATTCAGGCCTACTGAGGATTGGAGGATGCCTGTCCCAAACAAATCTTGGTCAAGAGGAAATCAACCCTCTCATCCTCCCTGGAATGGGCCATGTGACTACTCTACTCATCCACCGCTGCCACCACCACGCGCAGGTCCACCATCAAGGGCGCCACTTCATGAAGGGTGCTTTGAGAGAAGCTGGTCTGTGGGTCACTGCATTAGCAGCACACTCTACCAATGCGTCATTTGCCGAAGACTACGTGGGAAGTTGGAATCTCAGAATGTTGGACCTGCCCGTGGAGAGAATGATCGGAGTCAAGAGGCACATCCTTGATTTCATGTTGCTGAAGGTGGGTCCATCCAAGCTTACACAAAGTCTTGACCACATTTATGGCAGAAGTCTCAGCAATTGTGAATGCTCGTCCACTGGTTCCTGTGTCTACAGATCCAGACTCCCCCTCATCTTGACACCAGCGACACTCCTCACCGAAAAGGTTGCTGAGGTTCCCCCACCACAAGGGGAGTTCAATGAGAAAGACCACTTCAGTCTTCAATGGAGGCAAGTACAGAGCCTTGCCGACACATTCTTTCTTCCAACGGTGCCAGAATATCTGCCTTCCCTGCAGAGTCGTCAGAAGTGGCAAAATGAGAAGCCCAACCTTCAGCCAGAAGACATTGTGTTGCTGAAAGACAGACAAGCAAAAAGAAACGACAGACCTATGGGCATCGTCAAAAAGACCTTTCCCGGGTGTAAGAAGGGAGGTGCATTTAAGTGCTGATCTAGTATCAGTTCGGATCAGTCTGAAACACTTTATGAATATCGGCCCTGGCGACTCCTCATGATTTACAAGTGAAATTCTTCAAGAATAAATCACTATCTTCAATCAGTGTTTGACTTAGACCAAAATAGGTTCCGGTACTCATTTTGGGTGGCTGTACAGTTTATATTTAGGTGCAGGAGCTCCACAATACTTTTGAACATATATTCTTTAAGAGGAACAGGGGCTCAAGCAGTAGAACATTTGAGGTGCCGGAACTCAGCTCCAGTGAGCTCCTGCCTAAGTCAAGCACTGTCTTTAATTGCTATTACCATTGAACTCCAAGAAATAGAGTTGATTGTGGCGATAAGCACTCTGTGCAGACTGCAGTGTCAAAATCTGAAGCAAATCTGACTATGAAACATCATCAGCTAGCCCTTTCTGACATGAGTTCTGCCACCCCAAGAACGAATTTCTAATACAACTCCAATTTCTTTTCAAATCATATGGCTACACAAATATGATCACAAACAATGACTGTTCAAACCTTTACCGGCTTTATTTCATGAATAAATAAGTACATAAATAAACAAATAGTAAATATGAAAGCCTTGGAATGCTTACCCTACCTAAAGTGTACATACATACATACAGAATCATCTCACTATAGAGTAGAAAAGTAAATAGACCTATGTATTTAAACTACATCCGCCATGCTTACTCTCCTCTGTTCCTACGCTAAACACGTGGTTGCCATACGCTAGGATGCAGGTTTCACACGGGGAGAGAAAATCACAGAGGGTAAAGGATGACCTAGGGCTAGGCAGTCCCCTGCTAAGGGTTAGGCAGTGGAGGGGGATAATAGATGCATTTCACAAACATATATAAATAACAGATCTAAGTTGGCTACTTTGGTTACTTCCTTCTTCTCTATCATCTGACCTCCTATTGGAGCAGAACTAAGGTGGCAGGTCCAACAGGCTTGACTGAGGGTGGGAGTGGCTAGCCTCGGGACTCCAGAGACCTGTGTTAGGGAAAATGATAGAGAAAGAGAGGGAGAGAAGAAGAGAGCGAGAGAGACGGAGAAAAATAATTACATAAAAAACAGACTTGTGAGCGTGCTCACGTACTTGCTTGTTTGTGTGTCTGTGTGTTCCCTCACGAGTAGCTTGTGTGCTGCTGGCGTCTTCTGGCGCTCCTCATCTTCTCAAAGCGGGCCTCCATCTCCTCCAGCACCTTAGGCGTGTACCTGACCACTAGTTTCACTGAGCCCTGGGCAGCCTTCAGCAGCTCCACTGCCTTCTCGTGGTGCTCCCCCTCCACACTCTGCAATACACACACACACACAACCAAAAGTATATGGACACCTGCTCGTCAAACATCTCATTCCAAAATCATTGGCATTAATATGGAGTTGGTACCCCCTTTACTGCTAAAACAGCCTCCACTCTTCTGCGAAGGTTTTCCACTAGATATTGGAAAATTGCTGAGGGGACTTGCTTCCATTCAGCCACAAGAACATTAGTGAGGTCGGGCACTGATATTGGGCGATTGGGCCTGGCTCTCAGTCGACATTCCAATTCATCCCAAAGGTGTTCGATGGGGTTGAAGTCAAGGCTTTGTGCAGGCCAGTCAAGTTCTTCCACAAATATTTTGACAAACCATTTCTGTATGGACCTCACTTTGTGCACGGAGGCATTATCCTGCTGAAACAGGAAAGGGCTTTCCCCAAACTTTTGCCACAAATATAGAAGCACAGAATCGTCTAGAATGTCATTGTATGCTGTAGCATTAAGATTTCCCTTCACTGGAATTAAGGGGCCTAGCCCAAACCATGAAAAACAGCCCCAGACCATTAATCCTCCTCCACCAGGGGCATCCGCCAAACCCAGATTTGTCCATCCGACTAGCAGATGGTGAAGCGTGATTCATCACTTCAGAGAACGCACTGCTCCAGAGTCTAAGTCTCCAGCCGATGCTTGGCATTGCACATGGTCATCTTAGGCTTGTGTGCGGCTGCTCGGCCATGGAAACCCATTTCATGAAGCTCCCGACAACAGTTATTGTGCTGACATTGCTTCCAGGGGCAGTTTGGAACTCAGTAGTGAGTGTAGCAACCGAGGACAGACATTTATTTACGCACTACAGCACTCGGCGGTCCCGTACTGTGAGCTTGTGTAGGCCTATCACTTCGCGGCTGAGCCGCTGTTGCTCCTAGACGTTTCCACTTCACAATAACAGCACTTACAGTTGACAGGGGGCAGCTCTACCAGGGCAGAAATTTGACAAACTGCCTTGTTGGAAAGATGACATCTTATGACAGTGATACGTTGAAAGTCACTCAGCTCTTCAGTAATGCCATTCTACTGCCAATGTTTGTCTATGGAAATTGCATGGCGGTGTGCTCGATTTTATGCAACGGGTGTGGCTGAAATAGCCGAATCCACTAATTTAAAGGGGTATCCACATACTTTTGTATATATAGTGTATGTGAGTAAGGATAAACACACACACACAGCACACCCTCCTCCCAATCCCTCTTACCACTCCATTGACAGAGAGCAGTTGGTCGCCCCTCTTCAGCCCCCCCTGCCGGTCTGCCACCCCCCCGGGGATGACCCTGGAGATATAGATTGGGGAGTTCTGCTCCTTGCCCCCCATGATGTTGAATCCCAGGCCCTCCTCTGTCTTGGGCAGCTCCACCACCCGTGGGTGGGCATGTCCCTCGCTGGCTGCAAATGCAGCCACTGTGGCCTGGAGGAAAGGTTGAAAGTGAGATTGCATGAGAAGTTGGACGCCAATTACACTAATATGACTGTTATGGGATTTGTGATGTTTATTCTTTCCCGGAGTGTACATTTTATGTATGCGTGTTAAATATTTGTTGTCAATACCTTGGCAGTTGCCTGGGCACGAACCTCAGGCCCTCCCACGATGTCAAGAGTGTCATAGAGCTGTTCATACACCTGTTGGAAAATGTAGAGAGAACATGAGGGGAAACCAAGAAACATCCAAATCATTGGAGACATTGGCACTTTAATGAGTTTCACCTGTTTATAAAACACAAGATTACAAAATGTATAAATCACAGACGATAATAAAGTAAATTCATAAACAAAATGAAACCTCACACGATATATCACACAGAAGTGAGGTGGAGCGTGGACTAAGATATGTAGTGTCGAGTAGTCTACTTGAAGTGACAGGTAGGAAACGTGGAGCGTGTACTGAGATATGTTGCGTAGAGCAGTCTACTTGTTGTGACAGGTATGAAACGTGATACAATGTTTATAGATGTGCGTGTGGTTGGTATGACACACAATTGAGTGTAGTGAAGTGTATTGTAGTGTATGTAGTGAAGTGTACTGTAACAGCATACAAACAGACATACTACATAGGTAAAAGATAGAAAGAGTATAACTTGTGTGATACACAGAATATGTCAATGTTGCTGTTGCAGTATTGAAAATAGGGTAGGGTTGGGGTTTTCGAATATAAACTTTGAATATGGACTTTAATTAAATAGGTAGTATGGTATCTAAGAATTATCTTTTATGCATGTTGTAACTAGGACTGTGGGGTCATTACATTACATTTGTCAGCCAGTTACTATCATGAAAAAGTCTGCTGGTCTCACTGTAATTGACCGTTAATTAACATAAAAACACTTAGCATCTCCAGGCCTCCATGCATAGCAAGTCGCTAATGCATGCCTTTTGAATGTCTACATTTAAAAAAACGTCTAACAAATCAATTTAATAAACACCATCATAGTAAATCCATTACTTACTTTAGTCAGGTCTAAAGAAACATGATATGAAGAAAATGTATTTCCGAAGAACAGAATATGATCTGGCCCTACTGTATGTTATCTGGCTATGCTCCATGCCATAGGCTGTAGGCTTGTATATTTAGCTGACAAAATATGCTTATAAGTTCTGTGCCATTATTTTATATGATATTATAGTAAGAAGAATATAATTGAACTTAGCTGAACAAAATCATCAAGCTTCGATCATTTGAATCAGCTGTGTAGTGTTAGGGCCAAAACCAAGACGTGTACCCCCTGGGGTCCCAAGGACCGAGTTTGGGAAACGCTAGGTTAGAGGGACAATAGAGCCCTGAGTACCAGGCCATTAGGACCTAACTACCAAAACATGTCCAGGGTGCATAAGAGGAGATTACTGTGACTCAACGTTCACGTGTAATTTTTCTGCGGTCATGACTTATGACTGCCAGTGTGGCGGTAATATGTTCACCACAACTACCCTAGTTGTAACCACTGTAAATATGAAACCTTTTATTTATTGTAAATACATATACTGTTACATAATATACATGTTTTGTGACATCATGATAAACCTTGTCTGTTTGGAATTCAGTACCAAAGAATACATACTATATACACATCTATACAAACCAATCTAAAAACAATATAAACTATATTGCTAGATCAGACATGGTGGGTTTAGGTAGCCTATCCTACTTCTCTGATCGATATAGGCTACAGTATCTAGATCAGACATGCTGGGTTTAGGTAGCCTGTCCTACCTCTAATGGATATAGGCTACAACTAGATCAGACATAGTGGGTAAGTTATTCTAATATCTACCTCCCTGATGGCAGCACAGAACTTGCTCTGCAGGACTCTCTGCAGGGCCTGGAGTTTGGGAGGAGGCAGCTCACCGCTTCTCTGCAGCCGGTCCAGCAGCTCTATCACCCTGCACACATCTAGAGAGGAGCGAGGAGAGGGTGAGTTGAAAAAGGGTAGAATACCCCTTCTCCTGGAGAGCTACTGGGTGTCCAGGCTTTTGCTTCAGAGGCTTTTGCTTCAGCCCTGCTCTGACACACCTGATCTGGCTAATTAAATACCTGATAAGCAACTGATCAGGGTTGGAGCAAAAGCCTGCATACCCCTACTTCCAATGATTTGTGCATGTACTGTATGAATGGCCACAAAGGAGAGGAATCTGCACACTGATATGCTCCTCAATATGTCTCATGACTAAACATTTTAACAATTAAACACATGCGGGAATATATTACAGTGAGTGGGTCCCTCCATTTGAGGATCTGTAGAGCACTGGAATACATAGTGTAGCCCGTAAATGAACACCAACGTTACTCATAGTGTTACTGTAAAAATGTTGTTTCATTCTAACAGTGGTTATTAAACGGATTTATTAGCAACAGATCAGATGAACAATGTAGCTACAATGTAATACTTTGTGGCACCATTGTTCAATCAAATATTTCAAACGGGAATCCCCCATGAATCGACCAAACAAGGGGGTTCTATGACACACCATATCAAATCAACCAGAGCTGCGATAAACTGCCTACAGCCTGCAGAGCTTTTCCACCCAATTTGTGCATAAAAAAGTAGTGAAATAAAAATGCGCACTATTACGCATGACAACTCCAGGTGTCATCGGCGTGGATGTGATATGGCTATGCTATGCACCTACTATATACACGGATAACGCAAATAAAGTACATACGCCAAAGTTGTTAGGCTAAGCCTATATAAATACGTCAGTTAATAGCCTACGTTTCGGCTGGTCGCTAATCCGCAATGTTCGCAATAGGACTCCATCTAAATAAACCCACAACAAATGTCATATAAAACACCAGTGTGTTTATCTCAAGACGCGTCTGATTGTGGTACGATGATGCGCTCAGGTTGTGCTATTGACAAAAGCTCTTCTGTGTAGTTACCTCTTTCTAGACAGAGCGGCTCGGTCATCGTCGCCATGTCTGTTTCCTTTCCCGAATGATAATATGATGACATCATTGAGAGGCTCCTTGTCTGGCAATGCGGTGAAGTGGGTGGACGTTTCTCGCCGACTGGACGCGATTGGAGAGTGTTGATTTACAGCGTTTTTTTATTCGTTGCACTGGTGGAATAATAGAATAGAGATAAGGATGTCCAGTCTGACCCGCAGTAAAAACAGACGACGCAATGCAAGAAAAACACGTTTTAGGCTAGCCCACAAATGACCCAACCGCCTATGCCAAGTGTCGCCGGAGTGAATATTAGAGAAAAGACTGACATAATTACGCAACCCGCTACGCAAGAACAAATCGTGTTTTGATTCGTCCGCAGTCCAGTCATTCACTGTCAAATCCAACAGTATGTTAGTGCTATAAAGGGTCATTGGGACGTCCATACACCCCCCAAACATTTTTTTTATTTCAACGGCATAGTGACGTCCCAAGGATTCCATATAGCATAACGTGTCTACATTTACAACGCCTTCGTTTGACCTGGTTTAGTCCCATGCTATGGAGGGTGATACGGGACATATAAAAGCCGAGGCAACCGGTACGGTTGACCTGACCTGAAATTGATTTTACCTTTATTTAACCAGGTAGGCCAGTTGAGAACAAATTCTCATTTACAACTGCAGAGTTACACATTGATATAAACAAACGTAGTCAATAACACTATAGAAAAAAATATATATATACAGTGTGTGTAAATGTAGTAAGATTAGGGAGGTAAGGCAATAAATAGGCCATAGTGGCAAAATAATTACAATTTACCAATTAAACACGGGAGTGATAGAAGTGCAGAAGATGAATGTGCAAGTAGACATGATACCAACGCCTTACTAATGTCTGTTTGGCTCCTCCTGCGTTGTCTGATTTTACATGACATGATACCAACGTCTTACATCTGCTTGACGCCTGCATCGCGTGTTAATGAAAATCAAAACGTGCATAGTTTATATTTATACTAATTAAATCTCAACCATAAATGTTAGAACTGTACAATTTTTCCCGTGGAAGCAAACATTCCAATGTAGCTACCTTGAACTATAGTGTAGCCTATGGCTTGTGTATTTCCTTTATCGCTAATGGCCTAGAAAAGATTATGCCTAATCTATAGATAATGTCTTTCCCTCAACATCTCATAGTATGTTATTTTATCAAATCAAATTGTATTGGTCGCACGCGCCGAATACAACAGTGAAATGCTTACTTACGAGCCCCTAACCAACAATGCAGTTGAAAAAAAATACGGATAAAAATAAGAGCTAAAAGTAACAATTAATTAAAGAGCAGCAGTAAAATAAGTAAAGCGAGACTATATACAGGGAGGTACTGATACAGAGTCAATGTGCGGGGGCACCGGTTAGTTGAGGTAGTATGTACACGTAGATAGTCATCTATGCATAGTCACTTTAATAACTATGTTGGTTATCCCGCTGTATACATATCAAAATATTGTTAGCCAATCACAGACTGTGTTGTTACCTGTTCCACATCAGACAACAATAAGAGTTGTTTCCACGGCTTTCATGAGTTCATAGGTACTATTCGGCCTCCTTGGGATGTCCCTTCAGTCGAATAGAGCAGTTCATAGACTTTCTCAGCGGGTCCGTGCTATTCGGGCTCCTTGGGATGTCCATACCACTATCAAGTATAAATGTAAATTGGTTAAGGACGTCCCAATGAATCTGGATTGCAGTGATCGTTCATAGAGTGAGAGACGGAATTTGAGAGCTTGGCGGCGACAGACATTCATTTTTTTGTTTAAAGCGGCAGAAGCTTTTATCGAGTGTCTGCCTGCCCCAGATATGTTTCATTAGAGACGATGAAAATAATTACCAAGATGTACTTGATCCAATTGAGGAGTAAGTAGGCTATATTTAAGTTGTGATATCTTAGGAAATATTTAGGTTAAGGCAAATGTGGTCTATTTGAAAATAAAATGTTTTGTTGATAACGTATTGTCGAAAGCACGTTGGCAATATTATTTACTGTGTTTGATAGCAGGGTAGGCTAGTGTACAATACCGTAATTGTATGCTTTTTAAAAATGGATTAATTCAATGAAATAACTACTTTTCACTGAAGGGAAACGAGGTACAACATGCAACTTTGATCGAAGACCTAAAATCATGCCTAACAATATCACAACGGTATCCTACTATAGTGTGGATACAGTAGTACAGTGTTGCCAACTCCTCAGTAAGGAAAGTACCTATTGGCTGTCCTAAAAGTTGCTAGAAGTCGCTAAATGACGTCATAGCATAATTGTCCATGTGCATGTAATTGTGATGGACGCTATAGGAGAGAGGAATAACGTCGTGGGACAGACAAAAAGTGAGTAAAAAACACCCTAAATATGTTTAAAACTACAAATGAACTTTCTTCTGTCGATTCTTGTTTTTTTTTATGTCACAATTCCAACCCTCCTCCTTCATCCGGGCTTGGGACTGGCAAAAGTGACCCAAAAGAGACACTCTGGCGGAGTTTATTTTTCTTAATTTGGTTTGTAACCTTATGGTCCACTTAGGAGCCTACAACAGGTCACAGTAAAACATGAACATTTTTAACCGTAATATATATATATTTTTGTATACAATCTACATTAACAATCTAAATGGACCAAAAAGAGACAATAGAAAAAACTATCAATGGCAATGTGAGAAAATTATGGTAACTAGTCTGGACTAAAATGAATAATAAGCTGATGTGCCAAAAAGCTGCAAAACATTATCAGGCAGCTGGTGCTCATAGCAAGCCTCACCAGACAGCTTCAGTCCATATCGAATGTACAGGATGGAGTTAAGGGTCTGCAAGGACATACGATTTCTAAGTTTGCTTTTTACCACATTCATCTGGCTGAATACTCTCTCGACTTCAGCATTCGAGTGTGGCAAGGATAACACAGACACAGCAGCCATGGCAAGTTCTTGAAACGGGTTGATATCAGTTGCATCCCTGAACTTCCAAATCTCACTCCAAGAAGCTCAGTGTGTTTTTTGTCTCATTCCATTTACTAAGATGGATGGCATGCCATTGCTGGACAATCTTGTCTATCTCTGCAGGGGAGTAGCCAAGGAGCTTGACTATTTGACTACCATATTAATGACCTAAGGCTCGTATTTCTGTGTGTTATGTTATAATTAAGTCTATGATTTGATAGAGCAGTCTGACTGAGCGATGGTAGGCACCAGCAGGCTCGTAAGCATTCAAACAGCACTTTTGTGCGTTTTGCCAGCAGCTCTTTGCATCTGTTTATGACTTCAAGCCTATCAACTCCAGAGATTAGTCTGGTGTAACCGATGTGAAATGGCTAGCTAGTTAGCGGGGTGCACGCTAATAGCGTTTCAAACGTCACTCGCTCTGAGACTTGGAGTGGTTGTTCCCCTTGTGGATTGATGGGTAACGCTGCTTCGAGGGTGGCTGTTGTCGATGTGTTCCTGGTTTGAGCCCAGGTAGCGGTGAGGAGAGGGATGGAAGCTATACTGTTAAATCAAATCAAATTTTATTTGTCACATACACATGGTTAGCAGATGTTAATGCGAGTGTAGCGAAATGCTTGTGCTTCTAGTTCCGACAATGCAGTAATAACCAACAAGTAATCTAACTAACAATTCCAAAACTACTGTCTTATACACACAAGTGTAAGGGGATAAAGAATATCTACATAAAGATATATGAATGAGTGATGGTACAGAGCGGCATAGGCAAGATACAGTAGATGGTATCGAGTACAGTATATACAGTGCCTTGCGAAAGTATTCGGCCCCCTTGAACTTTGCGAGCTTTTGCCACATTTCAGGCTTCAAACATAAAGATATAAAACTGTATTCTTTTGTGAAGAATCAACAACAAGTGGGACACAATCATGAAGTGGAACGACATTTATTGGATATTTCAATTTTTTTAAACAAATCAAAAACTGAAAAATTGGGCGTGCAAAATTATTCAGCCCCCTTAAGTTAATACTTTGTAGCGCCACCTTTTGCTGCGATTACAGCTGTAAGTCGCTTGGGGTATGTCTCTATCAGTTTTGCACATCGAGAGACTGACATTTTTTCCCATTCCTCCTTGCAAAACAGCTCGAGCTCAGTGAGGTTGGATGGAGAGCATTTGTCAACAGCAGTTTTCAGTTCTTTCCACAGATTCTCGATTGGATTCAGGTCTGGACTTTGACTTGGCCATTCTAACACCTGGATATGTTTATTTTTGAACCATTCCATTGTAGATTTTGCTTTATGTTTTGGATCATTGTCTTGTTGGAAGACAAATCTCCGTCCCAGTCTCAGGTCTTTTGCAGACTCCATCAGGTTTTCTTCCAGAATGGTCCTGTATTTGGCTCCATCCATCTTCCCATCAATTTTAACCATCTTCCCTGTCCCTGCTGAAGAAAAGCAGGCCCAAACCATGATGCTGCCACCACCATGTTTGACAGTGGGGATGGTGTGTTCAGGGTGATGAGCTGTGTTGCTTTTACACCAAACATAACGTTTTGCATTGTTGCCAAAAAGTTCAATTTTGGTTTCATCTGACCAGAGCACCTTCTTCCACATGTTTGGTGTGTCTCCCAGGTGGCTTGTGGCAAACTTTAAACAACACTTTTTATGGATATCTTTAAGAAATGGGTTTCTTCTTGCCACTCTTCCACTCTCTGAGGTTCATCCAGAGTGATCATGGGCCTCTTGGCTGCATCTCTGATCAGTCTTCTCCTTGTATGAGCTGAAAGTTTAGAGGGATGGCCAGGTCTTGGTAGATTTGCAGTGGTCTGATACTCCTTCCATTTCAATATTATCGCTTGCACAGTGCTCCTTGGGATGTTTAAAGCTTGGGAAATCTTTTTGTATCCAAATCCGTCTTTAAACTTCTTCACAACAGTATCTCGGACCTGCCTGGTGTGTTCCGGAACTTGTTCTTCATGATGCTCTCTGCGCTTTTAACGGACCTCTGAGACTATTACAGTGCAGGTGCATTTATACGGAGACTTGATTACACACAGGTGGATTGTATTTATCATCATTAGTCATTTAGGTCAACATTGGATCATTCAGAGATCCTCACTGAACTTCTGGAGAGAGTTTGCTGCACTGAAAGTAAAGGGGCTGAATAATTTTGCACGCCCAATTTTTCAGTTTTTGATTTGTTAAAAAAGTTTGAAATATCCAATAAATGTCGTTCCACTTCATGATTGTGTCCCACTTGTTGTTGATTCTTCACAAAAAAATACAGTTTTATATCTTTATGTTTGAAGCCTGAAATGCGGCAAAAGGTCGCAAAGTTCAAGGGGGCCGAATACTTTCGCAAGGCACTGTACTTATGAGATGAGTATGTAAACAAAGTGGCATAGTTAAAGTGGCTAGTGATACATGTATTACATAAAGATGCAGTAGATGATATAGAGTACAGTATATACGTATACATATGAGATGAATAATGTAGGGTATGTAAACATTATATTAGGTAGCATTGTTTAAAGTGGCTAGTGATATATTTTACATCATTTCCCATCAATTCCCATTATTAAAGTGGCTGGAGTTGAGTCAGTGTGTTGGCAGCAGCCACTCAATGTTAGTGGTGGCTGTTTAACAGTCTGATGGCCTTGAGATAGAAGCTGTTTTTCAGTCTCTCGGTCCCAGCTTTGATGCACCTGTACTGACCTCGCCTTCTGGATGATAGCGGGGTGAACAGGCAGTGGCTCGGGTGGTTGTTGTCCTTGATGATCTTTATGGCCTTCCTGTAACATCGGGTGGTGTAGGTGTCCTGGAGGGCAGGTAGTTTGTCCCCGGTGATGCGTTGTGCAGACCCTCACTACCCTCTGGAGAGCCTTACGGTTGTGGGCAGGGCAGTTGCCGTACCAGGCGGTGATACAGCCCGCCAGGATGCTCTCGATTGTGCATCTGTAGAAGTTTGTGAGTGCTTTTGGTGACAAGCCAAATTTCTTCAGCCTCCTGAGGTTGAAGAGGCGCTGCTGCGCCTTCTTCACGATACTGTCTGTGTGGGTGGACCAATTCAGTTTGTCTGTTATGTGTATGTCGAGGAACTTAAAACTTGCTACCCTCTCCACTACTGTTCCATCGATGTGGATAGGGGGGTGTTCCCTCTGCTGTTTCCTGAAGTCCACAATCATCTCCTTAGTTTTGTTGATGTTGAGTGTGAGGTTATTTTCCTGACACCACACTCCGAGGGCCCTCACCTCCTCCCTGTAGGCCGTCTCGTCGTTGTTGGTAATCAAGCCTACCACTGTTGTGTCGTCCGCAAACTTGATGATTGAGTTGGAGGCGTGCGTGGCCACGCAGTCGTGGGTGAACAGGGAGTACAGGAGAGGGCTCAGAACGCACCCTTGTGGGGCCCCAGTGTTGAGGATCAGCGGGGTGGAGATGTTGTTGCCTACCCTCACCACCTGGGGGCGGCCCGTCAGGAAGTCCAGTACCCAGTTGCACAGGGCGGGGTCGAGTCCCAGGGTCTCGAGCTTGATGACGAGCTTGGAGGGTACTATGGTGTTAAATGCCGAGCTGTAGTCAATGAACAGCATTCTCACACATCCTCTTGTCCAGATGGGTTAGGGCAGTGTGGTTGTGGTTGCATCATCTGTGGACCTATTTGGGCGGTAAGCAAATTGGAGTGGGTCTATGGTGTCAGGTAGGGTGGCAATACTAAAGTGCCTATAAGAACATCCAACAGTCAAAGGTTAATGAAATACAAATGGTATAGAGAGAAATAGTCCTATAATAACTACAACCTAAAACTTCTTACCTGGGAATATTGAAGACTCATGTTAAAAGGAACCACCAGCTTTCATTGTTCTCATGTCCTGAACAAGGAACTGAAACCTTAGTTTTCTTACATGGCACACATTGCACTTTTACTTTCTTCTCCAACACTTTGTTTTTGCATTATTTAAACCAAATTGAACATGTTTAATTATTTATTTGAGGCTAAATTGAGTTTGATGTATTATATTAAGTTAAAAGTGTTCATTCAGTATTGTTGTAATTGTCATTATTACAATTAAAATTGGCTATGAGGGGCGGCCAGTCCTCTTCTGGCTGTGCCGGGTGGAGATTATAATAGAACATGGCCAAGATGTTCAAATGTTCATAAATGACCAGCATGATCAAATAATAATAATCACTGTAGTTGTCGAGGGTGCAGCAAGTCAGCACCTCAGGAGTAACTGTCAGTTGGCTTTCATAGCCGATCATTCAGAGTTAGAGACAGCAGGTGCGGTAGAGAGAGAGAGTCGAAAACAGCAGGTCCGGGACAAGGTAGCACGTCCGGTGAACAGATCAGGGTTCCAGAACAGTTGAAACTGGAGCAGCAGCACGCCCAGGTGGACTGTGGACAGCAAGGAGTCATCAGGCCTGGTAGTCCTGAGGCATGGTCCTAGGGCTCAGGACCTCAAAGAGAAGAGAGAGAGAATTAGAGGGAGCATACTTAAATTCACACAGGACACCGGATATCTGAAATACTCCAGATATAACAGACTGACCCTGACACAAACTGTTGCAGCATAAATACTGGAGGGTGAGACAGGAGGGGTCGGGAGACACTGTGGCCCTGTCCGACGATACCCTCGGAAAGGGCCAACCAGGCACCCACTTTGCCAAAGCACAGCCCCCACACCACTAAAGGGATTACTTCAACCACCAACTTACCATCCTGAGACAAGGCCGAGTAAGGACCAAATCAGAAAATAGGTAGGACCAAGCCCATGTAATGCCTTGTAGGTTAGCAGTAAAACCTTGAAATCAGCCCTAGCCTTAACAGGAAGCCAGTGTAGAGAGGCTAGCTCTGTAGTAATATGAAACATTTTATAGGTTCTAGTCAAGATTCTTTCAGCTGTGTTTTTCTCAAGTGTATTTAGTGCTTTATCCAGGTAGCCGGAAAGTAGAGCATTGCAGTAGTCTAATCTAGAAGTGACAAAAACATGGATACATTTTTATGCATAATTTTTGGACAGAAAGTTTTTTTATTTTGCAATGTTACGTAGATGGAAAAAAGCTGTCCTTGAAACAGTCTTGATATGTTGGTCAAAAGAGAGATCAGAGTCCAGAGAAACGCTGAGGTCCTTCACAGTTTTAGAGTTAAGTTTTTTGAGACGACTGTACAACCATCAAGATTAATTGTCAGATCCAACAGAAGATCTCTTTGTTTCTTGAGACCTAGAACTAGCATCTCTGTTTTGTCTGAGTTTAAATGTAAAACATGCCGCCATCCACTTCCTTATGTCTGAAACACAGGCTTCCAGTGAGGGCAATTTTGGGGCTTCACCATGTTTCATCAAATGTACAGCTGTGTATTGTCCGCATAGCAATGAAAGTTAACAGTATGTTTCCAAATTACATCACCAAGAGGTAAAATATATAGTGAAAACAATAGTGGTCCTAAAACGGAACCTTGAGGAACACCGGAATTTGCAGTTGATTTGTCAGAGGACAAACCATCCACAGAGACAAACTGATATCTTTCTGACAGATCTAAACCAGGCCAAAACTTGTCCGTGTAGACCAATTTGGGTTTCCAATCTCTCCAAAAAAAGTGATGATCGATGGTATCAAAAGCAACACTAAGGTCTAGGAGTACGAGAACAGATGCAGAGCCTTGGCAGACACCATTAAAAGGTAATTTACCACCTTCACGAGTGCAGTCTCAGTGCTATGATGGGGTCTAAAACCAGACTGAAGTGTTTCATATACGTAGTTTGTCTTCAGGAAGGCAGTGAGTTGCTGCACAACAGTTTTTAAAAAATGATCGGAATGGGAGATTCGATATAGGCTGTTCGTTTTTTATAATTTCTGGGTCAAGGCTGGACTTTTTCAAGAGCGGCTGACACTTTTTGTGAGTTTGGTACACATCCGGTGGATAGCGGGCCACTTACTATGTTCAACATAGGAGGGCCAAGCACAGGAAGCGGCTCTTTCAGTAGTTTAGTTGGAATAGGGTCCAGTATGCAGCTTGGAGGTTTAGAGGCCATGACTATTTTCATCAATGTGTCAAGAGATATAATATTAAAAAACTTGACTGTCTCCCTTGATCCTAGGTCCTGGGAGTGTTGTGAAGACTCAGGACAACTGATCTTTGGGGAAATACGCAGATTTAAAGAGGAGTCTGTAATTTGCTTTCTAATGATCATGATCTTTTCCTCAAAGAAGTTCATTAATTTATCGCTGCTGAAGAGAAAGCCATCCTCCCTTAGGGAATGCTGTAACGATGTGTGCTGACAGTCGGGAAGCAAGTTCAGGGAGTGAGTGATTTAATTAATAAACTAAACATAAAACAAAACAAAAACGAACAACGCACAGACATGAAACAGAAACAATGACGCCTGGGGAAGGAACCAAAGGGAGTGACATATATAGGGAAGGTAATCAGGGAAGTGATGGAATCCAGGTGAGTCTGAAGATGCGCAGGTGCATGTAACGATGGTTACAGGTGTGCGCCATAACGAGCAGCCTGGTGACCTAGAGGCCGGAGAGGGAGCACACGTGACAGTACCCCCTTCAAATTCTGCAATGGCCAACTGCTACAAAAAACAACGTTTTTATTCCCAGGTGGCTTAAGTGGCTTTGGAAAGATGATAATGGTGATATAGGTCTATGCGCTCGTGTTATGCAGCTAAAGGAAGGAGAAAACAGGGATAGTAAGGTGGTGCAGCAAGAACTACGTACAGTGGTGGAATCTGTGCCGGACACTGGTGTTAGGAAGGAGTAGTAAAGCATGGACCTAATGCAATAGTAGGAGATGACTCTACTGATAGTGACACTGTTGTCTGGGGTGATAATAATAAACAGATTATAAATGCTGTTGACCCACCAAATTTTACACATAAATTGTATGGGGGTGGTCATGATGTTGGGGAGCACCAGACAGTTAAGACTTGCCAAAGAAAGGGGAAAAAATTATACATGTTTGGATTATCATGCTATTTCAATGACAATACATGGCATCATGTAGAATAATGAAACATCTGATTTACAATTTTGTGAGGAAGCTGCCAAAACTTTGCAATGGCCAACTGAAACAACCATCGTAGTGTCAAAATGCATACGATTATTTGGAACAAGAATAGAGGTAACATTCAAAGTCTTTTTAATCCAATTGAGTTGACCAACCTTTTGAGCCTGTCACCGATATTTCATGAGATAAGGGTGACCGCACAAACTTAAGGCAGTGCAACACATCTCCTGATAGTCAAACGGATGTAGAATCTGCCGCTTTTCTGTGCAACCCAGAATCATGTCGAGTTCAAGTACAGCCATTGCAGCCATACAGCCATTGCAAAATGGATTTAGTCTTAAAGGGGACTGTGACACATTTATACATTCTATTGCGTGTGACAACAAGGTGAAATTCAACAAAATGGTGCAAACAGAGTATGTAAATGAGGCTCAGGTTCAAAACCTATTCTCTGTGGAGAGTTTAAATGAGGGAACGAATGTCAACTGCTCAGAGAAGACCCTCAGACTGCCAACTTGATATGCTAAACGTACACACTTTCGAGTATAAAGAACCTGCTTCTGATTTCAATCCTGAGATAGCCAAGAGTTCATATGAGGAAGTGTCAGTGGTACAGCTCAATCAAATCTCAGACACCCAATTAATACTACCACAAAGACAGAAAGTTGTGGTAGAGGTTTATCAGATGAGGAATTCATAAGCTTTATGACAACTGAATCAAATGAGCCGCATGTCATTTTTTTGTCAGATGAGGCACATTTTGGAAGGTTCAGGCATACCACTCCAAATAATGGTGTGTTTTTAAACTTCTTGACACACCTATCCCGTTAGCGGGATCATTTTTGTCAACATCCGCTGAATTGCTGAGCGCCAAATTCAAATTGGATTACTAAAAATATTTAATTTTCATGAAATCACAAGTGCAATATAGCAAAACACAGCCTAGCTTGTTGTTAATCCACCTGGCATGTCAAATTTCAAAAAAGCTTTTCGGTGAAAGCATACCAAGCGTTTATGTAAGGACATCTCTCTCAGCAGACAAAACATTACAAACAGCTAGCAGCAAAGTAGATTGGTCACGAAAGTCAGAAAAGCAATAAAATGAATCGCTTACCTTTGATGATCTTCAGATGTTTGCACTCACGAGACCCCCAGTTACACAATAAATGTTCCTTTTGTTCCATAAAGATTATTTTTATATCCAAAATACCTCCATTTGGTCGGCGCGTTATGTTCAGAAATCCACAGGCTCGATCGGTCACAACGGGGCAGACAAATTTCAAATAGTATCCGTAAAGTTCGTGGAAACATGTCAAACGTTTTTTTATAATCAATCCTCAGGTTGTTTTTACAATATACAATCGATAATATTTCAACCGGACTGTAGCTTCTTCAGAGAGAAAATGTCTGCTCCACTCTGTTGGCGCATGCAAACGCTGCTGGCACCCAGCCATCCACTGACACGATGGGATCTTTCTCGCTCATTTTTCAGAATAAAAGCCTGAAACTATGTCTAAAGACTGTTCACACCATGTGGAAGCCATAGGAAAAGGAATCTGAATGATATCCCTTTTAAATGGAGGGAAGACATGCAATGGAACAGAGAGCTTTCAGGAAAAACAGCACTTCCGGGTTGGATTTTCCTCAGGTTTTCGCCTACAATATCAGATCTGTTATACTCACAGACAATATTTTGACACTTTAGAGTGTTTTCTATCCTAATCTGACAATTATATGCATATTCTGGGCCTGAGAAATAGGCCGTTTCATTTGGGTACGTTTTTCATCCAAACATCAAAATACTGACACCTACACTCAACAAGTTAAATTGAATCGTGATGAATGGGAGAGGGTCCATTCGGAGGGAAGTGGTAGGTATTTCAAAACATTAGCATTGGTAGGCCCATTTGTAGGAAAAATGAACGAGTCCAATCCTTACTGTGTAGTACATTTTCGATATCATGCATTTTCTGTCGCTCAGAAAAGGATATGTAAAAAAAACACATCTTCAAATAAATTGATAATGTTGCCATTCTTCATGTGAGCTAAAATGTGTTATTGTTTTGGACATTGCGAATGTGCTAGATTTACATGTCTCATATTCAGATGAAGACGGTATAAAGGCCAGACCATTTCAAGCTCCAGAGAGGGAGAAACTTAATACATAATACTGCCCCATATAAGGTGCACAGGGAATTAATATCCAATGCCGACCTCCGATGTTTGGCTGTTCAGAATAGAACTTCACTGTTGAAAAACATAAAATCTAAACAAAACACAAAACTTTTTGGATTCTGATGAAATCAAGTAACTGCAATTACTGAAAGAAAAACTTGAGAATAAAGATCAAAATATGGTAATAAAGGTGTTCATTCATGTTTACAAGTATCTCCTTTTAAGGTTATTTGTTTTACTGAGGGGGGAATCAGACTCTGGCATGATATGCCCAAGTACAGTGCAGCATCCTGGGATGCCACCGGGGGTGTGATCAAGTCTAGAGTAACATTTTTTTTAGATGTATTGGTCACTGGCCTACACACAATAAATACAACATAATGTCAAATTAATTACAAATGAAAAGCTGAAATGTCAATAAGTCAATAACTCCTTCAGAGTAAAGATCTGCTTAACAAGTCACATAATAAGTTGCATGGCTACCTTATCTCTGTACCACACACAATACAGTTAGTTATCTGTAAGGTCCCTCAGTCGAGCAGTGAATTTCAAACACAGATTAAACCACAAAGACCAGGGAGATTTTCCAATGCCTCGCAAAGAAGGCCACCTATTGGTAGATGGGTAAAAATAAAATAAAAAGCAGACATTGAATATCCCTTTGAGCATGGTGGAGTTATTAATTACACTTTGGATGGTGTATCAATACACCTAGTCACTACAAAGGTACAAGCGTCCTTCCTAACTCATTTGCCGGAAAGGAAGGAAACTGCCCAGGGATTTTACCATGAGGCCAAACAGTTACAGTTTAATAGCTCTGACAGGAGAAAACTGAGGATGGATCAACAACATTGTAAGTTACTTCACAATACTAACCTAATTGACAGAGTGAAAAAAGGAAACCTGTACAGAATATAAATATTCTAGAACATGCATCAAGGCACTAAAGTAATACTGCAAAAAACATGGCAAATCAATTCACTTTTTTTGTCCTGAATACAAAGTGTTATGTTTGGGGTAAATCCAATACAACACATTACTGAGGACCACACTCCATATTTTCAAGCATAGGCGTGGCTGCATCATGTTATGAGTATGCTTGCAATTGTTAAGGACTGGGGAGTTTTTTAGGATAAAGAAGAAACGGAATGGAGCGAAGCACAGGCAAAATCCTAGAGGAAAACCTGGTTGTCTGCTTTCCACCAGACACTGGGAGATTAATTTACCTTTCAGCAGGACAATAACCTTAAACCCAAGGCCAAATCTACACGGGAGTTGCTTACCAAGAAAACAATGAATGTTCCTGTTACAGTTTTGACTTAAATCTGCTTGAAAATGTATGACAAAACCTGAAAATAGTTGTCTAGCAATGATCAACAACTAATTTGACAGAGCTTGAAAAATTTTCAAAAGAATAATGTGCAAATGTGCACAATCCAGGTGTGGAAACTCTTAGAGACGTACCCAGAAAAACTGTAACTGTAATCACAGCCAAAGGTGCTTCTGCAAAGTATTGACTTAGGGGTGTGAATACTTATGTAAATTAGATATTTCTGTATTTCCTTTTCAATACATTTGCAAATATTTCTAAAAACATGTTTTCACTTTGTCATTATGGGGTATTGTGTGTAGATGAGTGAGAACACAAATATATTTAATACATTTTGAATACAGGCTGTAACACATCAAAATGGGGATTAAGTCAAGGGGTATGAAAACCTTCTGAAGACACTGTAGTTGTAGCTTGCCCTTCCGAGTCAAACAACTATGCGCCTGTAGCAGTTATGATAAGCAAAGATCATACACAGAGTGCAGTAGAGCAGTTTTTGAATGCAATGAGGGACAAAGAAATGCTGGTGCATAACAGTAATACAGTACCTGTACAAATGAATAGTGATAGGTCCATGATGTTGTTGAATGCAGCTATGAAAATCTTTAATAGCAACAATATGGAGATGTATTTGCGGCGCTACTGGAAAATAGTCACAGGACATGCTAAAGCAAGAAATCTTGAATTCTGTATCGACTTTCATTTAGTGTTTCATTGAAACACAGGCTCAAAGCATCAAAGACAATACTAGTGGTGTCCAATAAACAGACCAAAATGGTACAGTTAAGAGAGACCCGGTTCTTCCATCCAGTTTAAATCCCAGTTGTTGGCAACAATAAACAGATGTACAGATTGAGCTCTGTAATATGTCATTCAGGCAAAAAATCTTCAGATGGGGGCATATCCGGTCAGAGCTGGATTTTGAAACTTTTAAGATACGGGCAGATGACTTACACATTTCTGTTGAAACGAATAGGGAATGGGTTGGAATGAGAAAGGAATGGGTTATGTATTTATATGAAGCAGTTAATGAGCCTCAGACGCGAAAACAATTATATACAACCACTTGATTCAGAATCATAGATTTCTGTCATTCTAAACGACATCATAACCGCCATCGATAAGAGACATTACTGTGCAGCCGTATTCATCGACCTGGCCAAGGCTTTCGACTCTGTCAATCACAACATTCTTATTGGCAGACTCGATAGCCTTGGTTTTTCAAATGATTGCCTCGCCTGGTTTACCAACTACTTCTCTGATAGAGTTCAGTGTGTCAAATCGGAGGGCCTGTTGTCTGGACCTCTGACAGTCTCTATGGGTGTGCCACAGGGTTCAATTCTCGGGCCGACACTTTTCTGTATACATCAATGATGTTGCTCTTGCTGCTGGTGATTCTCTGATTAACCTCTACGCAGACGACACCATTCTGTATACTTCTGGCCCCTCCTTGGACACTGTGTTAACTAATCTCCAGACGAGCTTCAATGCCATACAACTCTCCTTCCGTGGCCTACAACTGCTCTTAAACGCAAGTAAAACTAAATGCATGCTTTTCAATCGATCGCTGCCGCACCTGCTCGCCCGTCCAGCATCACCAGTCTGGACGGCTCTGACCTCGAATACGTGGACAACTACAAATACCTGGGTGTCTGGTTAGACTGTAAACTCTCCTTCCAGACTCACTTTAAGCATCTCCAATCCAAAATTATATCTAGAATCGGCTTCCTATATCGCAACAAAGCATCCTTCACTTATGCTGCCAAACATACCCTCGTAAAACTGACCATCCTACCGATCCTCGACTTCGGTGATGTCATCTATAAAATAGCCTCCAACACTCTACTCAACAAACTGGATGCAGTCTATCACAGTGCCATCCGTTTTGTCACCAAAGCCCCATACACTACCCACCATTGCGACCTGTACGCTCTCGTTGGTTGGCCCTCGCTTCATACTCGTCGCCAAACCCACTGGCTACAGGTTATCTACAAGTCTCTGCTCGGTAAAGCCCCGCCTTTTTGTTTTCTTTTGTTCTACTGTATTATTGACTGTATGTTTTGCTTATTCCATGTGTAACTCTGTGTTGTTGTATGTGTCGAATTGCTACACTTTATCTTGGCCAGGTCGCAGTTGCAAATGAGAACTTGTTCTCAACTAGCCTACCTGGTTAAATAAAGGTGAAATAAAATAAAATAAATAAATACAGTATGAATACTTCTCCAATCACACAGTGGATAAAGTGCTACCCATTTGAATGTTTCTGAATACTACAGCAGCATTTTCTGAATGCCATGAAAGGACATATCACAGTTTGAAGCATTGAATTCGGGGACATTTTACAATCCATGGTTCAAGAACAACTTTATTACAGTTGTGTAGAGGACATAGTTTAACATTATGTTCAGGATGTTAAAAATGTCTTAGCAAATTATCTGCTATACATACACATTCTACTGTATGTTCAAGCGTTTCCAGTATAAAGTGTGATGCCCAGGCAGTGTAAGCCTGACTACAAAACAACTGATAGTAGAACTGGAGTAAATTTCTGCAGAAAGCACAGCGATTACTTTTTTGGTTTGAATTAAAAGAGCAGAGCATGTGATACATCTAAAAATTCAAAGGGCTCTCAACATTCAAGCTTTTATGTAGCTCATTCCCAAAAGACTTTGCTTGTTAAAATGGACACGGATAGGATCAAATTACCTAAAAGCTTTACTCTATCTTGCAAATTTAGCAACCATACATACACCATACTATTTCCAGTATAGTCACATTTTCAGACGAATACCCATTTGGGAAATTGTATACAAGTTATGAACAGCTTTGGCACATAAACTGCACTGAGACATCAACATTGTCAGTGGGCAAGAGTATAGAATTACTCAACAAATTACTGTACAAAGCCACATTTTATCTAGTTGCATATGACGGGATAAGTAGTTTAGAGGTTCTACACTTTTGTCTGAAAGATGTCATTCACTTATTTTCTGTCAAATGCAAGGAATGTGATTCCTCTCAACATAAACACATTTCTTAGCCAACTCAGAGGAAACCGTCTTCACTAACCGCTGTGGATGAGCAATGGAGATTGGTTCAGTGATAAGATAATTGATGTGTACCTTGATTTTGTAAAATCTAATTTGCAGAATAATTTCGTGTTGATGTTTCCCGCTTATTTTGTAAGCCAACAGTTACAGAATCTCTGTTCTGAGAGGTTAGATGTTCTGCCTAAGGTACCTAGAATAGCACTCAATTGATGGCATTTTGAGAATGTAATAACACTTGTGAATTTAAAAGCACATTGGATAGCCACAGCTATAAACATGAAAAAGAAAGTATATGCTCGCAGTAGTATAACTTTGAGTGTTAAAATAATGGACTCCTTAAAGCAGTATGAGAAGGAACTGGAGGGTATTCTTCACTCACTACAGAAATATCTGGCACTACACTATTTGACTTTACATTGTGACGGCCCTGAATTTGTCTGAACCGTCTCAGTGCTTCTCCTTCCAATAGGGCGCTTCCCCTTTAATTCCCAATTAAACAGCCAGCATCAGCTGCGCAAAAGTGGGATTGTGATGGAGACATGAATGAGGATGTGTTCAACCCTCAGTTCTGAAGCGGCTTTATTCCGTTTGTTTTGTTGTATTTTAAAGTTTGCCTTGTAGCCTAATAGCAAGTTTACCCTGGATCGGATTCACTCTTTGCGTCGGTTGGACTACACATCTCCGTTGTTCTTCGTGGCCTTTCTCCGCTGGAGATCTGTTGGCGGATTGGATTGTCTGACCACAACCTTTTTGCATACGGTATTTTATTTGTTTTGGTGTGATGTATACCGTGAGGATTTATGTAGTTGTAGGTGAGGACTTATTCAGATTTGATACGCTTTATGGTTGTGTGGTAAAGTAATTGTTATTTTGATTGTATAATTGATAGTGGGTTTACGCTACACTTGTATGAACGGACAAACATTGCGTGATTTAAGGCCACTTGAGTTCCCTGAACTCCTTTACCGGGCTGGACTCTTAGGCCCGAGGTACAGGACTTTTCTGGAGGAACCATAGCTCATTATTTGTTATGTGTGATCCGTTTATGTTTAATACAACCCACGCAAAAGACTAAGTTATTTCCAATGTTTTAAGGGTATGTCCATCCTGACTTTTACGAGTCCTTTTGACGGACCAGATGGGACTCATTCCCTCCCAAACCAAAAGGAGAAACTAATTTTCTCTGGTAGGCACAACCTACCTGGCACCCCTATAAACAGTAACCTCTAGTCAAAACCGTTACAACATGGAAAGGTTGTGGACACTGTTCTGAAATGTAAATTTCCTCATTATTTCAAAGCTTCGATGGAGGTGGTTGTGGTCCCTATATGTGTTTTGTTCACTAAAGCAGTACTATTTGGAGAACATGAATTAATGATATGAAATGTTGCATTTTGTATGAATTGAGAAATACGATTGCATTAACATTATGTAGGAACATGTAGATCATATGCATTGAGTAATAGTGAACACCTTGAAATAATAATTCCATGTGCATTGTCAAAAGAACATCAATCTGAAATGATGTGATTAAGTGGTGCAACCTGCACATGTACTATGTTTCACAGATTGTTTGGTGTGTTTCATGAGCCGCTATCCTGAACCCTGACCTTAAATTGAATTTGGAACTGCTGTGTAACTAATGATCAATTTGATTAATTAACTTCATTGTGATATTTGTTATGAATAAAGTATAAATTTCTTGACAATTCTACTTGCATCTCTTGACTTTTTTACTTTGGATAAAGGTAGACTCTGAGCTAGAAAATGGTATCATACACTGCAGTTGAGAACAATTGAAATTAATTCTGCTTTGAAAGTTGATAAATTTGTAAATCCACTTTTTTTTAGAAAATGGCCATTGAATGTGTTAGTACACATAATGGAGAGCTCTTTGTCTACACCCATTCAGAATTGTTCACACCCTCTTAAACCTTAGCCCCACCAATCTCTTTAAGGATTCACATGTGTGGCCATGTGCTAAACGTAGTAAACCAAACATTTCAAGACAAAGTAGTAGCAAAAATACACTATCTACTCCTTGGCCTTTATCCTAATCTGACTTTGGTGCAGGTCATGTGGTTCTTCACATTACCGTCTCTGATAAACACTATCAAATAAAGGTGTATTTGTCACATGCACAGGATACAGAAGGTGTAAACGGTGTGGTGAATTTGGTTACTTGCATAGTAATATCAAATTGAAAGTGTCCAGAAACATTGTATAATTATTAGATTACCCTAAATTGATGGGTTATGTGAAATGCTATAACCACCTCCCAGCCACATATAGCTAAGTGAATGGGTCACTATTGTTGAGCTTCAATTGGTGGACAGAGCCTTACATTCTCTGGAAAATGTATTGATTTAACTTGAATTAATTATTCCTTTAATTATAGCAAGCCATCCAGGCCATGATGCTCCCTCCACCATACTTTACAGTTGGGATGAGGTTTTGATGTGCCTTTTTTTTTCTCCGCACAGTGTTGCGTTCCTTCCAAACAACTGAACTTTAGTTTCATCTGTCTACAGAGTATTTTGCCAGTAGCGCTGTGGAACATCCAGGTGCTCTTTTGCGAGCTTCAGACATGCAGCAATGGGTTTTTTGGACAGCAGTGGCTTCTCCTGTGGTGTCCTCCCATGAATAGCATTCTTGTTTAGTGTTTTAGGTATCAGACTCGTCAACAGAAATGTTAGCATATTCCAAAAATGTCTTTAGCTGACAATCTAGGATTCTTCTTAACCTCATTGAGCATTCGGCACTGTTCTCTTGCAGTCACCTTTTGCTGGACGGCCACTCCTAGGGAGGGTAGCAACAGTTGAACTCCATTTATAGACAATTTGTCTTACTGTTGACTGAAACATCAAGTATTTTGGAGATACCTTTGTAACCCTTTCCAGCTTTATGCTAGTCAACAATTCTTAATCTTAGGTCTTCTGAGATCTCTTTTGTTCGAGGCATGGTTCACATCAGGCAATGCTTCTTGTGAGTAGGTAACTCGAACTGAGTTTTTTTTTATAGGGCAAGGCAGCTCTAACCAACACCTCCAATCTCGTCTCATTGATTGGACTCCAGGTTAGCTGACTCCTGACTCCATTTAGCTTTTGGAGATGCCATTACCCTAGGTGGTCACATACTTTTTCTAACCTGCACTGTGAATGTTTAAATGATGTATTCCCTATAAATGTCTCTCTTTGGTTCCTTTCCCAGGCGTCCTTGTTTTGGTTTCAGTTTCATGTCTGTGTGCTGTTAGTGTTTCTTGTTTTGTATTATGTTCAGTTTATTGTATTACAACACTCACACTCTGAACTTGCTTCCCGACTCAGTGCACATTGTTACACATATTCAGAAGCTAAAGTGCTTGTTTACAATTTGGTTCCGGTGGGGTACAACAATTGGACTAAGCTCATGAGGCATTTATGTAAGTTATATTCTTCAAGAATCAATGGGTGTGTGTAAATAATTGAAGTCAAACAATTGTAGCAATCACTGATTGATCCTTTAAATAATATAAATTATGTCTCAAGCATAGCGTACCTGTCTAACTCCATTGTTTATAACAGGGAAATAAACCATGTATGGCTTCAAAATATGTTCAAAAGCTGTCAACTACGCTACCTCGTCCATCTGAGTAGGCCTATGTATTAGGCGATATTTTTTTTATTTATTTCACCTTTATTTAACCAGGTAGGCAAGTTGAGAACAAGTTCTCATTTACAATTGTGACCTGGCCAAGATAAAGCAAAGCAGTTCGACACAACAGAGTTACACATGGAGTAAAACAAACATACAGTCAATAATACAGTAAAAAAACAAGTCTATATTCAATGTGAGCAAATGAGGTGAGATAAGGGAGGTAAAGGCAAAAAAAAGGCCATGGTGGCGAAGAAAATACAATATAGCAAGGAGCAGTTTCACAGACAGACTAAACCTAGTTCTGGACTAGAAGGATTTTGGCTGGAGATTTTCCATTAACCTCACTTTATATTCCAGGACTAGGCTTAATCTGTTGCCGGGAAAACCTCCCGATAATGTTTAAATGGGAGGATGTATTACCATGAATAAACTAATTTAAATGACAAAGTACATTAATGGGATAAACCTACTATAACATTATTAGGTTGTTTGAGAGAAGGTTTGAATCCTAATCAACCCATCCTATGTGAGTGCATCTGTTGAAGTACAAAATATCAATACATTTACAGTACTCTAGCAGGTGTCGACATGGGTAGGATGATGTCACCCAGTTTGTGTATCACTCAACACCTGTCTGATGTTTTGCTTTTCCTACAGTGTGGACCACGTTAAAGGGTGTTGGTTGAAATCAGGGCTGAAAAAATGTGAGTACTGACTGAAATCCACCCCCTCACACACACACGCACACACTCTCTGTATTGATCACTAACACAGTATATTGTGTCTTGGTCTCCCCCATCAGATGCCTGTGAAATCACACTGGACCCAAACACAGCATTCAAAAAACTCTCTGTCTGAGGAGAACAGAAAGGTGACATATGGGAGAGAGAAGCAACCGTATCCTGATCACCCAGATAGATTTAATTACTGGGCACAGGTGCTGTGTAGAGAGGGTCTGTCTGGGCGCTGTTACTGGGAGGCAGAGTGGAGTGGTAGTGAGGCTGTTATAGGACTGACATATAGAGGAATCTGCAGGAGTGGTGAGATTACTGACTTTAGGTTTGGACGCAATGACAAGTCCTGGAGTCTGGAGTGCTCTAGTACCAGTTACAATAATGAGAGCACTACTGCCATCTGTCCCCTCCTCCAGCACTCACAAAGTAGGAGTGTATCTGGACTGGCTGGCCGGCACTCTGGCCTTCTACAGTGTCTCTTCTGACGCACTGACCCACCTGCATACATTTCATGCCACTTTCACTGAGCGCCTCTATCCAGGGTTTAAGCTTTGGGGTTCTGACTCCACAGTGTCCCTGTGCCAGATAAAATAGAATATCTGGAGTCTTCAGCGAAATCACACTCCTGCTCAAACACAGCTGGGTGACAAACACACACACACACACACACAACCTATGATTACGTAAATCGTTTTTTAGTTCATTAAGGTTCACAGATATTGTACCGGAGTAATTTTCTAAATAAAGTGAATCACAACACTAACACACTAACAGTTGGAAAGCAGATCTTGCTATTCTTTTTCATTGTTGTATTATATTCCTGAAAATTGATTTGTCAAATTGCTTTGACTGTTTCTGTAAAGGAATTGTTTTTGATGATTAAACAGTGATTTTATTGTAAACAATGACCTTTCCTTTAAACTGGTTTAACTGGTTTTATGATGTCAATGTAACTAGACTTTAACAAGATGTTATTGTATTCAAAGTTAACCAGTCACTAGAATGATACAGAGCCACTTACATTACATTACCATACTTACTTTGTTCTGGTAGTTCAGAGTTCAGGCTACAACATAAAGATCTCAGGGATTATTTCAAAGTGTGTACACAGAGTGAAAAATACACACAGAGGAACATTAACAAATTGGTGGATGTTTTTTTTTAGATGTGAAAATGGGGGGCACTTCCTCAAAAAGGACCCTCAATACAAAGAGAAGACAGATGAAGGGGTCACTGGCTGTAGGGAACATTACATTGAGGTTAAAGTTGAGAGGTAATAATGATAAAAATAATATTGACAATGATAATAAAAAACATGTTTTATGTAATGCTTTTGGAGGAGGCTTTACAATACAGAACAAAAAAACATATACAATAAAGTAATACAAATAAGGCAGAATATTAGAGAGACTGAAAGGTCTAGCTGTATCTGTTGTGTTGAAGCCCAATCCAGCAGGAGAGACAAGACCAACCTGTACCCAGCAGTGTGTCCAGGAAGAGTGACCTGTCTATGAATCAGCCAATACAAAAACATTTATACAGAACAGAACAAAGGTGATGATAATTATGTGAATGACAGTGTTTGTTTTTATTGGATGTACTCAGCTGTCTACTGCAGCCTATTGTACAGTAAATAGGTAGACCTGTGCAGAGCTGTAGTGATAACACCCTACACAACTTTCCATTGGAGACCACGGTTCATTCCCTGCATCCACCCTTCCCACTCTCTCACACCTTTTAAATGGTTAAATCTGTAGATGTGACTTTATCACCTGTATAGTCTAAGTTCACGTGCACTCTCTCTCTCCAGTCACTTAATCACTGTCTGTTCTACTTTTCTCTGCAGTGTGGAACATGGTGGAGAGTGCAGGTGCAAACAAGAGCTTAAAAAAAGTGGATGTTGACTGCTGTGAATTCTGTTATTAATGAGTCTTAATTCAAAGTCAAAAACCACGTCAAACATCTCCTATTCTACATAATTAGAAGTCAGGGGAATAGTGACTTACTTGTGTGTTTTTTATTTAACCTTTATTTAACTAGTCAAGTTGATTAAAAACAAATTCTTATTTACAATGACGGCCTACCAAGAGGCAAAAGGCCTCCTTTGGGGACGGGGGCTGTGAGGTACTCCCTTGCTGATATGCAGTGGCAGGTGCAGCAGATGTTTTGACTTTACACATTGCACTCTTTGAGGTAGTTAGCAAACCAGGCCAAAGACCCTCAGAGACACCGATACTCCTTTGCCGACCCACAAGAATGGAATGGTCTACCAAATCAAAAGCTTTGGCCAAGTCAATAAAAATAGCAACACAACATTGCTAAGAGTCAACGAAGGGCAGTGGCGACATCATTTAGGGTTGCAGTGACTCATCCACAACCTGAGCGAAAACCAGATTGCGTACCAGAGAGAATACAATAGACATCAAGAAAGCCCGTCAGTTGATTATTGACAAGTTTTTCCAACACTTGATAAACAGGGCAAGATAGAAATTGGCCTATAACAGTTAGGATCAGCTTGATCTCCCTTTTAAATAAAGGATGCTCCGTGGCTGCCTTTCATGCACTGGGAACCTCCCCAGAGAGGTTTAAAAGGTGAGCAAAGATAGGGGCTGCAACCTTAAAGGAGAAAGGATCTAAACCATCTGACCCAGATGTTTTTAGGGGTCAAGTTTATGGAGTTCCTTTAGCACTTAAGACTCAGTGACCGCCTGCAGGGAGAAGCTGTGTAGCGGGGCAAGGGAAAAAGTGTGAGGAGCATCAGGGTTAGTCGCATTAGAAGTGCTGGGAGACGAAGAACTGTTGTATGTATAAGGAGGCGTGGCTGAGTCAAATAGGAATAATGACTTAAGGAAGTGGTGATTAAAGAGCTCAGCCGTATGCTCCTTGTCAGTAACAACCACATCATCAACATTAAGGGACATGGGCAGCTGTGAGGAGGAGGGTTTGTTTTCCAGAACTTCTTGGGGTTAGACACACAGATAGAGAACTGCTCCTTAATGTAACTAACTTTGGCCTTCTGAATAGCCTGAGTGCATTTGCCTGAACGACATACAGTCAGCCTGAGCATTTGAGTGCTGAGCCTATGGTGTCCTTGAGGTGGAGTAACTCTGACAGATTACTGTTGAACAAGGGGCTAAACCTGTTTTTAATTCTAATTTTCATTATGGGAGCATGCTTGTTAACAATACCACTGAAAACATTTAAAAAAAATAAGGTCCAAGCATTTTCGACAGAGGCGATCAAGATGATTCTAAACTAATTTACAGAGACCAGGTCATAATGGAAGGCTTGCTCATTAAAGTTTTTCAGCAAGCGCCTATGACAAATCAGAACAGGTTGTTTAACTGAGCAGCCATTACGAATACAGACCATAAAACAGTGATCACTAAGATGATTACAGAAAACACCAGACTGGTACCGATTAGGATTATTTGTGAGGATAACATCAAAAAGAGTAACCCTTTATGGGTGTTTGGGGTCATACCTTGCGGGATTGGTAATGATCTTAGAGAGATTTAGGGAGTCCCATTGTTTTGAGACTTGATCAGGTGGTTTAAGCATGTCCCAGTTTAGGTCACCTAGCAGGACAAATTCAGACATAGTGTAAGGGGCCATGAGAGAGCTTAGCGCTGACCCGACGAGGGTAGACAATGAGCCCATCGAATCAATTGATCACGAACAGCCTACGACCCTCCGGACACTGTGGAGGCGAAGGTTCCTCCCTTAGCGCCCGCTCGATGTCCGCGTCCACATCCCATACTACTGGTGCCACCAGCTTAGCTGCCGGAATGATGGGAGTAGGATCGATGGACCTGTCCTCAGTGTCATAGAGTCTTGACAGTGCGTCGGCCTTAGTGTTGAGGGAACCTGGTCTATACGAGATAGTGAAACGAAATCTGGTGAAAAACATGGCCCACCTTGCCTGACGAGGATTCAGTCTCCTAGCTGATCGGATATACTCCAGGTTACGGTGGTCAGTCCAGATAAGGAAAGGGTGCTTAGCCCCCTCAAGCCAGTGTCTCCACACCTTCAGGGCTTTAACCATAGCCAACAACTCCCTATCCCCCACATCATAATTCCGCTCCGCTGGCCCGAGTTTCTTCGAAAAAAAGGCACAGGGGCGGAGCTTCGGTGGCGCACCCGAACGCTGTGAGAGCACCGCTCCAACCCCAGCCTCGGATGCGTCCACCTCTACTATAAACGCCAAAGAAGGGTCCGGATGCGCAAACACCGGCGCCTCAGTAAACATCGCCTTCAACTTATGAAAAGCTCCGTTCGCCTCTGCTGACCACTGTAAACGCACCGGCCCCCCCTTCAGCAGTGAGGTAATAGGGGCAGCTACCTGACCAAAACCCCGGATAAACCTCCGGTAGTAATTGGCAAACCCCTAGAACCGCTGCACCTCCCTTACCGTGGTCGGAGTCGGCCAATTACGCACGGCCTTTACGCGGTCACCCTCCATTACCAACCCAGAGCTGGAAATGCGATAACCCAGGAAGGAAACTGATTGTTTGGAAAACTCACATTTCTCCGCCTTCACATACAGGTCATGCTCCAGCAGCCGTCTAAGAACCTTGCGCACCAGAGATACATGCGCAGTGCGTGTAGCGGAGTAGATCAAAATATCATCAATATACACCACTACACCCTGTCCGTGCAGGTCTCTGAGAATCTCATCCACAAAGGATTGAAATATAGCTGGAGCATTCTTTAAACCATATGGCATGACGAGGTACTCATAATGGCCAGAAGTAGTGCTAAATGCAGTTTTCCACTCATCTCCATCCCGAATACGCACCAGATTATAAGCACTCCTGAGATCCAGTTTAGTGAAGAACTGCGCTCCGTGAAATGATTCCACTGCCGTAGCAATGAGAGGTAGTGGGTAACTAAAACCCACCGTGATGGAATTTAGACCTCTATAATCAATACACGGACGTAAACCACCATCTTTTTTCTTCACAAAAAAGAAACTCGAAGAGACAGGTGACATGGAGGGCCGAATGTACCCCTGTCCCAGAGCCTCGGTGATATAAGTTTCCATAGCCACCGTCTCCTCCTGGGACAAAGGATACACATGACTCCTGGGGAGTGCAGCGTCACCCTGGAGGTTTATCACGCAATCCCCCTGCCTATGGGGTGGTAATTGGGTCGCCTTCTTTTTACTGAAAACGATAGCCAAATCGTTATACTCAGCTGGAATGCGCACGGTGGAAACCTGGTCTGGACTCTCCACCGTTGTCGCACCGATGGAAACCCCTACACACCTGCCTGAACACTCATCAGACCACCCCTGTAGAGTTCCCTGTTTCCACGAAATCGTAGGATTATGAATAGCTAGCCAGGGAATCCCCAGTACCACTGGAAATGCAGGTGAATCGATAAGGAACAAACTAATTCGCTCCTTGTGATTCCCCTGCGTAATCATCTCCAACGAAATTGTGGCCCTGTCGTTCCACCCTGCTCCAGCGGCCAAGGTCCGGAACTCCAGCGCGAAGTCCTGCGCGCTCCTCGTCCCCTGTCTGAGATGGAACAATCTCTCAACCGCCGCTCGACCTTCTGGAGGGTGATCGAACACGGCCCTGAAACGGCGGGTGAACTCTGGGTAATTGTCCTTCGCTGAGTCGGGCCCGTTCCAGACCGCATTAGCCCACTCCAGGGCTCTACCTGTAAGGCATGTGATGAGAACCCACACTCTCTCCTCTTCCGAGGGACCTGGCCCGAAGGGTGGCCAGGTAGAGGTCTAGTTGAAGCAGGAATCCCTGGCACCCCGTCGCTGCTCCATCGTACTCCCTCGGAGGCGTAATGCGCAGAGCGCTGGAACCGGATCCAGATGGGGGAGATGGTAGAGTTGCTGGTGGGAGGGTCGGTGGGGTAGTAGGGAGACCATTCCTCTCCCAACGATCCATCCTCTCCATCATCTGATCCATGGCTGATCCTAGGCGATGGAGGATAGACGTGTGATGAAGGACTCTCTCCTCCATAGTAGGAAGAGGAGTGGTCGCTGCTCCTGCTGACTCCATATCGTGGTGCGGGCTTCTGTTACGAGAAATGAGTGAGGAGGTGTGGAATCAGGCGCAGAGAGCAAAAGATGTGGGAAAAAACACGCTTTAATGTCCCGGAAACATAACATGAACCAAAAGTAGAAAAACAAATGATCAGAAATATAAACGGACAGCGTGAAACCCAAATACAAACAAAATACACTCAAACAACAAAACAGACTAACAAGCCCGCACAAAACAGAAGCGGGCTGAACAAACTATATATAACCCTCCCCTAACAACCAAACAAGAAACAGGTGATACCAATCAGACAAAACCAAAGGAACACAGAACAACGGATCGGCGATAGCTAGTAGACCGGCGACGACGAGCGCCGAGCGCCACCCGAACAAGAAGGGGAGTCACCTTCGGTAATATTCGTGACACTAGTCTTCATCACCTTCGCCTTGTGTGGAGATTCAAACTTCTAATCATTTTCAGCCGTGTAGCCACAGCTCCACGTTTTCTGGTCTTAGAGTTTCAACCACGCTTCACGTCTGCTGGTCTGTTATGTTAATTCTTAGCGAGTCCTTTTAAGCACTCTGGTCGAAAAGGGTGGTTCCATCACACTGACACGCTCTTCTGACCTCATTTGGGGCGTGGCTTAGTTAATGTGCAAAGGACATAAAAACTAGAATCTCGTTAGAAAATTAAAATCACATTCATGTCTTAACAAAAATTGTTTCATCATTATTCATATTGTATTAACATCATATTGGAATGAAACTCAACAGCCGAAGGGTGTATTTGGTTCATACAGTATTTGGTTCATACAGTGTTTAATAACTTCACAAAATGAAAAGCAATATGACATCATTATTCTT
Source organism: Oncorhynchus kisutch (assembly GCF_002021735.2). Lineage (NCBI taxonomy): Eukaryota > Metazoa > Chordata > Actinopteri > Salmoniformes > Salmonidae > Oncorhynchus > Oncorhynchus kisutch. Next base: position 60,564,821 of record NC_034179.2, on the reverse strand, counting down.
TAGATCCCCACTGACCATTTGTAACATTCCTATCTTATAGGAAGTTCACTCTTTGTACATTATAGTTTTGGGGCAGCAAAATCTCTCTGTAAAAAAGACATTCCAATCTTGATACTAAAGAGCAAGAGAGGGTTCTCTGCTGCATAAGATTTATGATTGGCGTGAGGTGTCATAAACCGGCCCTGGCCCCCTCTCTTCTATTGTGGGAGAGAGGGGGGTCTGGCTACTTGTCAGCCATTTGCAAAGCTGATCTGAGGCCTTGGATCCTCTACCAGGAGAGTCATGACAGAAGTTTTGAGGTACTGTTCGCCTGAGGTAGAATACCTCATGATAAGCTGTAGACCACACTATCTACCAAGATAGTTTTCATCTATATTATTCGTATTCGTCTATTACCACCACAAACCAATGCTGGCACAAAGACCGCACTCAACGAGCTGTGTAATGCCATAAGCAAACAAGAAAATGCTCATTCAGAAGCGGCGCTCCTAGTGACAGGGGACTTTATTGCAGGCAAACTTAAACCTGTTTTAACTCATTTCTACCTGCATGTCACGTGCAACCAGAGGGGAAAAAAACTCTAGACCACCTTTACTCCACACACAGAGACGCAAACAAAGCTCTCCCTTGCCCTCCATTTGGCAAATGACCATAATTCTATCCTCCTGATTCCTGCTGACCCTCCCCACAGTGACCGTAAGTACTTTTCCCAATCAGAAGCCATGGATTACAGGCAACATCCGCACTGAGATAAAAGCTAGAGCTGGCAATTTCATAAAGGTGGACACTAATCCGGACGCTTATGAGAAATCCCACTATGCTTTCAGACGAACCACCAAACAGGAAAAGAGTTAATAGAGGACAGCACCATCGAGAGCATCCTAACCGGTTGCATTAACGCCTGATGTGGCAACTGCTCGACATCTGACCGTACGGTGCTACAGAGGGTAGTGTGTACAGCCCAGTGCACCACTGTGGCCAAGCTTCCTGACATCCAGGATCTATATACTAGGCGGTGTCTAAGAAAGGCCCAAAAAAGAGGCGACTCCGGGATGCTGGCCTTCTAGGCGGAGTTCCTTTGTCTAGTGTCTGTGTTCTTTTTGCCATCTTAATCATTTGTTTTTATTGGCCAGTCTCTGCAACTCTGCCTAGAAGGCCAGAATCCCTATTAGACTATTCTTTAGTAAAGGTTGAATAGTCTATTGTTCAGCATGGTTGTCTAGCAATGATCAACAACCAAATTCACAGAGCTTGAAGAAATCTGGATAGAAAAATGGGCAAATGTTGCACAATCCAGGTATGGAAAGCTCTGAGAGACTCACAGCTGTAATCACTGACAAAGGTGCTTCTACAAAATAAGTTATATATATATATATATATATATATATATATATATAAGTTATAAAAAAGTTATATAAAAGAGAATTTGCTAAAATGCATAGAAGCATGTTTTCACTTTGTCATTATGGGGTATTGTGTGTAGATGTGTGAGATAAAAAAAAAGTAATCCATAACACAACACAGTATGTGGAATAAGTCAAGGGGTATGAATAGTTTCGGAAGGGACTGTAAGTGTTTGTTTCTTGGGCTTCAAGAATGTGACTGATCAAAGTGCCTCAGGCCTTGAAAAATAAATAATTGAACTGATTGAAAGTAAGGGGATATCAGTGAACAAATGCTGTGGTCACGGCTACGATGGTGCTAGTGCAATGAGGGCTCCCGAGTGGAGCAGCGGTCTAAAGCACTGCATCTCAGTGCAAGAGACGTCACTACAGACACCCTGGTTAGAATCCAGGCTGTATCACAACCGGCCGTGATTGTGAGTCCCATAGGGCGGCGCACAATTGGCCCAGCATCTTGCGGGTTTGGCCGGTGTAGGCCGTCATTGTAAATAAGAATTTGTTCTTACTGACTTGCCGCATTAAATAAAGATTAAAACATTTTTTTAAATAAAATCATTTGTGGATCTTACTCAGGTGTTCAAAAGCGCATATCAGACCGAGATTCTATGCTTATTAGGTAGTTCTTTATTAGTTTTGGTTTAGAAAACAAACTCTCTGCAGAAGGGACAGTTACAGGGAAGCTTAAACAGCTTGATTGCCATAGCAACATCAGGGGAATTGGGCAGAGGGGAGTGGTGCTTCAAATAAGCAGTTCTACAACATCTTTAATTGAGGTGCTCATTCACCTTAATAGCCGGCCTCAACACGTTACGGAAAGAGATTAACTGTATAGGATGGTCTGGGGACAGGTCGTCTGGATACTGGACATCCAGTAATTGGCAGATGCAAACAGATTATCATCTTCAGCGGACAACAGTTCTTGAGAGTTAAAACAAAAAAAATGGTTTGCAATTTCGTTCATACTGGTGAACCGGGGTTTGAGTTGTGTGGTTGCAATATCAACAGTCCCTTGTCTCTGGTAGGCTATATCTTGGCATGTATCATTCAAGACTAAGTTTAAATTGTGTGCAGTGCAATGGACATACACTACATGACCAAAATTATGTGGACACCTGCTTGTCGAACATCTCATTCCAAAATCATGGTCATTAATATGGAGCTGGTCCCCTCTTTGCTGCTATAACAGCCTCCACTCTTCTGGGAAGGCTTTCCACTAATATTAGAACATTGCTGCGGTGACTTGCTTCCATTCAGCCACAAGAGCATTAGTGAGGTCGGGCACTGATGTTGGGTGATTAGGCCTGGCTCGCAGTCAGGCAGGTAGCGTCCTCCTGGCATCCACCAAACCCATTTTCATCTGTTGGATTGCCAGATGGTGAAGCGTGATTCATCACTCCAGAGAATGTGTTTCCATTGCTCCAGAGTCCAATGATGGTGAGCTTTACACCACTCTAGCCGATGCTTGGCATTGCGCATGGTGATCTTAGGCTTGTGTGCGGCTGCTCGACATTGAAACCCAATTCATGAAGCTCCCAACGAACAGTTATTGTGCTGACATTGCTTGCAGAACCAGTTTGGAACTCGGTAATAGGTGTTTCAAACAAGGAAAGAGAAATTTTACGCACTACGTGCTTCAGCAATTGGAGTTCCTGTACTGTGAGCTTGTGTGGCCTATTGCTTCCCGCTGAGCTGTTATTGCTCCTAGTCGTTTCCACTTCCTAATAACAACACTTACAGTTGACCAGAGCAGCTCTAGCACAAACTGACTTGTTGGATAGGTGGTATCCTATGACGGAGCCATGTTGAAAGTCACTAAACTCTTAAGCACAGACACATAAAAGGTGTTTCTAAGAGAAAGAAAGAGAACAAAAGACAGACAGAGAGATCCAGCGAGAAATACTTCAGGAGAATTGTTAGGCTATTTTATGTGTAATTTTTATAGAAAGTTTATAAATACCAGCTAAATACTGTACAGTGGTTCCTCCTTTAAAAGTTGTGTCATACTGCGGCACAGAATTCTGTGGCACATCATTTAATTCTCAGCCATTTTTTTCTGTTATTGCAAGTTATTGCTAGTTTAACCACCAGAAACATCCTGGAATGAGTAGGTGTGTCCAAACTTTTGACTGGTACTTGCTTAATTAATTGGATTAATATTGTAATCAAACAGCAGGGAGCAGGTCTCGAACCCTCGGCCTTCTAGCCCGAGGTCCGGCGCGCTATCGACTATGCCGCAAAAGCATGTTCAAGCCGATATCCGCGCTTATAAACCTAGGGTGTTTACACTACTCCCTCCTTTCAAAGAGCGCGTCCTCGCGCTAGCTTGCGACTCTACGTCTTACAGGAACGCGCTCACCGGCCAAGCACACGCACTGTCGTGGATGCAAGGTCCGATCACTTCTGACACCAGTGTAAGGAAACAAAAGGGAGCAGGTCTCGAACCCTCGACCTTCTAGCCCGAGCTCCGGCGCGCTATCGACTGTGCCGCAAAAGCATGCTCAAGCGGTAGAGTCGATATGCGCGCGTATAAACCCAGGGTCGTTACAATATTATGGAGTTTCTATTCCATGAAAAACGCAAAACCCTCTGGGTAAATTCAGACCGTTTCACTCTCAGAGCGTACACTGGACATTCGTGCCGAAGCAGTCAAGCACCTAAGCTAACGTTGGCTAGCTTGCTAGCTACTTCCAGACACAAATGAGACCACTCTGACCATTTTACTTGCCCTAGCAGAGCTGGTTAGGCAGTTTTCGTGTTAACCAGAGCGTTGGTGTCTGTAACGGTGCTGTGGGAAACAATTTAATTACGTTTTTGCCGACGTTTACTGACACCGGCCATATTCAATGGGTGTTGAGCGCTCATAAATTCATTATTCTGCGCTCTGGTTCACTCAGATGAGAGTGCGCTGAAATCGGAGTAGATAGCCAGAGCGAATTTACGAAAGCACCCGCATGTCCATTGAGAACGCACACGACTATACCATTCAGCCAAGCTAAGAATGACGGGAATAGTCAATAAACGTTGGGTAGTTAGATAGCCTCTAGTTAATATACGGTCAAGTTTGATGTATAACTATTAACGTTAGGTAGATAGCATATCATTACAGCAGTATGTACTATGTGGTTCGTAAGGACAGCGCAGCTAACAAATTGTCAGCCAACATAACGTGTAAGGTAATTTATTTGAAAAGCCATTACTTTATCACATTGAGTAGCAAGCTACCGCAAGGACGCGCTCTATCGACTGCGGCTTGAGCATGCTTTTGGTGCACTGTCGATAGCGCGCTGGACTTCGGGCAAGAAGATTGAGAGTTCGAAACCTGCTCCCTGCTTGTTTGAAGTCCTACACAATTATCAGTTTATTATTTGGTTTATATTGCCCATTCATTGTCAGTTAGAGACAGTGCATTGGGACCCAAAAGCACAATCAGTGCTCTAACTCCCCCTTGGTCGTTAAGGCAAATCTTTTTCTGAAAGCAACTTTAAACATTTTTTTTCAATACAAAATAATTGTTCTGAAAGCCAAAACGAGGCTTCAAAGTAAAAAAGAAGATTTGCGATCAAATATTTAGTAATAGAGCACAAAACTTTATGCATTTTATTCCCCCAAAATATTTCGAGAACAAAACTCGCTATAACAACCACCCTCCAATTTGGCAATTTTTTTTGAGTTTCAGTTTGGCTACAACCAATACTGTTCAGCCTTTCTTTCCGACACAAAGGAAGTCATAGCGGACACCTATGAAGAAGGACTGTGTCATGATGGCATCTCAGATAAGCAGCACTGGGCATTCTTCCGTCCAACGTTAACATAGCTCCTACGATTCAGTGTCGGTTCATAACATTACATTATATATTACATAGATACATACCGTAGAATTATAAATCATGCAATTATTATTCTCAAGCTAACCAAAAGCATTTAGCAACGAACGCCTGTTCTCGCCATTTACAGTTGAATTAATCTAACTTTCTTTCATGTCAACTCATAAGCCATGTCGTATTTGTTTCATAGTCGATATAAAATCAAATCAAATCAAATTTTATTTGTCACATACACATGGTTAGCAGATGTTAATGCGAGTGTAGCGAAATGCTTGTGCTTCTAGTTCCGACAATGCAGTAATAACGAACAAGTAATCTAACTAACAATTCCAAAAAAACTACTGTCTTATACACAGTGTAAGGGGATAAGGAATATGTACATAAGGATATATGAATGAGTGATGGTACAAAGCAGCAAAGGCAAGATACAGTAGATGATATCGAGTACAGTATAACATATGAGATGAGTATGTAAACAAAGTGGCATAGTTAAAGTGGCTAGTGATACATGTATTACATAAGGATGCAGTCGATGATATAGAGTACAGTATATACATATGCATATGAGATGAATAATGTAGGGTAAGTAACATTATATAAGGTAGCATTGTTTAAAGTGGCTAGTGATATATTTACATAATTTCCCATCAATTCCCATTATTAAAGTGGCTGGAGTTGAGTCAGTGTCATTGACAGTGTGTTGGCAGCAGCCACTCAATGTTAGTGGTGGCTGTTTAACAGTCTGATGGCCTTGAGATAGAAGCTGTTTTTCAGTCTCTCGGTCCCAGCTTTGATGCACCTGTACTGACCTCGCCTTCTGGATGACAGCGGGGTGAACAGGCAGTGGCTCGGGTGGTTGATGTCCTTGATGATCTTTATGGCCTTCCTGTAGCATCGGGTGGTGTAGGTGTCCTGGAGGGCAGGTAGTTTGCCCCCGGTGATGCGTTGTGCAGACCTCACTACCCTCTGGATAGCCTTACGGTTGAGGGCGGTGCAGTTGCCATACCAGGCGGTGATACACCCCGCCAGGATGCTCTCGATTGTGCATCTGTAGAAGTTTGTGAGTGCTTTTGGTGACAAGCCGAATTTCTTCAGCCTCCTGAGGTTGAAGAGGCGCTGCTGCGCCTTCTTCACGATGCTGTCTGTGTGAGTGGACCAATTCAGTTTGTCTGTGATGTGTATGCCAAGGAACTTAAAACTTGCTACCCTCTCCACTACTGTTCCATCGATGTGGATAGGGGGGTGTTCCCTCTGCTGTTTCCTGAAGTCCACAATCATCTCCTTAGTTTTGTTGACGTTGAGTGTGAGGTTATTTTCCTGACACCACACTCCGAGGGCCCTCACCTCCTCCCTGTAGGCCGTCTCGTCGTTGTTGGTAATCAAGCCTACCACTGTTGTGTCGTCCGCAAACTTGATGATTGAGTTGGAGGCGTGCGTGGCCATGCAGTCGTGGGTAAACAGGGAGTACAGGAGAGGGCTCAGAACGCACCCTTGTGGGGCCCCAGTGTTGAGGATCAGAGGGGTGGAGATGTTGTTGCCTACCCTCACCACCTGGGGGCGGCCCGTCAGGAAGTCCGTTACACATGACAGTGACAGTGTAACGGTTAGCTTTGTTTACAGAAGGATGAAAGAGCACAATATGTCTGTCAGGGAATGCTATTCTGATATGCCAGATGAGTTAGACAAGAAAGTCAGCGCCATTAAGGCAAGGATGCCCCATGCGGGCTTTAGAATGGTCAAAGAAAGTCTCAGAGTAGACCATCGTGTACAATGGCGAAGAGTCTTTGCAGCGTGTAGATGGTGAAGGTATCATTGGCAAAAATGCTCTGTTCCTCCATCCCTGTCTCTCGTCCACATTGATTACAAACCATACATTGATAAGGTACTAAGATTTATAATGTCTCCATCAAATCTAAGAAGTTATTTTAACTTTTTTATTCTTACTTATTCCTAGACAAATGTTCAATGATGTATGAAATTGGAGTTGTTCTTCATCAACTGGTAATACATAAATAATGAAGCAGGTTAATATGTTAAACATTGCACTTTTAATTCCAATGCTTTTTTTTCAAGATACTAACCTGTTGTATATTATTTTGTATACATATTGCATATAGTATACATATTGCATATTTCCCAGCACCTAATGAACCACAAAGGTGTCCATAACCAGAGGTAATTAAACTGTTCTGTGTTCTCTTTCTCTCTTCCTCTCTTCCTGTCTTGTTGTGCATGGAACCTGTCTCACATGCACAGTTTGGAGGAAGAATGATACCTTGACCTGTCAAATTCTATCTACCTCTTCTGTGTGGGATATGTGTACCTGTCTTGTCTGCGGGCAGATCTGCAGCATTTCACAGAGAGTTGGAATAATCACCTTTTAAGTACAGAGGCGAACCTGACACCTCACCAACTGTGCCATATCGGAATGCTCCAAACTAGAGGTCGACAGATTATGATTTTTCAATGCCGATACCGATAATTGGAGGACCAAAAAAGCCGATGCCGATTAAATCGGACGATTTTGAAATGTTTTATTTGTAATAATGACAATTACAACAATACTGATTTAACACTTAACTTAATATAAAACATCAATAAAATCAATTTACCCTCAAATAAATAATGAAACATGTTCAATTTGGTTTAAATAATGCAAAAACAAAGTGTTGGAGAAGAAAGTAATATGTGCCATGTAAAATATGTGCCATGTAAAAAAGCTAACGTTTAAGTTCCTTGCTCAGAACATGAGAACATATGAAAGTTGGTGGTTCCTTTTAAGATGAGACTTCAATATTCCAAGGTAAGAGGTTTTAAGTTGTAGTTAATATAGTATTTATAGGACTATTTCTCTCTATACCATTTGTATTTCATATACCTTTGACTATTGGATGTTCTTATAGGCACTATTGTATTGCCAGTGTAACAGTATAGCTTCCGTTCCCCTCCTTGGGCTCAAACCAGGAACACGTCGACAACAGCCACACACGAAGCATCGTTACCCATCGCTCCACGCTCCGCGGCCCTTGCAGCGCAAGGGGAATAACTACTCCAAATCTTAAAGCGAGTGAAACAGTATTAGCGCACAACCAGCTAGCCATTTCACAATGGTTACACCAGCCATTAGGCTGATAGGCTTGAAGTCATAAACAGCGCTGTGCTTGCGAAGAGCTGCTGGCAAAACGCACAAGTGCTGTTTGAATGAATGATTACGGGCCTGCTGCTGCTTAGTCAGACTTCTCTACCAAATCAGACTTAATTATAACAAAACAACACACAGAAATACGAGCCTTTGGTCATTAATATGATCGAATCCGGAAACTATCATTTAGAAAACAAAACGTTTATTATTTCAGTGAAATACGGAACCGTTCGGTATTTTATCTAACGGGTAGAATCACTTAATCTAAATATTCTTGTTATATTGCACAACCTTCAATGTATGTCATAATTACGTAAAATTCTGGCAAATTAGTTCGCAATGAGCCAGGCAGCCCAAACTGTTGCATACAGTGCCTTGCGAAAGTATTCGGCCCCCTTGAACTTTGCGACCTTTTGCCACATTTCAGGCTTAAAACATAAAGATATAAAACTGTATTTTTTTGTGAAGAATCAACAACAAGTGGGACACAATCATGAAGTGGAACGACATTTATTGGATATTTCAAACTTTTTTAACAAATCAAAAACTGAAAAATTGGGCGTGCAAAATTATTCAGCCCCCTTAAGTTAATACTTTGTAGCGCCACCTTTTGCTGCGATTACAGCTGTAAGTCGCTTGGGGTATGTCTCTATCAGTTTTGCACATCGAGAGACTGACATTTTTTCCCATTCCTCCTTGCAAAACAGCTTGAGCTCAGTGAGGTTGGATGGAGAGCATTTGTGAACAGCAGTTTTCAGTTCTTTCCACAGATTCTCGATTGGATTCAGGTCTGGACTTTGACTTGGCCATTCTAACACCTGGATATGTTTATTTTTGAACCATTCCATTGTAGATTTTGCTTTATGTTTTGGATCATTGTCTTGTTGGAAGACAAATCTCCGTCCCAGTCTCAGGTCTTTTGCAGACTCCATCAGGTTTTCTTCCAGAATGGTCCTGTATTTGGCTCCATCCATCTTCCCATCAATTTTAACCATCTTCCCTGTCCCTGCTGAAGAAAAGCAGGCCCAAACCATGATGCTGCCACCACCATGTTTGACAGTGTGGATGGTGTGTTCAGGTGATGAGCTGTGTTGCTTTTACGCCAAACATAACGTTTTGCATTGTTGCCAAAAAGTTCAATTTTGGTTTCATCTGACCAGAGCACCTTCTTCCACATGTTTGGTGTGTCTCCCAGGTGGCTTGTGGCAAACTTTAAACAACACTTTTTATGGATATCTTTAAGAAATGGGTTTCTTCTTGCCACTCTTCCATAAAGGCCAGATTTGTGCAATATACGACTGATTGTTGTCCTATGGACAGAGTCTCTCACCTCAGCTGTAGAACTCTGCAGTTCATCCAGAGTGATCATGGGCCTCTTGGCTGCATCTCTGATCAGTCTTCTCCTTGTATGAGCTGAAAGTTTAGAGGGACGGCCAGGTCTTGGTAGATTTGCAGTGGTCTGATACTCCTTCCATTTCAATATTATCGCTTGCACAGTGCTCCTTGGGATGTTTAAAGCTTGGGAAATCTTTTTGTATCCAAATCTGGCTTTAAACTTCTTCACAACAGTATCTCGGACCTGCCTGGTGTGTTCCTTGTTCTTCATGATGCTCTCTGCGCTTTTAACGGACCTCTGAGACTATCACAGTGCAGGTGCATTTATACAGAGACTTGATTACACACAGGTGGATTGTATTTATCATCATTAGTCATTTAGGTCAACATTGGATCATTCAGAGATCCTCACTGAACTTCTGGAGAGAGTTTGCTGCACTGAAAGTAAAGGGGCTGAATAATTTTGCACGCCCAATTTTTCAGTTTTTGATTTGTTAAAAAAGTTTGAAATATCCAATAAATGTCATTCCACTTCATGATTGTGTCCCACTTGTTGTTGATTCTTCACAAAAAAATACAGTTTTATATCTTTATGTTTGAAGCCTGACATGTGGCAAAAGGTCGCAAAGTTCAACGGGGCCGAATACTTTCGCAAGGCACTGTATACCCTGACTCTGCATGCAATGAACGCAAGAGAAATTACACAATTTCACCTGGTTAATATTGCCTGCTAAACTGGATTAGTAGTTATAACTAGTGATTATGATTGATTGCTTTTTATAAGATAAGTTTAATGCTAGCTAGCAATTTACTTTGGCTTCTACTGCATTCGCGTAACAGGCAGGCTACTTGTGGAGTGCAATGGTTAGAGCGTTGGACTAGTTAACTGTGCGGTTGCAAGATTGGAACCCCTGAGCTGACAAGGTCTAAAATGTGTCGTTCTGCCCCTGAACAAGGCAATTAACCCACACTTCCTAGGCAGTCATTGAAAATAAGAATGTGTTCTTAACTGACTTGCCTAGTTAAATAAAAGGTATAATATATATATATATATTTTTAAATCGGAAATCAGCGCCCAAAACTACCGATTTCCGATTGTTATGAAAACTTGAAATCGGCCCTAATTAATCGGCCATTCCGATTAATCGGTAGACCTCTACTCCAAACACCTGTGCACATTTTTGTTTTTGCCTTAGCACTACACAGCTGATTAAAATGTTCAAGTCATCATCAAGCTTCAAGTGGTATTTATGTCTAATAATTATCTTCTATTATCTTCTATTATCTTCTATTGTTTGTCCTCACGTGTCTGTTTTTCAGCATAAAGTACTCTTTGGCCACTTAGTGTGGACACCAGGTGAGACCACACACCTACAGTCTCTCTCCTTCACATCATCCCTCTCCCCCTTCTCTCTAAATCCTCTAGGTTATATCAGCTGTGTCGGTGAACCCCTCCCACCTTTGAACTGACTGACACAGAGGGCACAGCATGATCACAGGTGAGAGGTTGGGTCAACAGGAAGTATTGTTAAAGAGATGTTTTACATTGAAAAACAGATAGAGATGTAGTAGTCCCAGAGTTTATGACGCCTTGGATGTCATGGTGAGAGCAGAGCAGGGTGAAAAAACAACACAGACACAGTATTATGCCACAGATAACCTTATCTGTGTTGACACCAAGTAGGCAATCATTGGCTTAGAGGGAAATACACACACACTGCTGATGGCTCCCTCTAGTGTAATAAGTCTTAAACTGCAGCTACCCAAATGAGCCTTTGAAACTGGCCAAGTGTGGTGGCTTTTGGGGAAAAGGGTTTTGATTTAGATCCTAATTGTAATGTTCCTCCTGTGCCTCTCACTCCTCATTTACCCAGTCAATATTATATATCCAATTTAGCAGACGCTTTATTCCAAGCATTTTACATTTGTGGTTGTACACATTTTCGTATGTGTGGCGCCAGGGGGAATGTAATCCACTATCCTGACTGCAGAGTTGCAAGTGCTATGCTCTACCAATTTTAGCCACATCAGTGAGTAAGCCTCTCTGACTTAGACTAGATACAGGTCCCCTCAGTTCAAGTTCAATGCTGATGGGCTTTCTGGATTATAGTGTTTAGCAAGGGTTAAAGGCTTTAACACAGATATTTAATGCAAATATAACCAACCGCCTCTTGTCTCCCTGTTCCTCTTACCCTTCCTCTCTCCCTCTTGTCTGTTCTTCCTGAGTCTCTCTCTCTCTTTCTCACTCCCCATCTCCTTCATCACTCTCTCACTGTCTCCCTGTTCCTCTCTCATCCTTGTTTCCTTGTACTTTAAGTGTCATTAGGCTGTAAATCTGAAGAAATCTATGCTTAATCCAGTAAGACTGTAATGTAGTGTGTCAACTCTGTCTGAACAGGATTAAAGTGGGGGTGTTAATGTGTTTGTCTGTGTATGTATGCGTGTGCACCAAGGTGTGTGTCTGTGTGCAGCATGATTGGTGTGTCTACTTGAGTACCTGACTTTGTGTGTGTGGCTCTGTATCCCAAACACTGACTGAATGGCATACTTGTGAATTTTTGTTATCTCAATTTGGATTTCTTTGTTCGACATTACTGATATTTAAGGATTGTTCGGTCTTGGTCATTCCTCATTTGAGATAGGGATCTATTGTGCCTGGTGTGGATTATTGTGGACATCTCTTCTGGAATAACCACTTTTCTGAGACCAGGCAATGTCCAGGAAACAGAAGTAAGAAATCTGAATATTTAGATGTAGACATGGGAATATTGTAGGGTTAGAAAAGATAATTGGACTCTATTTGTGTAGATATGAGTTAAATTAGTTTGAAAGCTTTAGAGGTCTTGTCATGATAATAGTCCAGCATAATGCCTTTTATTTCTGATTGTTAAATGTGCATGAGATACTTTGTAACTGTAGGAGCGATACCTTCTTATTGTGATCAGCAGGACAATCTGGATGTCATTGAAACTATGTCTATTTAAAGACTATTTGACGGCAGCTTCTGAAAGTCTGTGACTCAAACCTTAAGGTTTGCTTGTCTGGAGTATGTCTGGCATATCACTATAATCTATTTAGAAAACAAACACATAAAAGGAATTCACAGTAAACAAAATTCTCACAATAACTTCTACATATGACTGAAAGTTGTTTGATGTGATGTGAACCTCTTTACCACTAATGAAATGTTCATTTAAAGCCTTAATCCTCTTTAGGGATAATTTAGTTCTATACGTAATTCTATTCCAGTCTGGATGGCAGCCATTTTCTTAAGGACAGCAATGCCTTCTTGACCTCAGTGGTCTTTTAATTATTTTTCGTTAAGATGGAATTGATTTACATCAGAACTGGCAGTTGCTTAGGGGTTTGTTCCAAACCTGACCCGAACCATTGGAATAGTCTCAAAATTGCAAACTCCACCCATTCTGCACACAGTAAAGCTTAATCTGAATCAAGTGCACCTCAAGTATACAATAATACATTTGAAAGCATTACACATAAAACAGTCATGTCTAACTGTTTCCTCTCCAGTCTACATCTGCATTTACACTGGCAGCCCAATTCTGATTGTTTTATTCACTCATTGTTTTTTTTTACCATTCAGATCAGCTTTTATGCCAATAATTGTTTAAAAGATCAGAATTGTGCTGCCTGTGTAAATACAGTTTATGCATTTATATCAGCAATCTAGATCTCAAGAGTTTAATCCAGGGTAGTCAACACTACTCTCCTGCTTCCTAATCCACTGGTTAGCTACTGAAGCTGACCTCTATAAACGTGACTACACATTGTTATACAATATATATAATTAACTGTTAGACTGTTAGACTCTGAAACGCACTAGCCTATACACAGGGACAAACAGTTGGAGATCAGCCATGCTCAACATTCCGGCTTGTTGTATGCAGCTGATTGTGTGTGCTGTCTGTTTTGTGTGTTTTTTTGTGTGTATATATTTAAATTGATACAGTGTTGTTTGTGTGTGTGTGTTTATAACTATGTGTTTTTCTCAAGCAGGTGGCAGGAGGCCCTCGTTGTATACCCCAAGGCCCACAAACTGACACAGAAGAAGAAGAGGAAAGTGGACACACCCACATCCCAGGTAGACCCGGTCTTCCGACTCATCATAACACAACCACAGATACTGTAAACCCGCCTTCTTTTCCTCATTGTTCTACCTCTATAGCTTTGTCAACAACATGGTGAGATGATGTCTAGTACAGTCCAGTCTAGTACAGTCCAATGCTGGGATGAATTCTATATACACAATACAACTTGTGTATATAGCTGAAACTACACAACGGATGTTGTGGGATGCAGACTCATTTTGACTACTTGAGGTCTGAAAAGGTTGGAAAAACATTTGGAGTGAACTAAAGAGTTTGTTTATGACTGCATCAGTAGCAGAGTCAGGACTTTCCTGGCAGCAGGCTGGAGCCAATTGATTTCACCCTGCTTTATAAATGGTGCAGCCACAGATAGATGGGCCCTACTGATTGATTATTGTGTGTGTGTGTGTGTGTGTACTTGGTGAGGTTGCAGCTCTCAAGATTTGCACATCTCCCAATGGCATTCCGTCTTCCTAGAACGTCTGTCTGATGGCATCATGTGCTCTAGTGTAATTAAGCATTAGTCAGACTTGTGTGTGTATACAGTATGTGATTTACACTTGCTCGTGTGTGTGTGTGTGTGTGTGTGTGTGGGGAGGGAGGGACTTTTAGCGTTGTTGGTCAACCGGCTGTGTGATTAAAGGCCCAGTCAGATGGCCACATTAACAGAATTAGCTGCAGCGATCTGATCAGGATTAAAGGACACTCCCCTCCCAGGCTGATGGGATTGAGAGGCGGAGGAGCAGCCGTGTCCCAAATGGCACCCCATTCCATATATAGTGAAATAATTTTGACCTGGGTCCATACGTTACCATTTGGGACGCACGCAGGGGACGTGGTGGTGCTCCGTGGGACATTAAACTTGATGAGGGAGAGGAGCTAACTGGACTACATAGGGGATTCCTCGTCGAGTCAGATGGGAAACAGTTTACATTGGTCGTCCAGTGGTAGCAGTTGGGAGTCTCCACAGATTTGATTGAAATGTACTTCTGCATCCTCATCATTTCTCGTCTCTTTCTCCCTCTTATTTGTCTGTTTCGAGTGACTCACATTATCTCCCTCTCTCGCTCTGACTCAATCTCTGTCTGTCTTTCAATCTCTCTCTCCTTCTCTTACCTCTTTATTTCTTTCTCTCTCTCACTCTCCTTCCAGGAACCCGGGCCAGCTAGGGTGGCTGTGACCAGTGGAGTTGACCAGCTGGGCATCAGCAGAAAAAATACTGTTAGCATTAAAAGTAACAGCAGTGCTACTAGGGGCAGTGCTGGAAGTGCTAATGGTAGCTACAGCAGTTGCCCTAGCTGTAGCATCAGCAAAAGCGCTAGCAGCAAAAGCAGCTATAGTGTTAGCACTAGCCGACACGGCAGTGCTTGCAAAGCCATGGTGGAGAAGACTCCGACAGGTCGGTCCTGGCGGTGCCAGGAGGAACAACAGCAGAGGATAGGAGGTGGGAGAAGAACCCTCCCAAGCAGCCGCAGTTCTCCATCCATCAGCACCTCCTCTTCTCTCTGCTCTTTGTCTCCCTCCATGAGTGGCAGCGCTTCCCTCGACCAGCTCAGTCAAACCATCTCCAGAGACGGTAAGAGCAAACATATGGTCCATTGTTTGTTTTTATGGTTTTTGTGGCTTTAATGTGTGTTCATACTTGTTTTTCTATGCAATGGAGTGCTATGGGTATTTTGGTTTGTGCATCTGTTTAATGTGAGAGAGTTGTGTGTGAGGAGATTTTTGTTACTTTATGGTATTGTGTTAACTTTATGTAAACTGTGCTATGCCACCTTTTTGTTAAGAGAGGATGTACTTGGGACATGTTATACACAGGTATGTCAAATAATTGACAGAGTTAACCAAAGTGGAAAGATTTATTACAGATAAAGAGGCAATACATACAATTAATGAGACAGGTCACCACAACTTGAACAGACTAATTGTCTGGAACTACAGCTTAGAGGGCACACACAATGAATTAGCAGCAGGGCAAGGAATAACACCAAGTATTTCACACTTGTTGTAAGATGGCACACTTGAGATTAAACACTCTGAAAGATGATAACACACTTTGTGATAATTAGAATGCAAAAGCACACACGTGAATTCATAAGACTGCTACTCTATAACCAAAATAGCCCCTCCAAAAGGCAGCCAGCCCTGAAGGTCTCTGGAGAAGGGGTGACAAAATAAGACAAACATATAAACACATAACAAAGAAAAATGTAACTCGTCCGCCTGCCAAGGCAGCCCCAACTCTTTTGCCTCAATACCAGCTCATTCGCTTAGGCAAAGAAAAACTACATCTAACATATGTAAGGAACACGCCTTTATGCTGCCGACTCAAGAAAATGCTGCAAACTGGTTCAGGGTATCAGTCAACATACCAGGGTAGCTACAAACAGCACAGGAATTAAATCATCAATCAGTATTGATCACATCTTTACTAATGCTGCAGAAATTAGCTTGAAGGCAGTATCCAGATCCATCGGATGTAGTGATCACAATATAGTAGCCATATCTAGGAAAACCAAAGTTCCAAAGGCTGAGCCTAATATAATATAGTGTCATACAATAAGTTTTGTAGTGATTCCTATGTTATTGATGTAAAGACTATCTGTTGGTCAGTGGTGTGTAATGAGGAGAAAACAGACACTGCACTTGACACATTTATGAAATTGCTCATTCCAGTTGCTAATAAGCATGCACTCATTAAGAAAATGACTGTAAGCTTTGGAACACCTTAAATGAAATTCTGGGAAAAAAGGCAAACTCATCTCCATCATTCATTGAATCAGATGGCTCATTAATCAGAAAACCAACTGATATTGCCAACTACTTTAAATTATTTTTTCAAATCGGCAAGATTAGCAAATTTAGGCATGACATGCCAGCAACAAATGCTGACATGACACACCCAAGTATATTATGAAATTATGAAAGACAAGCATTGTAATTTTAAATTCCATAAAGTTATTGTGGGAGAGGTGAATTTTTTGTTGTTGTTGTCTATCAACAATGACAAGCCACCGGGGTCTGACAACTTGGATGGAAAATTACTGAGGATAATAGCGGACGATATTGCCACTCCTAATTGTCATATTTTCAATTTAAGCCTCTAGAATGTGTGTGCCCCCCGGCTTGAAGGGAAGCAAAAGTCATTCCGCTACCTAAGAATAGTAAAGCCCCCCTTACTGGCTCAAATAGCCAACCAATCAGCCTGTGACTAACCCTTAGTAAACTTTTGGGAAAAATTGTGTTTGACCAGATACAATGCTATTTTACAGTAAACAAATTGACAAACTTTCAGCATGCTTATAGAGAAGGACATTCAACAAGCTCAGCACTTACACAAATGATTGATGATTGGCTGACAGAAATTTATGATAAAAAGATTGTGGGGGCTGTTTTGTTAGACTTTAGTGTGGCTTTTGTCATTATCGATCATAGTCTGCTGCTGGCAAAACTGATGTGTTATGGCTTTACACCCCCTGCTATATTCTGGATAAAGAGTTACCTGTCTAGCAGAACACAGAGGGGGTTCTTTAATGGAAGCCTCTCCAACATAATCCAGGTAGAATGAGTTATTCCAAGGCAGATGTCTAGGCCCATTACTTTTTCCATATTTTCTAATGAATTTCCACTGGCTTTGAGGATAACCAGAGTGTCTATGCAAGCAAATTTGGTGATACACAAAGCAACTCAAACGGTATTGAAATTGCATAAATTTTTTGAATACATCTCGTGTCTGACACGTCTCTTGTTATGTGGGT
Source organism: Oncorhynchus kisutch (assembly GCF_002021735.2). Taxonomy (NCBI): domain Eukaryota; kingdom Metazoa; phylum Chordata; class Actinopteri; order Salmoniformes; family Salmonidae; genus Oncorhynchus; species Oncorhynchus kisutch. The sequence continues at coordinate 60,547,250 of NC_034179.2, read as the reverse complement.
CAGAGCTACACTGACGGATGTGTTGACATGTTTTGAATGACCCTTCCTCCCTTTTTGTTCCATGCTGGCTGAAGACCTGAACACCAGACAAAGATGACAGGGGAGACATAAATATCTGTGCCATAGATGATAGTGTAAATTTTGAATTATGTTTGCTGACACCCTACATTCAAATTTTGTCACGAGTAGAGTAACTTTTGAGCTATATAAACCACATCCCTCTGCAAACAAGCATTCTCCGATGTTGGTTACAAGAGGGTACTTTTTAAACTAGGTTACTGTAATCCCCTTAATAATCCCGCCTCCTAAAGTGTTTGACATGTGGGAGGGGACTAATAACTAAATGATCATACTTTATCCATGTATAAGCAAGTAATTGTTCATACTTTGATCATCATACTTTGATCTGGTTTCATCCAAATATAATTTTTGATTTTGACTGTTCATGACCTATGTTTAAAATCTGCGTTGTGTTGGAATGGTGTGAGCGTATACCGCTCATTAAAAATATTCATGCAAGTAGAATGCTGATTGGACATCTCTTCCTCCTCTAGACCGCCAATTGGCTAATCCTCCTGAGGAGTATTACATCATACTCTACGAGGAAATATCAAGCATTTTTGAAACGGTCGGGTTTTTTGTGCTTTTTCTCTCTCCAATTTATGCTTTGGTCAAATAGAAGTATAGAATGAGTCAACAACATTAATTGGGTATGAGTTATCAGAATATACATTTTTAAAAGTAAGATTTTCACTGGGCAGTTACAGTGCCTTCCACATTTTGTTGTTGCAGCCTTAATTCCAAATGGATTAAATATTTTTTTTTCTCACCCATCTACACACAATATCCCATAATGATAAAGTGAAAACATGTTTTAAAAAATTCTAGCAATTTTGGAAAATGTGATACAGAAATATCTCATTTACAAAACTATTCACACAACTGAGTCATTACTTTGTAGACGCCCCTGTATCTTCGTAGTGACTGGGTCTATCTATACACCATCCAAAGTGTAATTAATATCTTCACCATGCTCAAAGTTATATTCAATGTCTGCTTTTTTTATTTATTTCTACACATCTACCCATAGGTGCCCTTCTTCGCAAGGCATTGGACAACCTCCCTGGTCTTTGCGGTTGAATCTGTGTTTGAAATTCACAGCACTAAGTGCTGAAGCGCGTAAAAATTGTCTGTCCTCGCCTGGTTGCAACACTCACTACCGAGTTCCAAACTGCCTCTGCAAGGAACATCAGCACAAGAACTGTTCGTCTGAAGCTTCATGAAATGTGTTTTCATGGCCGAGTAGCCGCACACAAGCCTAAGATCACCATGCGCAATGCCAATAGTCAGCTGGAGTGGTGTATTGCTTGCTACCATTAGACTCTGGAGCAGTGGAAACACGTTCTCTGGAGTGATGAATCACCCTTCACCATCTGGCAGTCCGACAGACGGATCTGGATTTGGCGGATGTCAGGAGAATGCTACCTGCCCGACTTCATAGTGCCAACTGTAAAGGCCTTTTAATTCCAGTGAAGGGAAATCTTACATCATATATTGACATTCTGTGCTTCCAACTTTGTGGCAACAGGAAATGACAGGAAAAATCCCCTTTCCGATTGTTTGGGGCATCTGGAAAAAAGCTTGTCCGGAGAAGACAAGGTGAGCGCTACCATCAGTCCTGTGTCATGCCAACAGTAAAGCATCCTGAGACCATTCATGTGTGGGGTTGCTTCTCAGCCAAGGGAGTGGGCTCACTCACAATTTTGCCTGAGAACACAGCCATGAGTAAAGAATGGTATCAACACATTCTCCGAGAGCAACTTCTCCCAACCATCCAGGAACAGTTTGGTGACAAACAATGCCTTTTCCAGCATGATGGAGCACCTTGCCATAAGGCAAAAGTGATAACTAAGTGGCTCGGGGAACAAAACATTGATATTTTGGGTCCATGGATAAGAAACTCCTCAGATCTTAATCCCATTGAGAACGTGTGATCAATCATCAAGAGGTTGGTGGACAAACAAAAACCCACAAATTCGGACCAACTCCAAGCATTGATTATGCAAGAATGGGCTGCCATCAGTCAGGATGTGGCCCAGAAGTTAATTGACAGCATGTCAGGGCGGATTGCAGAGGTCTTGAAAAAGAAGGGTCAACACTGCAAATATTGACTCTTTGTATCAAGTTCATGTAATTGTCAATAAAAACCTTTGACACTTATGAAATGCTTGTAATTATAATTCAGTATTCCATAGTAACATCTGACAAAATATCTAAAGACACTGAAGCAGCAAACTTTGTGAAAATTAATATTTGTGTCATTCTCAAAACTTTTGGCCACGACTGTACTCAAAACATTTCAGCTTTTCATTTTTAATTATTTCATACACATTTCTAAATACATAATTCCACTTTGACATTATGGGGTATTGTGTGTAGGCCAGCAATTTTTTTTTTTTATATATATATACTGTGCCATTCTAAAGTTTAGACAAACCTACTCACTCAAGGGTTTTTCTTTATTTGACTATTTTCTACATTGTAGAATGTTTGTGAAGACATCAAAACTATGAAATAACACATGGAATCATGTAGTAACCAAAAAAGGGTTAAAGAGCTTTGTACTCTCTTGGCATTCTCTCAACCAGCTTCATGAGGTAGTCACCTGGAATGCATTTCAATTAACAGGTATAGTGGCTTGCGAAAGTAATCACCCCCCTAAAAAAAATTATATTATGTTGTCTTACAACCTGGATTTTTTTTCTATCATTTGATTTACACAATATGCCTACCACTTTGAAGTTGCAAAATATTTTTTCCTGTGAAACAAACAAAACAAAAAAACTCTAAACTTGAGCGTGCATAACTATTCCCCCCCCCCCCCCCCAAAGTCAATACTTTAGAGCCACCTTTTGCAGCAATTACAGCTGCAAGTCTCTCTAAGTTTGGCACATCTAGCCACTGGGATTTGTGCCTATTATTCAAGGCAAAACTGCTCCAGCTCCTTCAAGTTGGTTCCGCCGATGTACAGCAATCTCTAAGTCATACCACAGATTCTCAATTGGATTGAGGTCTGGGCTTTGACTAGGCCATTCCAAGACATTTAAATGTTTCCCCTCAAACCCCTCAAACCACTCGAGTGTTGCTTTAGCAGTGAACCTCCATCCCAGTCTCAAATCTCTGGAAAACTGAATCAGGTTTCCCTCAAGAATTTCCCTGTATTTAGGACCATCTATCCCTTCAGTTCTGGCCAGTTTCCCAGTCCCTGCCGATGAAAAACATCCCCACAGCACGATGCTGCCACAACCATGCTTCACTGTGGGAAGGGTTTTCTCTGGGGGATGAGTACCTTCTTCCATATGTTTGGGGAGTCTCCCACATGCCTTTTGGCGAACGCCAAATGTGTTTTCTTATTTTTTTCTTTAACTTCTTATGGCTGCAATCCCGTTAACGGGAGCAATATAACAACAGCCAGTCAAAGTGTAGGGTGCCATTCTCAAAACATCAAAAATCTCATAATTAACATTCCTCAAACATACATGTATCTCATACCATTGTAAATATATTATTGTTGTTAATCCCACCAAAGTGTCTGATTTCAAATATGCTTTACAGCAAAAGCACCACAAACGATCATGTTAGGTCACCACATACAGCCACAGAAAAACACAGCCATTTTTTCCCAGCCAAAGAGAGGAGTTTCAAAAAGCAGATAGAGATAAAATTCATCACTAACCTTTGATGATCTTCATCAGATAACACTAATAGGACTTCATGTTACACAATACATGTATGTTTTGTTTGATAAGGTTCATATTTATCAAAATATGAGTTTACATTGGCTCGTTACATTTACTAGTTCCAAAAACATCCAGTGATTTTGCATAGCCACATCATTCAACAGAAATACTCATCATACATGTAGATGATAATACAAGTTATACACATGGAATTATAGATATAGCTCTCCTTAATGCAACCGCTGTGTCTGATTTCGGAATAAGCCAGCCATGCAATAATCTGAGATGGTGCTCAGAAACATTTGTCACAATAGCCGCCATGTTGACGTCAACATAAACAAGAAATTACATGATAAATATTCCCTTACCTTTGATGATCTACATCAGAAAACACTCCAGGAATTCCAGGTCCACAATAAATGTTTGTTTTGTTTGAAAATGTCCGTTATTTATGTCCAAATACCTTCTTTTGTTAGCGCATTTGGTATACATATAAACGCTCATTCTGGTCAGCGTTATATCGGTCAAAAACATCAAAAAGTTATTTACAGGTCGAAGAAACATTTCAAACTATGTACAGAATCAATCATTAGAATGTTTTTAACATATGTCTTCAATAAAGTTCCAACCGGACTATTCCTTCTTGTCTTCATGAGCCATGGAACGCAAGTGACTACTATGAGGAATAAGCATGATCAGAAAATGGCTGACTGCCAGACACCTGACTGATTCTGCTATCATTCACTCCCACAACACCATAGAAGTCTCATTATAATTTCTATTGATGGTTGACATCTAGTGGAACCCCTAGGCAGTGCAACATAATTAACATCTCAAGGGGATTTCATTGGGGACTCTGAATCCAAACAAAGCTCAGATTTCTCACCTCCTGTTTTGATTTCTCCTCAGGATTTTGCTTGCCATATGACTTCTGTTATACTCACAGACATCATTCAAACAGCTTTAGAAACTTTAGAGTGTTTTCTATCCAATACTAATAATAATATACATACAGTGGGGAGAACAAGTATTTGATACACTGCCGATTTTGCAGGTTTTCCTACTTACAAAGCATGTAGAGGTCTGTAATTTTTATCATAGGTACACTTCAACTGTGAGAGGTGAGATCTTGCATGGAGCCCCAGACCGAGGGTGATTGACCGTCATCTTGAACTTCTTCCATTTTCTAATAATTGCGGCAACAGTTGTTGCCTTCTCACATGGCTGCTTGCCTATTGTCCTGTAGCCCATCCCAGCCTTGTGCAGGTTTACAATTGTATCCCTGATGTCCTTACACAGCTCTCTGGTCTTGGACATTGTGGAGAGGTTGTAGTCTGTTTGATTGAGTGTGTGGACAGGTGTCTTTTATACACGTAACACGTTCAAACAGGTGCAGTTAATACAGGTAATGAGTGGAGAACAGGAGGGCTTCTTAAAGAAAAACGAATAGGTCTGTGAGATCCGGAATTCTTACTGGTTGGTAGGTGATCAAATACTTATATCATGCAATAAAATGCAAATGAATTACTTAAAAATCATACAATGTGATTTTCTGGATTTTTGTTTTAGATTCCGTCTCTCACAGTTGAAGTGTACCTATGATACAAATTACAGACCTCTACATACTTTGTAAATAGGACAACCTGCAAAATCGGCAGGGTATCAAATACTTGTTCTTTCCACTGTATATTAGCAACTGAGACTGAGGATTAGGCAGTTTACTTTGGGCAACTTATTTATCCAAGCTACTCAATACTGCCCCCCAGCCATAAGAAGTTAAGCAATGGCCACTCTTCTATAAAGCCCAGCTCTGTGGAGTGTATGGCTTAACTTCTTGGTGACAGGGGGGCAGTATTGAGTAGCTTGGATAAATAAGGTGCCCAGAGTAAACTGCCTGCTACTCTGTCCCAGATGCTACTATATGCATATTATTATTATTATTATTCTGTTTGAATTATGTCTGTGAGTATAACAGAACTCATATGGCAGGCGAAAACCTGACTAAAATCCAACCAGGAAGTGGGTAATCTGAGGTTTGCAGTTTTTCAACTCTTTGCCATTCCAATATACAGTGTAAATGGGGTCATATTGCACTTCAACAATCTTTAGAACGTTGTTTCAGGCTTCTACTGCGAAGTGGGGGCGAATGAAAGCTGATTGAGCCAGGTGTCTGGCAGAGTGCCACACGCTTGTGAGGAGCAGTCACGAGAGAGTTAGCTCTTGTTCCATTGTTTTTCTACAGACATAGGAATTCTCCGGGTGTAACATTATTGAACAATAATGATAAAAACATCCTAAAGATTGATTCTCTACCTAGTTTGACAAGTTTCTACGCGCTGTAATATAAGTTTTTTAACTTTTCGTCCGACGTTCGGCTGGACCTGAACGCGCTTTTGGATGTTTTTTACCAAATGCGCTAACAAAAGAAGCTATTTGGACATAAATGATGGACATTATTGAACAAATCAAACATTTATCGTGGAACTGGGATTCCTTGGAGTGCATTCGGATGAAGATCATCAAAGGTAAGTGAATATTTATAATGCTATTTCTGACTAATGTTGACTCCACAATATGGCGGATATCTTTTGGCTGCTTTATTGTCTGAACACCGTACTCAGATTATTGCAAAGTTTGCTTTTTCCGTAAAGTAAAAAAAAAAATCTGACACAGCGGTTGCATTAAGGAGAAGTATACAGTGCCTTGCGAAAGTATTCGGCCCCCTTGAACTTTGCGACCTTTTGCCACATTTCAGGCTTCAAACATAAAGATATAAAACTGTATTTTTTTGTGAAGAATCAACAACAAGTGGGACACAATCATGAAGTGGAACGACATTTATTGGATATTTCAAACTTTTTTAACAAATCAAAAACTGAAAAATTGGGCGTGCAAAATTATTCAGCCCCCTTAAGTTAATACTTTGTAGCGCCACCTTTTGCTGCGATTACAGCTGTAAGTCGCTTGGGGTATGTCTCTATCAGTTTTGCACATCGAGAGACTGAATTTTTTTCCCATTCCTCCTTGCAAAACAGCTCGAGCTCAGTGAGGTTGGATGGAGAGCATTTGTGAACAGCAGTTTTCAGTTCTTTCCACAGATTCTCGATTGGATTCAGGTCTGGACTTTGACTTGGCCATTCTAACACTGTCACGCCTTGGTCTTAGGTTTTTGTGTTTTCGTTATATATTTTGGTCAGGCCAGGGTGTGACATGGGTTTACGTGTTGTGTTTCGCAATGGGGTTTTATAGGATTGGGATTGCTATGATTAGGGGTGTGTCTAGTTAGGTTTGGGCTGCCTGAGGCGGTTCTCGATCAGTCAGGTGTTTCTTGTTGTCTCTGATTGGGAACCGTATTTAGGTAGCCTGAGTTTCACTTTGTATTTCGTGGGTGATTGTTCCTGTCTCTGTGTAGTTTCACCAGATAGGCTGTAATTAGGTTTCACGGAGTTCCGTTTGTTGTTTTTGTATTTATTAGTTATTTTCATGTATCGCACTTTTCTTCATTAAAGACATGAGTAACCACCACGCTGCATTTCGGTCCGACTCTCTCTCAACAAACGAAGAACGCCGTTACAAACACCTGGATATGTTTATTTTTGAACCATTCCATTGTAGATTTTGCTTTATGTTTTGGATCATTGTCTTGTTGGAAGACAAATCTCCATCCCAGTCTCAGCTCTTTTGAAGACTCCATCAGGTTTTCTTCCAGAATGGTCCTGTATTTGGCTCCATCCATCTTCCCATCAATTTTAACCATCTTCCCTGTCCCTGCTGAAGAAAAGCAGGCCCAAACCATGATGCTGCCACCACCATGTTTGACAGTGGGGATGGTGTGTTCAGGGTGATGAGCTGTGTTGCTTTTACGCCAAACATAACGTTTTGCATTGTTGCCCAAAAAATGTGGTTTCATCTGCCCAGAGCACCTTCTTCCACATGTTTGGTGTGTCTCCCAGGTGGCTTGTGGGAAACTTTAAATGACACTTTTTATGGATATCTTTAAGAAATGGCTTTCTTCTTGCCACTCTTCCATAAAGGCCAGATTTGTGCAATATACGACTGATTGTTGTCCTATGGACAGAGTCTCCCACCTCAGCTGTAGATCTCTGCAGTTCATCCAGAGTGATCATGGGCCTCTTGGCTGCATCTCTGATCAGTCTTCTCCTTGTATGAGCTGAAATTTTAGAGGGACGGCCAGGTCTTGGTAGATTTGCAGTGGTCTGATACTTCTTCCATTTCAATATTATCGCTTGCACAGTGCTCCTTGGGATGTTTAAAGCTTGGGAAATCTTTTTTTATCGTAATCCGGCTTTAAACTTCTTCACAACAGTATCTCGGACCTGCCTGGTGTGTTCCTTGTTCTTCATGATGCTCTCTGCGCTTTTAACGGACCTCTGAGACTATCACAGTGCAGGTGCATTTATACGGAGACTTGATTACACACAGGTGGATTGTATTCATCATCATTAGTCATTTAGGCCAACATTGGATCATTCAGAGATCCTCACTGAACTTCTGGAGAGAGTTTGCTGCACTGAAAGTAAAGGGGCTGAATAATTTTGCACGCCCAATTTTTCAGTTTTTGATTTGTTAAAAAAGTTTGAAATATCCAATAAATGTCATTCCACTTGTTGTTGATTCTTCACAAAAAAATACAGTTTTATATCTTTATGTTTGAAGCCTGAAATGTGGCAAAAGGTCTCAAAGTTCAAGGGGGCCGAATACTTTCGCAAGGCACTGTATCTCTAATTCCATGTATAACACTTGTATTTTCATCAACATTTATAATGACTCTCTGCACAATCTCTGCACAATCACCGCATGTTTTAGAACTACTGAACATAACGCACCAATGTAAAATGAGATTGTTTTATATAAATATGCACTTTATCGAACAAAACATACATCTATTGTGTAACATGAAGTCCTAGTGTCATCTGATGAAGATCTTCAAAGGTTAGTGATTAATTTTATCTCTATTTGTGCTTTTTGTGACTCCTCTCTTTGGCTGGAAAAATGGCTGTGTGTTTCTGTGAGTTGGTGGTGACCTAACAATCGTTTGTGGTGCTTTCGCTGTAAAGCATTTTTGAAATCCGACACTGTGGCTGGATTAACGAGAATTTTATATTTAACATGGTGTACTTGTATGCTTGAGGAATATTAATTATGAGATTTTTGTTGTTTTGAATTTGGTGCCGTGCACTTTCACAGGCTGTTGGCGAGGTGGCATGCTACCGACCCACATATCCCAGAGAGGTTAAAGTGGTCCTATGGACAGATACTTCAATCTCTGCTGTGGAGCTTTGCAGCTCCTTCAGGGTTATCTTTGGTCTCTTTGTTGCATCTCTGATTAGTGCCCTCCTTGCTTGGTCCTTGAGTTTTGCTGGGCGGCCCTCTTTTGGCAGGTTTGTTGTGGTGCCGTATTCTTTCAATTTTCATATAATAACTGATCTAACGGTGGGATCCTTGGGATGTTAAAAGTTTCAGATATTTTTTATAACCAACCCTGATCTGTACTTCTCCACAACTTTGTCCCTGACTAGTTTGGAGAGCTTCTTGGTCTTCATGGTGCCGCTTGCTTGGTGGTGCCTCTTGCTTAGTGGTGTTGCAGACTGGGACCTTTCAGAACAGGTGTATACTGAGATCATGTGACACTTAGATTGCACAGGTGGACTTTATCTAATTATGTGACTTCTGAAGGTAATTGGTGGCACCAGATCTTATTTAGGGGCTTCATAGCAAAGAGGTGAATACATATGCACACACCACTTTTGTTTTTAATTATTATTAGTATTTTTTTAATAAGTAATTATTTTCATTTCACTTCACCAATCTGGACTATTTTGTCTATGTCCATTACATGAAATCCAATTAATGGTTGTAATGCAACAAAATAGGAAAAAATCAAAAGTGGATGAATACTTTTGCAAGGTACTGTATGAGTTGTTAAAAGTTAATTTGTGGAATTTCTTTCCTTCTTAATGCGTTCGAACCAATAAGTTGTGTTGTGACAAGGTAGGGGTGGTATACAGAAGATAGCCCTATTTGGTAAAAGACCAAGTCCATATTATGGCAAGAACAGCTCAAATAAGCAAAGAGAAACGACAGTCTATCATTACTTTAAGACATGAAGGTCAGTCAATACAGAACATTTCAAGAATTGACAGTTTCTTCAAGTGCAGTCACAAAAACCATAAAGGGCTATGATGAAACTGGCTCTCATGATGACCGCCACAGGAAAGGAAGATCTAGAGTTACCTATGCTGCAGAGGATAAGTTCATTAGAGTTAGCTGCACATCAGACTGCAGTCCAAATAAATGCTTCACGGAGTTCAAGTAACAGACACATCTCAAACCTGAACTGTTCAGAGAAGACTGCATGAATCACGCCTTCATGGTCGAATTGCTGCCAAGAAACCACTACTAAAGGACATCAATAAGAAGAAGAGACTAGCTTGGTTCAAGAAACATGAGCAATGGACAGTAGACCGGATGTGTAAGGGCTATTTGACCAAGAAGGAGAGTGACGGAGTGCTTCATTTGATGACCTGGCCTACACAATCACCCGACCTCAACCCAATTGTGATTGTTTGGATATGAGTTGTACCGCAGAGTGAAGGAAAAGCAGCCAACAAGTGCTCAGCATACGTGGGAACTCCTTCAAGATGGTTGGAAAAGCATTCCAAGTGAACCTGGTTGAGAGAATGCTGAGAGAGTGTGCAAAGCTGTCATCAAGGCAAAGGGTGGCTACTTTGAAGAATCTCAAATATATTTTATAACACTTTCTTGGTTACTACATGATTCCATGTGTGTTAAATCTTAGTTTAATATCTTCACTATTATTCTACAATGTAGATTTTTTTTTTTAAATAAAGAAAAACCCATGCGTCCAAACTTTTGACTGGTACTGTCATTTTATTATTGTTTTTCACATTTGTTTTTTTTATATATTTAAAAAAAAAATATGTACTTGCTTTTTCTCACCAATTTCATGATATCAGATTGGTAATTACGATCTTGTCTCATCGCTGCAACTCCACAATGGTCTTGGGAGAGGCAAAGGTCAAGAGCCATGCATCCCCCGAAACATGACCCGCCAAGCCGCACTGCTTCTTGACACACTGCTTGTTTAACCCGAAAGCCAGCTGCACCTGTAACGGTTTTCTCCTGGGGAAAGAGAGGCGGACCAAAATGCAGCGCTGTTAGTTTTGTGCATCTTTAATAAAGATAAAAGTACAACAATCTACAAAACAAGAACTGTGAAAAGCCAAAACAGTCCTATCTGGTGCCACAAAGACAGGAACAATCACCCACAAAACCCAACACAAAACAGGCTACCTAAATATGGTTCCCAATCAGAGACAATGACTAACACCTGCCTCTGATTGAGAACCATATCAGTCCAAACATAGAAATAGACAAACCAGACACACAACATAGAATGCCCACCCAGCTCACGTCCTGACCAACACTAAAACAAGGAAAACACACACACGAATGATGGTCAGAACGTGACAGCACCAATGTGTCGGAGGAAACACAGTCCAACTGACAACCGAAGTTAGCTTGCAGGCGCACTGCCCGCCACAAGGAGCAATGACAAAAAATATGAATTTAACCTATATTAGATTAAGGCTGTAACACAACAAAATGTGGAAAAAGTCAAGGGATATGAATACTTTCTGAAGGCACTGGAGTTGCCACAAAGCCCCAGCTCGGGACAGATGATTCCTGACTGAGTGAAACCAGCGTTTATACACTCACACACACACACAGACACACCACACAGACACACATATACACACACACGTTCCTGTTGGTGGCCCACTTTATGCACAAATTTACCTACAATTTACTGGTTATTCCCATTGACTTATCTGTATTGCAGATTAACCCTTCCCTTCCTCTTCCCCCGTTCCCTCTCCTTGGAACTCCCTCCCCAGATGCCCAACAATTCCTTCTACATTCCGGACCCAAGTCTCGGGCAGAGAGTGGTTGCTCCTCCCTAGAGAAGAACACACCAGCTACAGACTCCTGGCAGCCATCTTTGTCTCTGTCCAGTGTTTCTCCCAGGGACCCCCTGAGGTTTGTCTTCCTCCCCATCAACGGTCCCTTGGCATCTCCCGTCTCTTCCTCCTCTTCTGGTTGCTCTTCCTCCTCCTCCCCTTGTCCTCAGGTCCTGATTGGCAGGTCCCCAATGGGCTCAAGATGCTCTGCCACCAGCACGTCCTTCGGCTGGCTACGGGGTGAGTCTACCAGGGGCATGGTGAAGGTGGACAAGGGCCGGGCTGAGGACCAGGGTGACGACCCCCGGGGTCCCAGTGTGGGGAGACCAAAGTATGTGTGGTTGGCTGATGTGCACAGGACCAGACGGCTGGATGACAGGGAGACGATGGGGACCTTCGGGGCCCAGGCAGGGAGTCTGGTGCAGGGTAGAGCAGACAGCCCTAGCAGGGACCAGCTCAACAGGCTATTTGTCTTGGAACGCAGGTCAGACTTCTTAGTCACAGCGGTGTTTGAGAGCATAAATTCTTCTCAAGTCGCTGATCACCGACAGAGCAGACTGACTGAGCAGAATTGATGCTCTCATGTCTCTTTTTGGTGTTGGTGGTGTTCACCATCTCAAAACTTGTATCTTCTGTTTTTATGTTCATACGTTCTAAACACAAATCATACTCCTTTGTTGTTTTCCCTGTCTTAGGTCTCTGGAGCCCCACCAACCATGTCACTCAGCCCTGCTGGGACTGCCCGTTCCTTTCCAAACCATTCGCCAACCACAACATGGGGCTCCAGCCATCACCCCTACATTACCAAATCCATTGCTATCATCACAAGTTGTCTCTACCTATTATTTTGCCTCTGCATTCCTTATTATTACCATGCTGAAATTACATTACTAAACATGTAAACTGTACTTTTTTTTTGTTAACTGTTTGTGTACTTTTGCGTTATGTAAGTCGTTTAAGTTCAGCATTGATATGTGTTGTTCTCTTTGTGTATTTTAAGGGAATGTGTTTGGGTACTTTTGCATTTTGTAAGTCAATTGAGTTAAGCATTGATATGTGTACTCTGTGTGTGTTTGTTTGTTTGTTTTGGGATCAGGAGGTCGCAAGTCATAGACCAGTTAGAGGGTGATCACGTTGACAACATGGACACCAGCTCTTTTTCTGAGCCAACCTCCTCTTCCTCATCATTCTCCAACACCACAAGCCAGACCCGACACAGTAGAATGCAGATAAGCAAAAAACAGGTACAATGACCATTTTTGGAAAACGGATTATAGCGCAATAAACTACCAGTATATTGATCACATTCATTTAGCTTTGGACTACCAAGTACCTGAATTGTGAGATATGTGGAGATAGAAACTGCTGTTGAAACTGAAGAGACATTAAGTAGTGTCCAATCAAACTGCATATTTTGGCCAATGGGTAAAATAATGTTAATTGTGTAGATTATCCTCTAAGAAAACCAATGTTCCAAACCTCTTGTCTCTATCATAATCCGTTCAAAACTTATTTTACTTTTTACACTTGTAGGATGATCAAAATTAGGGTGAATAAATCAATGGCCAGAAAAGGCCAGGAAAAAAAGTTGTAAAAAAATGGAAATTAGTTAAGCAGTATGTTCCACCTTCTCCACTGTGGTCCTGTCAATGGGGATAGGGGCGTGCTACCTCAGATTTTTCCTGAAGTCCACGATCAGCTCCTTCGTTTTGTTGACGTTGAGGGACAGGTTATTTTCCTGGCACCACTCCGCCAGGGCCCTCACCTCCTCCATGTAGGCTGTCTCGTCATTGTTGGTAATCAGGCCTAGTATGGTTGTGTCGTCTGCAAACTTGATGATTGAGTTGGAGGCGTGTGTGGCCACGCAGTCATGGGTGAACAGGGAATACAGGAGGGGGCTGAGTACGCACCCTTGTGGGGCCCCTGTGTTCAGGATCAGTAAAGTGGAGGTGTTGTTTCCTACCTTCACCACATGGGGGCGGCCTGTCAGGAAGTCCAGGACCCAGTTGCACATAGTGGAGTTCAGATCAGGGCTGCGAGCTTGATGATGAACTTGGAGGGTACCATGGTGTTGAAGGCTGAGCTGTAGTCAGTGAACAGCATTCTTACATAGATATTCCTTAACTACCCTCTCAAAGCACTTCATGACGACAGAAGTGAGTGCTACAAGCGATAGTCATTTAGTTCAGTTACCTTTGCTTTCTTGAGTACAGGAACAATGGTGGACACCTTGAAGCAAGTGGAGACAGCAGATTGGGATAGGGAGAGATTGAATGTCCGTAAACACTCCAGACAGCTGGTCTGCGCATGCTCGGAAGACACATCTAGGGATGCTGTCTGGGCTAGCAGCCTTACGAGGTTAAACACGCTTAAATGTCTTACTCATGTCGGCCAGAGAAGGAGATCCCATAGTCCTTGGGAGAGGGCCTCATCGATGGCACTGTGTTGTCCTCAAAGGCTACCCGAAACATATCTCAGTCCGCGTGATCAAAACAATCTTGAAGCATTGGTCAGACCAGCGTTGAATAGACCTTAGCACGGGTACTTCCTGTATAAGTTTCTGTCTATAGGAATGGAGGAGCAAAATAAAGTTGTGATCTGATTTGCCGAAGGGAGGGTGGGGTAGGGCCTTGTAGGCATCCTGGAAGAGAGACTTGGTGGAGTGTTTTCCCAGCACGAGTACTGTAGTCAATGTGTTGGTAGAACTTCGGTAGCGTGTTGGTAGAACTTTGTTACCGTCAAAGTTGCTTAGGAGCTAGAAGCAGAGCTGCCTGTCTACATTAAGCAACTCCTGATTACACAATGGAAGTTTGGTTGAAATGTTTTAATTTTGGGGGATAAAAGTAGACATGTGCTCAACTGTAGTTCTCTCCTCTCTGCCTGTGGTTGGAGGAGGCCCTGGAATATGCTCTGAAGCGTTCTGCCCCGGATGTCTCCAGACCAACCATGCCCTGCTACCGCCGCTCCAAGTCCTTGGACCGGAGGGCAGCAGAAGCTACGGCCACCACAGCAACGGTAAATCTGTCCAGATGGGACCTCTACATTCTTAAACTAGATCTGGGTGTGTCCAATACATAATGTGCCGGTTTCCCTGACAAAGAGATTATCAATTGAGCATGCCTTTTAGTCTAGGACTAAATATAGGGTAAGCTTCATTTAGCTAAACTGATTTACATTATTATAAACATTTTTAAATAAAAATGATAAAGGTTTTCCCCTTCTCAGCCTGACCTCAACTTCAAAAAGGGCTGGATGACCAGACTGACTGACAAAGGGCAGGTTAGTGTTTATAAACGTTGTATCTGTATGTGTTTGTGCATGTGAATTGCAATTCCTTAATTCGTGATTCGTTATCTATCTTGCAGTGGAAAAAGCACTGGTTCGTCCTGACTGACCAAACCCTGAGGTTCTACAGAGATATTGTTGCTGAGGAGGTATGGATGGACAGTTATCTTTATTTTAATGGAGTGCCTACGGATATGACATTTTTGGGATCTTTAGTCCTCTGAATAAAATATCTGGAGCTTCCTGAAGCTTCTGCCAACACTTGTGTGGATCACGTTCTGCGCATAAGTATACGCGTAGAGAACAGGCTACTCAGGCAAAGTTAGATCAACGTTAGACAAAGCTGAAAAAAAAAAAAACACTGATCAAATTATATTAATTTGGGGACAGGTCAAAAAGCATTAAACATTTATGGCAATTTAGCTAGCTAGCTTGCAGTTGCTAGCTAATTTGTACTATTTAGCTAGCTTGCTGTTGCTAGCTAATTTGTCCTGGGATTTAAATGTTGAGTTGTTATTTTACTTGAAATGCACAAGGTCCTCTACTCCGCCAATTAATCCACACATAAAACGGTTAACCAAACCATTTCTAGTCCTCTCTCCTCCTTCCAGGCTTTTTTCTTCTTTGGACTTTATATGGCGATTGGCATCTAAACTTTCATAATAAGGTGTATTACCATGACCGACCAACCTTAGTTCATCTTTCAATCACCCACGTGGGTATAACCAATGAGGAGATGGCACCAGGGTATCTGCTTCTGTAAAGCAATGAGGAGATGGGAGAGGCAGGACCGCGTTCAGCGTCATAAATAGAACTGACTTCTATTTTAACGCTTGGCAACGCAGACACTCACTGTAGTGGAGCGAGTCGAGAATTTCGAGTTCCTTGGTGTCCACATCACCAACAAACTGTCATGGTCCAAACACACCAAGACAATTGTGAAGAGGGCACGACAACACCTTTTCCCCCTCAGGAGACTGAAAATATTTGGCATGGGTCCCATGCCAAAAAGTTCTACAGCAGCACCATCGAGAGTCTAACTCGACTAACAAACTATAGCTCACCACATGAGCATCAAACCAAAGACTGGCTGTTTAAATGAATTAGGCCTTCTCGAGTTAGCCTAAGTTATGTATGTTACTTGAATATGGCTTGAATATGACCTCCCTGAGGTCAATAACTCTGATAAAACTTCATCATTGGCAACGAAACATATTGTTTTTATTCAAATCAATTACAGCAGTAGCAAGCTAATAAAATGTAACTCTGGTCCTCCTCCGCATCTTTGTGCTCTCCCTTTCAAACTGAACAGGAAATCAGTAGCCTGCATGTACAGATAGGCCTAATGAATATTTGGGACAAATCAAAAATTATTTTTGGAAGAAGCCTTATACTCGCCTCCTGAAGTGTCCCCATTGTTTAGACGGCACACAAAGGTTTACATCTGCAAGAGCAGGGCAGACCAGGGCTCATGATTGGGATACCATTGCAGCTGTAGTGTAGCCTAGTTTTACACCATCCCACCAGCACAAAATAATTGTGAAGGAAGTATATTTTCTTAGACCTGTAACTGCCCTGTGCACTCCAAGCTCATTAATAAGCTAAAGACCCTGGGTTTAAACACTTCCCTCTGCAACTGGATCCTAGACTTCCTGATGGGCCACCCCCAGGTGGTGAGGTTAGGCAAAAACACATCCTCCACACTGACCTTCAACACGGGAGCCTCTCAGGGATGTGTGCTTAGTCCCCTCCTGTACTCCCTGTTCACCCACGACTGCGTGGCCACGCATAACTCCAACACCATCATTACGTTTGCCGACGACACAACGGTGGTTGGCCTGATTTTCCGACGACGATGAGACAGCCTACAGGGAGGAGGTCAGAGACCTGGCAGTGTGATGCCGGGACAACAACCTCTCCCTCAATGTCAGCAAGACAAAGGAGCTGATCATGGAGTACAGGAAACGGAGGACTGAGCACACCCCCATTTGCATCCAAATTGCTGTAGTGGGCGAGTCAAGAGCTTCATGTTCCTCTGTGTCCACATCACTAAGGACCTATCATGGTCCAAACACACCAACACAGTCGTGAAGAGGGCATATCTCCCCTCAGGAAGCTGAGATTATTTGGCATTGGCCCTCAGATCCTCAAAAAGGTCTACAGCTGCACCATTGAGAGCATCTTTACTTGCTGCATCACTGCTTGGTATGGTAGCTGCTTGGCATCCCATTGCAAGATCCTACAGAGGGATCAACACCTGTTGTATTCAGAGCATATGACAAATACCATTCTATTTCCTTTCTCAGAGCATTCACTTCGTATACAGTAGCCTTGGCCTATAGCCTACAGTATAGGCTATGGATCATTTGATTGAGACCACACTAAATATTGGCACACTTACTATTGCATGCCCAGCAAAGAATCAGGGATGAGGGGCAGCATCGAGCACACATCAATAAGCAACTAATTCTTAAACATTAAGCAATATTGACATTTAATCTATTATAAAATACATGACCGTCCCTGGTGTCACTATCGTTTAAAGATGGATTGGACCAAGGTGCAGGGTGGTAGGCACCGAAAAAACGACAAAATACAAAAATTAACGTAAAGCTACATGCAGTGCAGAAAGCAACTACACACAAACGAGTTCCCACACTCTAAGGTGGGACAAAAGGCTGCCTAAGTATGATCCCCAATCAGAGACAACTGATTGGGAACCATCCTAGGCCAACAAAGAAATAGAAACATCTTCTAGTCTGCAGTCTAACGATCCTGAAAACGTCAGATCCACTGCCACAGCCTTATTTTAAATGTTGTTTGAGAATACACTACACTTGTATTATTTTATGTGTGAGAGAGAAAGAGAATGAGCAAGAGTGTGTGTGTGTGTGTGTGTGTGTGTGTGTGTGTGTGCATCACAGCATCCTCTTAACTTCAACGGTCTTTCTCTATCATATTTAATTTCAGGCTGCTGATTTGGATGGCGAGATGAACCTTTCTACTTGTTATGACATCACAGACTACCCAGTTCAGAGGAACTACGGCTTCCAGATACACGTGAGTTGACATTTGTGACCGATCGCTTTGATTCAGTTTTATGTAGCAAATTTTGAAATTGTGTTTTTTTTACATTGGATAACAGTAGAGACAGAGCTACAAAATGGTATATCCAGACCATTTTCCTTGTATGACTGGTAGAGGAGAGCCAGGCTTGTCCTGCTGATGCTTAAAGATAAATTCCAGACACAAATACTATTATACAAACAGTAATCACTGTCAGACTTGATGGGTCATGTAATCATCTGGTGAAGTGGAGTCTTTTGTTTAGCTAGCTAGCTAAACAATGAGCCATAATCCCAATCCATAGAGTACTAGCAATACAAACTAATTGTCATAGCTAGCTAAAGTTAACCAAATAGGTTCAATGTTAGTTAGGTAGCTAGCTAACATTAGGCTATAACTAGCAATTCAAATGGATTGTTGAGATAATATTTTCTACACAGATCATACACGTAATGTTAGCTACCGAGCCAGTCATCTAACCTCAGCTAGAAAGCTAACAGTACGCTTTATCTTGGGGTCTTTTGTTTAGACATGTAGCTATTTTTTAAATATTTTTTTATTTCACCTTTATTTAACCAGGTAGGCTAGTTGAGAACAAGTTCTCATTTGCAACTGCGACCTGGCCAAGATAAAGCATAGCAGTGTGAACAGACAACACAGAGTTACACATGGAGTAAACAATTATCAAGTCAATAACACAGTAGAAAAAAAGAGTCTATATACATTGTGTGCAAAAGGCATGAGGAGGTAGGCGAATAATTACAATTTTGCAGATTAACACTGGAGTGATAAATGATCAGATGGTCATGTACAGGTAGAGATATTGGTGTGCAAAAGAGCAGAAAAGTAAATAAATATAAACAGTATGGGGATGAGGTAGGTAAAATTGGGTGGGCTATTTACCGATAGACTATATACAGCTGCAGCAATCGGTTAGCTGCTCAGATAGCAGATGTTTGAAGTTGGTGAGGGAGATAAAAGTCTCCAACTTCAGCGATTTTTGCAATTCGTTCCAGTCACAGGCAGCAGAGAACTGAAACGAAAGGCGGCCAAATGAGGTGTTGGCTTTAGGGATGATCAGTGAGATACACCTGCTGGAGCGCGTGCTACGGGTGGGTGTTGCCATCGTGACCAGTGAACTGAGATAAGGCGGAGCTTTACCTAGCATGGACTTGTAGATGACCTGGAGCCAGTGGGTCTGGCGACGAATATGTAGCGAGGGCCAGCCGACTAGAGCATACAGGTCGCAGTGGTGGGTGGTATAAGGTGCTTTAGTAACAAAACGGATGGCACTGTGATAAACTGCATCCAGTTTGCTGAGTAGAGTATTGGAAGCTATTTTGTAGATGACATCGCCGAAGTCGAGGATCGGTAGGATAGTCAGTTTTACTAGGGTAAATTTGGCGGCGTGAGTGAAGGAGGCTTTGTTGCGGAATAGAAAGCCGACTCTAGATTTGATTTTAGATTGGAGATGTTTTAAAAGTTTTTTTAACTCTGTTTATTAAGTTTTACACACACACACAGACAAGACAAAGCAATATAAATAATATACTAAACTAGAAAAAAAATACAAATAAAAATACAAATAAAAAAATTGCTTTAAAGATACCATACTGTAGACAAGTTAAACACACCAGGCAGAAGGTTAAAGGGCAATCTATAGTACAGGGACAGAGAAAACACCTCACCATTGTTCCTGTTAACAGTCAAGGGATAAGGGTGGAGAAATGCAACCACTCACAGAGAGTCATGGCCACAGACCGACCATCCACTGGACAGAAAAAAAGTTTACAATGCTTTAAAATAAAAAAATCAAATGATTATTTATGTAGGCGTGAACAAAATGTTAAAATAACTGGGAAAAACAAGCTCACACTTCAGTCTCTGCCTGGGCAAGATGAACAAGGCATCTGCGGATCACAATCAATAAGCACATGAACCTTAATGCTACCCCAGCAAAAACACAGAGAGAAGCTCCTCCAACCCTTAAGTCACAGACTTATTTTAGTATTAATTGGAATGCCATCAGAGGATGGACTGTTTAAAGTAAGACCGGAATGGAGCCCAAGCCTCATCAAACAGTTTGGGGTTCCCATGTGAATTGAATTGAATTTTTTCTAGTTTCAGAGAGCACAACACATCCCTCACCCAATATTTATAAGATGGGGGAGATGCCATCTTCCAGTTCTGTAGTATTAGCCGTCTAGCTAAAAGAGTTGTATAAGCAACAGTGTCCGACTGGATTCTTGATAGGGGGGTACCCATGGGCACTACTCCAAAAAGGGCTGTAAGGGGAGATGGATCTATAACAGTGTCATATATATCAGAGAAACATTTAAATATTAATTCCCAGAAACCTGACAGTTTATGACAGCCCCAAAACATATGCAACAGTGTGGCTGGTTCCACTTTACATCTGACACAGGTAGGATGAAAATCAGAGAATATTCTTCCAAGTTTGGCCCCCGACCAGTGGATACGGTGAACCACCTTGAATTGAATGAGGCTGTGTCTAGTGCTAAAAGAGGACGAGTGCACCCTGTGCAGCACAGATTCCCAGGCGTCTTCCCCAAGTTCCTCCCCCAAATCCTTTTCCCATCGAGTCTTTAAAGGCACCAAAGAAGGGTTCTGTAAGTCATGAATGATTGCATATACATCTGAAATTGCGCACCTAGGAAGCTTGTTCAGCTCCAAGATGCCCTCTATAGCTGTATTCGCAGGCCCTATTGGGAAATCCAGGTGTGTTAGCCCTGACAAAGTTTCTAGTCTGGAGATAGCGGAAAAAGTGGGATTGGGGGAGATTGAACTTTTCCTGCAGCTGAGAAAAAGAGGCAAATGTATCATCAAAGAATAATTGGGCTAGCGAGGAGAGGCCTAGTGAATGCCAAATGCCAAAAGCCCCATCATTCAAAGATGGAGGAAATAAAATGTTCTGATTGATTGGGCCTGATAGAGAAAAGCCTCGGAGGCTAAAGGCTAAACGGAACTGATTCCAAATTTTAAAAGACTGCTTTACAATTGGGTTGACACACCTTTTGCCTAGGGACACTGGGAGAGACGAGCACAGCACAGAGGAAAGTGCTGCAGGTTTACACAATTCAGACTCCATCTGGACCCAGAGTGGTCTAGGGCCAGTAGGATCAGTCTGCAGCAAGTACAGAACGGCTCTGAAATTTGCAGCCCAGTAGTATGTCTGAAAATGGTAGAGCTAAACCCCTCAATGACCTAGGCTTCTGTAAATGTTTTCTACCAATCCGTGGTACCTTGCCATCCCAAATAAAATGCATGAATGTTTGATCCAGTGAAATAAAAAAAGATTTTGGAATAAAAATGGGTAAACATTGAAATAAATATAAAAATTTGGGCAACACACTCATTTTAATGACATTAATCCTTCCGATAAGAGAAATGGGTAGCGAATTCCAAAAAGTAAAAGATTGTTTCAATCTGTCTGCTAGAGCAACAAAGTTTTCCTGAAACAAATTTGAATATTTCCTTGTCACTTTTACTCCCAAGTAAGGGAATTGATCCCGGACAATCCTAAACTGAGAACTTGTAAAAGAGCACTTTAAAGAACAGATAGGGCACGTGGCAATGAGGTATCGGGGTTGGAGATAAACAAAAGGAGGTCGTCAGCATATAGCGAGACTTTCTGCTCCCAGCCTGCCCTGATTATGCCTTGAATGGCATCATTAGAGCGTAGTGCAATGGCGAGAGGCTCGATTGCCAAAGCAAACAACAAGGGGGAGAGTGGGCAACACTGTCTGGATCCGCGGTGCAAGGGAAAATAGTCAGAGGACAAGTTATTAGTCCGTACCGAAGCCATGGGGGAAAAATAAAGAATCTTTATCAACGCAATGAATTTGGGGCCAAAGCCAAATCTATAAAGGGCAGCTGTTAGGTAATCCCACTCAACGCGGTCAAACGCTTTTTCGGCATCAAGTGAGACCACCACCTCCGGGTCCTCCGACGCTGGGGAGTACAGTATATTCATAAGGCGCCTAATATTGAAAAATAAATGCCTATTTCTCTCTCACAAAGCCAGTCTGGTCAGAGTGTATTACTTGGTGCAGCAATCCTTCCATACGGATGGCTAAAAGCTTAGCTAGGATTTTGTAATCACAGTTTAAAAGCGAGATTGGGCGATAGGATCCACATTCCAGGGGGTCTTTGTTTTTCTTTAGTAGTAATGAAATTGAAGCCTGATAAAGACTAGGCGGTAGCTTTGAAGTATGGAGGCACTCTGCAAATAGTCGAGACAAGAATGGGCAAAGCAGACCAGAAAACGTCCTGTAAAATTAGGTTGGAAAACCGTCCGGACCCGGTGATTTACCACTTTTCATTGCGGACACTGCTGTTGCAATCTCCTCAAGCGTAAATTCTTCTTCTAGACAGTCATGGGAGTCTGTATCAATTGAAGGCATATTCAAGCCATTAAAGAAGGAGTCAATCAGCAAGGGGTCTTGAGGGGATTCAGAGGTGTATAGCGCAGAGTAAAATAGTTTAAATTGATCATTGATCTCTTTATGTATAACTGTGGTGACACCAGACGGGGTCCTTATTTGTGGGATTAAACGTGAGGCCTCAGATTTACGGATCTGATGCGCAAGGAGTTTACTGGCCTTGTCGCCTTGTTCATAGACTTTGTATCGAGCTCGCAAGAGTAACTGTTCAGCTTGCCTGGTAGAAAGCTCATCAAATTCAGATTGGAGTAGTTGGCGCTCTTTATGCAGATCAGAGGAAGAATCCGTAGCATACTTCTCATCCAATGTGGCTATGGACTCGCTCAGGTCCCGAAGTCGCTGGGAGCAAACTCTGTTTTGGTTGGCTGTATAAGAAATAATTTGGCCACGTAGGTATGCTTTGAGAGACTCCCATATGGTAGAGCAGGACATACCTGGTGTTGAATTAGTTTCTAGGAATAAGGTGATTTCAGAAGAAATGAAATTGACAAACTCCTTATCTGAGAGTAAAATGGGGTTGAGACGCCATTGATAACACATAGGAGGTCGATGGGGAAACTCTAGTTCAAGCACTAATGGTGAATGGTCAGAGATAACAATACTCTCGTAAGTACACTGCCGAAGGTTAGGCAGAAGTTTTTTATCCAAAAATAAGTAATCAATCCGGGAGTATGTTTGATGAACATGAGAATAAAAGGAATACTGTCTATCTGTAGGATGTAGGAAACGCCAGGCCTCAAACAGCATATTTCTGAAGAAAGGATTGAATAAGTAGGGCACATTTAGATGGGCCTGTATTTGTTTGTGAGGACTTGTCAAGAACTGGGGACATTTTACAGTTGAAATCCCCCCCTAAAATCAACAAATGAGAATCTAAATTGGGAATAGCAGACAGAAAGGAAGAAATGAAACTTGTGTCATCCCAATTGGGAGCATAAACACTAGCCAAAACAAGAGGGGTAGAAAACAGTTCACCGGTTACTATGACGTATCGTCCCTTAGGATCAGCAATAACCTCAGAAGCTACAAAGGGAGTAGCTTTATCAAGCAGAATAGCAGCACCTCTTGATTTACTATGAAAGTTCGAGTGGAACACTTGACCAACCCAGTCCTTACACATCCTAAAATGCTCACCAGTCCTCAAGTGAGTCTCTTGTAGAAATGCAATATTTGCATTCAAACCCTTTAAGTGTGTCAACACCCTCTTACGCTTCACCGGGTTGTTAACCCCTTTGGTAATCCAAGAAATGTACTTGATCGTATTATTTCGGCCCCTCTGGACATTCCCGTTATTCAACCCTGTCATTAGAGCATAGAATGGAAAAGCAATGAGCGCCCAAAACCCCCAGAATAACTTGTCTCAGAGTACTAATGTACGGTGGTGGTAAATGTTTGGAAAAAGTACAGAAAAATAAACAGAAAAAAAACTAAAAAGACAGAATGACAACATTAGAACTGAACAATTCAACCTGCCCCCCCACCCCTCCCCCCATCCCAGACAATACCTCCCCAAACGAGGTACAAGCCTAAATAGAACATGTTCTTTTCGCACAGTATGTCTGTGAGAGTGCGGTCTTAAACCTAAACCCACAGTCCCGCTCTTTAAAGTCGCATTTTGTTAGTGGATCAAGCAGCAAAAAGAAAGTATTTTTTTGTATGTATTTTTTCAAATAAAAAAAGGCGAATCCCTTGTGCAAATGGAATGACAAAAGCACCACTTGTAGATGTATATAATTGTATTCCCTCAGCCAAAAATCTAATTTGAAGTAAGGAAATCGTAGTAAGACAATCAAAAATAATAGTAATTATAATAGTAGTCTAGTTGAAGCTGAGACAGCTTACAACCAGTACCAAAAAACTACGTGTGCGCAACGTTGAACGTTTGCTGGGCATAAATTACGCTCAAAACTTTTAAAATTAAAGTGAGGTCCCAAAAACCGTGTAGCCTCGGGAGACATTTACTGTTTACTGGGTCAATGCAAACGGATGCAGTAAACAAATAACCAAAAATATTTTGAGTCACTGAGACAATGTGTAAACAAACTAAATAGGTGAGCGAGATAATCACGCACACTAGATGATCAAAACATTAGATCACATCAAATAAGCCTGAATAGTTTCACCAACTATACAAGACTAGCCTGATATATCTAAACATAATTGTACCACAAGTGGGTTACTTACTATCCACAGTTCGCAAGCAACAGTTGCTGAACTGTGAGCATATTCAAGACTTCTTGATGTGACGTTGAATGTGAGCCATAGCCTCATCCGGAGATTCAAATGTGTAGTCTTTACCCTCATGAGATATCCATAAACGGGCCGGGAATCGCAGTCCATACTTCACACTTGGATGGTCCCGAAGTACTCGTTTGGCCTGTCCGAAAGCTGCGCGCTGCCTGGAAACAGTGCGGGAGTAGTCCTGGTAGATGGAAAAGCTCTGTCCTTGAAAGCTCAGAGTGGTATTGCGGGCTCGTAGGAGGATCTCCATCTTCTCATGAAAAAAGTGCACTCGAAGAATTATGTCACGGGGCCTTGGGCTCAGCGACCGGTGGGCTCGATCAATCATGGGCTTTTCATCTAAGGCAAGAACATCCTTCAGCAGCCCTGAAACGAAATCCGTGGCGCGATGCATTTCCGCGGACTCTGGGACCGATACAAGTCTCAGATTATTGCGGCGAGAGAATCCCTCTAAATTTACACAGCTCTCCTTCACCTTTTTCAAATCCGCAGCTATGCGTTTAACTTCAGCCTCCGGGGATGTAGTTAAATCGGAGACATTAGTAGCGGAGGTCTCCAGTGCTGCAATCGTTGTAGTGTGTGACGCAGTTGTTGTTTTGAGTAATGTGATTGCTGGCACAGTCTCGTTCCGCAGGATGGTTAAATCTGCTTTTAAAGTATCAGAAACCTCCTGTATTCTGGCCTCAATCGTAGCAACCACCTGTGTTTTCATTTCAACTATCTCAGAGCGTAGTAGTTTGATGGCCTCGAGAATGTTCATTTCAGCGCCGCCAGGCCAAGCCGCGCCCCCGGGTAAAGTGTGCGTCCCCGGGCCCTCAGACTCAGGAGAGGGGTCTTGTAGGCCGGGTTTTCTCAAAGTCATGCTTTTGGCCTTATGTTTGGTCGACATGCTGACATTCGGAAGCAAAGTAGTCTTGGTTTTTACGGAAAGGGATCACCAAATTAATATTTGAAAATAAATACGGTTCTGCTGCAGAATTCACATAAACTTTAAGAATACCACGGGAGCAAACGGAAAACACGTCAGTCGCACATGGCGTCCCCTACCATCCCCCCCAGATTGGAGATGTTTGATATGAGTCTGGAAGGAGAGTTTACAGTCTAGCCAGACACCTAGGTACTTATAGATGTCCACATATTCTAGGTCGGAACCATCCAGGGTGGTGATGCTAGTCGGGCGTGCGGGTGCAGGCAGCGAACGGTTGAAAAGCATGCATTTGGTTTTACTAGCGTTTAAGAGCAGTTGGAGGCCACGGAAGGAGTGTTGTATGGCATTGAAGCTCGTTTGGAGGTTAGATAGCACAGTGTCCAAGGACGGGCCGGAAGTATACAGAATGGTGTCGTCTGCGTAGAGGTGGATCAGGGAATCGCCCGCAGCAAGAGCAACATCATTGATATATACAGAGAAAAGAGTCGGCCCGAGAATTGAACCCTGTGGCACCCCCATAGAGACTGCCAGAGGACCGGACAGCATGCCCTCCGATTTGAAACACTGAACTCTGTCTGCAAAGTAGTTGGTGAACCAGGCAAGGCAGTCATTAGAAAAACTGAGGCTACTGAGTCTGCCGATAAGAATATGGTGATTGACAGAGTCGAAAGCCTTGGCCAGGTCGATGAAGACGGCTGCACAGTACTGTCTTTTATCGATGGCGGTTATGATATCGTTTAGTACCTTGAGCATGGTTGAGGTGCACCCGTGGCTCGGAAACCAGATTGCACAGCGGAGAAGGTACGGTGGGATTCGAGATGGTCAGTGACCTGTTTGTTGACTTGGCTTTCGAAGACCTTAGATAGGCAGGGCAGGATGGATATACTGTAGGTCTGTAACAGTTTGGGTCCAGGGTGTCTCCCCCTTTGAAGAGGGGGATGACTGCGGCAGCTTTCCAATCCTTGGGGATCTCAGACGATATGAAAGAGAGGTTGAACAGGCTGGTAATAGGGGTTGCGACAATGGCGACGAATAGTTTCAGAAATAGAGGGCCCAGATTGTCAAGCCCAGCTGATTTGTATAGGTCCAGGTTTTGCAGCTCTTTCAGAACATCTGCTATCTGGATTTGGGTAAAGGAGAATCTGGAGAGGCTTGGGCGAGTAGCTGCGGGGGGGGGGGGGGGGGGGGGGGCTGTTGGCCGAGGTTGGAGTAGCCAGGAGGAAGGTATGGCCAGCCGTTAAATGCTTGTTGAAGTTTTCGATAATCATGGATTTATCGGTGGTGACCGTGTTACCTAGCCTCAGTGCAGTGGGCAGCTGGGAGGAGGTGCTCTTGTTCTCCATGGACTTTACAGTGTCCCAGAACATTTTGGAGTTAGAGCTACAGGATGCAAATTTCTGCCTGAAAAAGCTGGCCTTTGCGTTCCTGACTGACTGCGTGTATTGGTTCCTGACTTCCCTGAACAGTTGCATATCGCGGGGACTATTTGATGCTATTGCAGTCCGCCACAGGATGTTTTTGTGCTGGTCGAGGGCAGTCAGATCTGGAGTGAACCAAGGGCTATATCTGTTCTTAGTTCTGCATTTTTTGAACGGAGCATGCTTATCTAAAATGGTGAGGAAGTTACTTTTAAAGAATGACCAGGCATCCTCAACTGACGGGATGAGGTCAATATCCTTCCAGGAGACCCGGGCCAGGTCGATTAGAAAGGCCTGCTCGCAGAAGTGTTTTAGGGAGCGTTTGACAGTGATGAGGGGTGGTCGTTTGACTGCGGATCCGTAGCGGATACAGACAATGAGGCAGTGATCGCTGAGATCCTGGTTGAAGACATCAGAGGTGTATTTGGAGGGCCAGTTGGTCAGGATGACGTCTATGAGGGTGCCCTTGTTTACAGATTTAGGGTTGTACCTGGTGGGTTCCTCAATGATTTGTGTGAGATTGAGGGCATCTAGCTTAGATTGTAGGACTGCCGGGGTGTTAAGCATATCCCAGTTTAGGTCACCTAACAGAACAAACTCTGAAGCTAGATGGGGGGCGATCAATTCACAAATGGTGTCCAGGGCACAGCTGGGAGCTGAGGGGGGTCGGTAGCAGGCGGCAACAGTGAGAGACTTATTTCTGGAGAGATACATTTTTTAAATTAGTAGTTCGAACTGTTTGGATATGGACCTGGAAAGTATGACATTACTTTGCAGGCTATCTCTGCAGTAGACTGCAACTCCTCCCCCTTTGGCAGTTCTATCTTGACGGAAAATGTTATAGTTGGGTATGGAAATCTCAGAATTTTTGGTGGCCTTCCTGAGCCAGGATTCAGACACGGCAAGGACATCAGGGTTAGCAGAGTGTGCTAAAGCAGTGAGTAAAACAAACTTAGGGAGGAGGCTTCTGATGTTGACATGCATGAAACCAAGG
This sequence comes from Oncorhynchus kisutch, assembly GCF_002021735.2. Lineage (NCBI taxonomy): Eukaryota > Metazoa > Chordata > Actinopteri > Salmoniformes > Salmonidae > Oncorhynchus > Oncorhynchus kisutch. The sequence continues at coordinate 60,519,112 of NC_034179.2, read as the reverse complement.
CTTTTTTGATCACAGAAGTCAAGTCACAGAAGTTTAGCTAGCTAAACAATGAACCATAATCCCAATCCATAGAGTACTAGCAATACAAACCGAGGGTCATAGCTAGCTAAAGTTAACCAAATAAGTTCAATGTTAGCTAGTTAGCTAGCTAACATTAGGCTATAACTAGCAATGCAAATGGCTTGCTGAGATAATATTACTATACAGATCATACATGTAATGTTAGCTAGCGAGCCATCCATCTAATGTCAGCTAGCTAACAGTACGCTTTAACTTCCAATGAAAACAACTTTCTGACAAAATTAGAAACGTATAATATCTGAAACTGTAACTAGATTCTTACCCATATGCATGGATGAATGCTTCATAGCAGACTGCAACCCCTTTCATTAAACACGACGTCCTGTATAATTTCCGTTTTATTTGTACAGATTTCAAAACTCAGTAAACTTCTTCCGTGACAACAACACTGTTGATCAATGTTTCTTCCCCATCACTGTCATCAGAAGACTGACTCTACAATGTCTTCTTCAATTAAAATGTTTTTACCTAAATCAGGGATTTCCTGAGAGTCAGCATGGTACGATCATCCTACTGAAAGTAGTCCATCACAATTTTTCCCACTGACCGTTGTCGATAGGGCCTGAGCATTAGCAACACATTTTCAGTTCTCCATAGCTAATGTTATATCTTTGAAAAAAACTGCAGTAGGAAGGATTATCCACACATAAGGAGCAGCTCATTTTATAGACAGAAGATGCTACATGGCAGAACAATCTGAAACTCATCTCTCAGCATGTCCAGCCCATTCATTATCTCAGCCAATTATGGCTAGCGGGAAGGTTCCTGTCTTTTTCTGTGGCTAAACCAACTAGGCTCGTAATTGAACAACTTTATTCATATTTACAGATGGCATACAACTTTGTTATTAAGGCAAATGAAAGATCAAATGTTCCAGAAGGCATTTCTGCTGAAAAACGCATTTTGATAAAATAAAAAAAATAAAAATGTTCAAATGCCTCTCCTGTGAAGTTGTGACTTAAGACATACGCCTAGTTACCTGAAATGAGTCACATTTGGAGTCTTTGATTGGTTAATCCTCAGTCAGTTGAGATGATTTGTTATAGCCCGACAGTTTACCTGTTCTATGCAGTAGGGCTGTCAAGGGGTGTGTGGGATGGTATTAAAAGTTAATAATAAAGGGTTCATTGGGGTGTATCTAAGATCAGATCTTTTTTTTGTCTTCTGTGTGTAGTGCATGTTCAGGGTGAAAATATTCTATGAAATTAATTATTCAAGGGTAGGACAGGACAGAGTAGGATAGTTAATGACAAAAAGGACACTGAAATCACAGTGATTGAGTCTTCCCCCCCTCCTCACAAAGACTGCAGAGGGAGCGTTCACTCTGTGTGCCATGACTTCTGGGATCCGGAGGAACTGGGTCCAGGCAGTGATGAAGAACGTGAGGCACAACGTGGCCCTGGTCGTCACAAGGTAAAGGAGTCTTCTCTGGTTGAGACAAACTATTTATGATTTATTGATTGATTTTCAATCACAAAACAAGATCGACAAGACAAAAAGACAACATCAACACTCTAAACAGAACATTACACAATTTGCTTCAGTTTACAATAATGTGCAAACTGCAAGTTTATAAATCAAAGAGTAAAAATGAACAAATCAAAATGGCATCCAGCACTGAACACCTCAATCCCCTGATATGTGCTTGTTATGATACACAAAGTCTGATGGCTCTTCTTTCCTACTCTTTCCTAGCAAGATAAATAAATAATCCCCATACAGTATGGGGATGAGTTAGATTGGATGGGCTATTTACAGATGAGCTATGTACAGGTGCAGTGATCTGTGAGCTGCTCTGACAGCTGGTGCTTAAAGCTAGTGAGGGAGATATGAGTCTCCAGCTTCAGTGATTTTTGCAATTCGTTCCAGTCATTGGTAGCAGAGAACTGGAAGGAGAGGCGGCCAAAGGAAGAATTGGCTTTGGGGGTGACCAGTGAGATATACCTGCTGGAGTGCGTGCTACAGGTGGGTGCTGCTATGGTGACCAGTGAGCTGAGATAAAGTGGGGCTTTACCTATTCAGAGACTGGTAGATGGCCTGGAGCCAGTGGGTTTGGCGACGAGTATGAAGCGAGGGCCAGCCAACGAGATCATACAGGTCGCAGTTGTGGGTAGTATATGGGGCTTTGGTGACAAAACGGATTGGACTGTGATAGACTGCATCCAATTTGTTGAGTAGAGTGTTGGAGGCTATTTTGTAAATGACATCGCCGAAGTCGAGGATCGGTAGGATGGCCAGTTTTACGAGGCTATGTTTGGCTGCATGAGTAAAGAATGCTTTGTTGCGAAATAGGAAGCCTATTCTAGATTTAATTTTGGATTGGAGATGTTTAATATGAGTCTGGAAGGAGAGTTTACAGTCTAACCAGACACCTAGGTATTTGTAGTTGTCCACATATTCTAAGTCAGAACCGTCCAGAGTAGTGATGCTGGACAGGCGGGCAGGTGCGGGCAGCGATCGGTTGAAGAGCATGCATTTATTTTTACTTGCATTTAAGAGCAGTTGGAGGCCCCGAAAGGAGAGTTGTATGACATTGAAGCTCATCTGGAGGTTAGTTAACACAGTGTCCAACGAAGGGCCAGAGGTATACAGAATGGTGTCGTCAAAGAATCATTGATCTATACAGAGAAGAGAGTTTGCCCGAGAATTTAACCCTGTGGCACCCCCATAGAGACTGCCAGAGGTCCGGACAACAGGCCCTCCGATTTGACATACTGAACTCTATCGAAGAAGTAGTTGGTGAACCAAGTGAGGTAGTCATTTGAGAAACCAAGGCTGTTGAGTCTGCCAATAAGAATGTTGTGATTGACAGAGTCGAAAGCCTTAGCCAGGTCGATGAATACGGGTGCACTGTAATGTCTCTTATCGATGGCGGTTATGATATCGTTTAGGATCTTGAGCGTGGCTGAGGTGCACCCATGACCAGCTCTGAAACCAGATTTCATAGCGGAGAAGGTAGGGTGAGATTCGAAATGGTCGGTAATCTGTTTGTTAACTTGGCTTTTATAGACTTTAGAAAGGCAGGGTAGAATAGATATAGGTCTGTAGCAGTTAAGGTCTAGAGCGCCTCCCCCTTTGAAGAGGGGGATGACCGCGGCAGCTTTCCAATCTATGGGAATCTCAGACGATACGAAAGAGAGATTGAACAGGCTAGTAATACAATTGCAATAATAATTTCGTCAGATAATTTTAGAAAGAGAGGGTCCAGATTGTCTAGCCCGGCTGATTTGTAGAGGTCCAGAATTTTTTTTTTTTCAGAACATCAGCTATCTGGATTTGGGTGAAGGAGAAGTGGGGGAGGTTTGGGCGAGTTGCTGTGGGGAGCGCAGGGCTGTTGTGTAACGATTTTCTAGGTGTGAAGGAGAGTCGGACCAAAATGCAGCGTGATGATGATTCATGATATTTTAATGAAGGAAAAAACTATACATGAAGAAACTACAAAATAATGAAATGTGAAAACCGAAACAGCCCTATCTGGTGCAAACACAAAGACAGGAACAATCACCCACAAAACACTCAAAGAATATGGCTGCCTAAATATGGTTCCCAATCAGAGACAACGATAAACACCTGCCTCTGATTGAGAACCACTCCAGACAGCCATAGACTTTGCTAGATACCCCCACTAAGCCACACACCCAATACCTAACAAAACCCCAAGACAAAACACACCACAATAAACCCATGTCACACCCTGGCCTGACCAAATAAATAAAGACAAACACAATATACTTCGACCAGGGCGTGACATGTTGACCGGGGTAGGGGTCAGGTGGAAAGGGCCAGGTAGAAAGCATGGCCAGCCGTAGAAAAATGCTTATTGAAACTCTCAATTTTTGTGGATTTATCGGTGATGACAGTGTTTCCTAGCCTCAGTGCAGTAGGCAGCTGGGAAGAGGTGCTCTTATTCTCCATGGACTTTACTTTTTTGAGTTTGTACTACAGGATGCAAATTTCTGTTTGAAAAAGCTAGCCTTAGCTTTCCTAACTGCCTGTGTATATTGGTTCCTAACTTCCCTAAAAAGTTGCATATCACGGGGGATATTCGATGCTAATGCAGAATGCCACAGGATGTTTTTGTGCTGGTCAAGGGCAGACAGGTCTGGAGTGAACCAAGGGCTATATCTATTCCTAGTTTAAAAAAATGTAATGGAGCATTCTTGTTTAAGATGGTGAGGAAGGCACTTTTAAAGAATAAACAGGCATCCTGTACTGACTGTATGAGGTCAATGTCATTCCAGGATACCCAGGCCATGTCAATTAGAAAGGCCTGTTTGCAGAAGTGAATTCTTTACAGTCATGTTTTTTCATCATATTTTAAATAAAATGACACTGTCATGAAGCATTATGACCATCCAGTGTCACTTTACTTGGACTAAAAAAAGACACTTTATGACATTGTGAAGCAGAATTATGACCATCATAATCATATAAGTCATGTAACAGAGCATTGGGGTAGGTGCATGTCTGACATCAATGTGTGTGAAATTACAATGATAATTTAATATGGTCTATTTAAAAAAAAAAGGATACATCATAAATATACTGTTGACATGTAGGCTATGGTGTAATGGAAGGCTTTGCCTTGCGTGGTGATTTTGTGGTTTTTGACACTCTTATGTAGGTGACATAACCAGCCGTACAATAACGCAATATATGTCACAACAGGTCTAAATATATGTGTCATGTTATGACCATATTATAACAGGTTATGACAAGTTATGTCAGCTGTTATGACATATGACATGGTTATGATGGTGTCATAACATGTTATGACGCTGGGTGTCAAGTAAAGTGTTACCTGTATTTCTGTATCTGTGTACACACACCAGACCTGGGTCAAATACATTACGTAAAATATGTAGAGTTTGATGTGCACTTGACTCAGTTTGGAGTTTGCACTTTTGGACATTCCATTGTTTCCATTGTGCCTAGAAAACGAAATCAACCCACAGTTCAAGTATTTGAAAGTATTTTGGGTGGCAGATAGCCTTGCGGTTAAGAGCATTGGTTTGAATCCCTGAGCCGACTAGGTGAAAAATCTGTCTGTGCCATTGAGCAAGGCAATTATTCAGAGCAATTTACAGGAGAAATTAGGGTTAAGAGCATGTAAAGTAGTTCTGGCATACCCTATGTAGATTGTAACAGTTGACTTGGTCCCTTTGTCGTGGCTAGGTGAAGAGAAAGCTTACCTAAACTGTTATGATGTCATTTGACAACAGTTGACCATGCCTATGCCTTTGCCTTCTCTTCTGTCCTCCAGTTCTCTTCCACAGCAGAAGGAGCCACCAGCGCTAGGCCCTATGGAGACACGCTCTGCAGAGGAAGATGTGGATCCAGATCAGAGGAAGAACCGTAGTGTCCGCGAGCGTCGCCGGGAGGGACGCTACAAAACCTTTGACTGGGCTGATTTTAGCCGCCATCAGCACCACCAGGGAGTAGAGAAGGAGGCGGAGCCCAGTGGACAGTCGCGTCCTGTGGTAGGATGGGACACCGCTGACGGCGGCAGCCCATCGCCAGTCTCCTCTGCCTCCTCTCTGGTTGCCTCTAACTCCTGCTCCTCCTCGTACTCTTCTCAGTGCCTCAGGGACACTGTAGCTTCACAAGAGGCGGAGGTGCTACAAACGGGGGCAGGTCCAACCATGCTACCCCAGGCTCCATTCATGGCCACACCCCTAGAAGAAAGAAGTGTTGCTGGGACCAAAACACCCACAACACTAGTTCATGCTCAAAATAAGGTTTTTGAAAAAAGGACAATTTCTGAGGTGGACAACAGCTCCACCTCTTCTACACCAGAGCTGCCCATTGGTTGTGGCGATGACGATGTCACTGGCCACACCCCTAGTGATGTTCCTAGCGTTGCCCTTGGTGATGGCTTTGGCAACACTCCTAGCCCCACCCCTTGTGATGGCACTGCCGGTGTACGGGTGGAGGTGGTGATAGAGCAGCAAGTGGCTTCCACACCGCTGAGAGAGGAGAGGTGGGTTCCCATCAATAACTCTGACGAAACCAAAGAAGAGACGGAGCAGCAGTCCTATGAACAGCAGACTGAAGAGGTGAGCTAGAGTATGTGTGTGTAACGGTGTGTTAGGAGTGTGATTTAAGTTACTGTGGCTTGTTTGTGAGTGTATGTATGTGTGTGTTCAGGCGTGTGTGTGTGTGTGTGTGTGTTTGAGCATGTTTCTGTGTGTGTGCCCTCAGCTGGAGCAGACCCAGAGAGAGTTGTCCAGACTCCAGCAGGTGAACATCAGTCTGCAGCAACAGCTGCAGCAGGAGAGGGAACGCACCAGGGAGAACTGCCTACTACAGGTCAGACCATACCTGTTGCTGAATTGGGTCAAATACATAAGTCAAATACTTTATAATACTTAAGGTACGCTTGGTTTAGCTTTCCTGTAACAATGGAACCAAATCTCCCATCAATCTCTTTTAGAATGGCCTACCCACATCTTTCAACCAGTCCTCCTCCGCTCAGTCATGCGCATGGCAGCGTCTTCAGAAGCTGAACCAGGACCTGCGCTTTGAGCTGGAGGCCCAGAGGAGGAGCCAGGAGGAGGTGCGTGAGGCTGAACTGCAGCGGAGGGCCGAGTTCATCGCCTTGCAGGCGCGGGCGTTAAGCGCAGGGGAGGCTGCAGCCTTGGCACGCTCGGAGCTGCAGCAGGAGCGTCAGAGCGCTCGGAAGCAACGGGAGGAGGGGGAGCACGAACACCGGCAGGAGTTGGAGTGTTTGCGCCAGCGACTACAAGAGGTGTCAGCCCAGATGAGAGCAAAAGAGGAGGCACAGGCCGAGAAGGAGGTACGCCTGCAGAAGCACCTGGGCCTCCTGCAGGAGAGCCAGGACAGGGAACGCAGAAGCCTGGGGGCCAACCTGGCCCAAGCGGAGCGCCGGACCCAGGACCTGCAGGAGCAGCTGCAAAAGGCTGAGCAGCAAGCGGAGACATTGTGGAAGGGGCAGGGTCAGCCGTGGGCCAGGGAAGGAGAGGTGGTGGAGGCTCAGCAGCAGCTGCAGGAGGAGTTGGCCCGCACGCTGGAGGCTATAGGGAGGCTACAGGGGGAGGGGGAGCAGCTGGAGAGACGCTGCCAAGAGCTGCAGAACCAGCTGGCCGAGGCAGACGGGGAGGTGGTTCAGCTGCAGAGACGCCTACAGACGGAGGAGACTGACTACTACAACCTGGAGCACTCTTACGAGAGTGTTTCAGAGGAGCTACAGCGGGCCCTGGGACAGGCGCAGGAGAGGGAGGTGGCAGCCAGCGATGCCAGGGAGGACTACAAGAGGCTGCTGGACAGGAAGGAGCGGGAGTTGAGTGAAGCCTTGGTTAAGATGGCCGCCCTTGGGAGCAGCCTGGAAGAGACGGAGCTGAAACTGAGTAAGGTGAAGGAAGCATGCACCTGTTGTTCCTCTCTTCCTCTCTTCAAAGTGACTGACAACAGACTGAATATCAAATCCAGCAGTCTGAATTCACGGGATATCCAGACCATCCACCACTCCTACAATACAGACGGAGGACAGACAAATGGCAGCAGCGTCCCTGCCATAAGCCACTCCGGACCTGGCTCATGTTCTGTCGACCCGGCCTACCAGTACATCGTTACGGCTGGAGATGATCCGGACAGGTTCATGTCAGTGATCCAGGTCCTGGAGACCAAGCTGTATGTGACAGAGGAGAAATTGAGAGACATCACCCAGAGGCTGGAGGAGCCACAAGGTCAGTGGTGCAGCGGTGCAGCCACCGACCCCCACGTCCTCTCCCAGCTCACCCAGAGCCGGGCCGCTACCCAGCGGCTTAGCCTCTTTCTTCACAACCAGGCCAAGCAGAGCAGGCGCTTCGCCCTGGAAACGGAGGGCCGAACCAGGGTGCTGGGTGGGCAGTGTCAGGCGGCCCTGGCCAGTGTGCAGACCTGCAGAGAGAGGATCCAAGCCCTGCTGAGGAGGAACCCTGGTGAAAGTAGCAACCCTGACCTAGAAGCCGAGCTCTGTGCCCTGGAGATGCAGCTGGTCACTGCTGCCGCCTGCCTCAGGCAAGGAGGAATAATTGCCGATGAGCAATGGCACGAGTGCCACCGAGCTCAGAGGGAGGAGGAAGACTTGATTGATGACAAGACACTATCAGAGGACAAGGTTGAGCAAATGATCACAGGCACGTATGCCCCAATGTCATGCCCAGAAGGAGAGGAAGCTGGAATGAAAACATTGGGTAGAGCTTTAGCCCTGGAAGCGTCTACGTTGGAGAAGATGGCGTCGGCAATGCAGAGCCAAGATACATTATTTTGCCAGAATGAAGCCCTCCTTGGTGGAGACGAAGGTGACTCGGCACACATGTATGCCGACGTGCTTTTGAAAAGGATGGCCCTCGGAATGGATTGTAGGGAACCAGTAGGTGGCGACACTGAGTCGGAGGAGAGCGCCATTGGCAGGGTCTGTGCCAGAGCAGAGTTAGCTTACATCTCTCTAACCTTACAGCATCGCTACCAGGGAGAGCCGATACAAGAAGAACTGCACTCTGACAACCCGACCAGGGAGCAGCTATGGCGGAGCTCTCAGTCAGAGGAACAGTGTGGTGGCGCTGGGGATAACAATCTGAGCTCTGGTCAGGCCAGGGGTCTGGCTGATGTCAGTCCTCCAGAGCTGGCTCCTTATGAGGAACAGGTCCAGTTGAAGTCCAGAGGCCTCACAGACAACCTGCTGGAGAGGATCCAATCAGTCTGGAATGGGGACAAGACAGAGAAACAACACGACTGGACAGAAAGACTTGCAGTCCAGCTGAGGAAAAGGGCCAAGGTCTTGCACCAACTCTGTCAGGAGATCCCCAGCAGCAGTGGCTCAAAGGGGAAGAGTAGTGCGGCGAAAGGTAGACGCTGGTTGGATGACCCGGACTCTGTTGGAACCCTGGACTTGACCCTGTACTGGCCGGAGGTGCTGGTCCAGTCCCAGGTGACCTACGTGGCATGCCGCCTGCAGCTGGATCACGAACAGGAACTGCAGCAGTGCAAGGGGGCATTCGACAGACTAGGGGCGCTGTGTCAGGAGCAAGAGGCCATGCTCAGCAAGGACCGCCGCACTTTTAGCCACGCCCTGTCGCGACTGCAGGAGGACAGCCAGGCCCTCAAGGAGAAGCTGGAGCAGGTGGAGCAAGGGAGGGCCGCAGCAGAGAGCGAGACCCGGCGTAAGGTGGGTGTACTCCTAGCTGATATCGAGAGCATCGAGGATCGCCACGAGGAGCAGGTGCAGAAGCTGGAGGAGGAGTTCCAAGGGAAGATGCAGGAGCTCCAGAAGATCCACGAGGAGGAAATGATACGTCTGCACAGCCACCATGCCCAGTCTGCCTGTGTTGCAACAGATGCACAACACGAGTCCCGCTCATCACAGACCCCCCCTAACACTACTCCCGAAAAAGCCACCTTCTACCCAGACTTCACCTTGGATTCCACCCTGCCGGCAGATAAACTTAATCTGGATGAAGCCTGCAAAATAGACATGGTGTCTATGGAAACAATGAAGAAACGAATCCATGTGCTTGAGACGCAGGTAAACACCATGAAAGATGAGGCAGGGAGACGGAATCTGGAAGGGGATGAAGTTGCCATGAAGGAAGCTTATCAGAGAGACCTTGAAAACATCAAGGTACAACACAGCCCCACTCAAATACCCAATACGTTTACACAAACACATTGACCTATGTACAGTGCCTTTGGAAAGTATTCAGACCCATGACTTTTTCCACATTGTGTTACATTACAGCATTATTCTAAAATGTATTAAATCGTTTTTTCCCCTCATCAATCTACACACAATATATACCCCATAACAACAAATCAAAAACTGTTTTTTAGAATTTTTGCAAATTTATAATTTTTTAAAACTGAAATATGACATTTACATAAGTATTCAGACCCTTTACTGAGTACTTTGTTGAAGTACTTCGGTAGTGATTTCAGCATTGAGTCTTCTTGGGTATGACGCTACAAGCTTGGCACACCTGTATCTGGGGAGTTTCTTCCATTTTTATTTGCAGATCCTCTCAAACTCTGTCAGGTTGGATGGGTAGCGTTACTGCACAGCTATTTTCACGTCTCTTCAGAGATGTTCAATCGGGTTCAAGTCCGGGCTCTTGCTGGGCCACTCAAGGACATTCAGAGACTTGTCCCGAAACCACTCCTGCGTTGTCTTGGCTATGTGCTTAGGGTAGTTGTCCTGTTGGAAGGTGAACGTCCACCCCAGTCTGAGGTCCTTAGCACTCTGGAGCAGGTTTTCATCAAGGATCTCTGTACTTTGCTGTGTTCATCTTTCCCTCAGTCCTGACTAGTCTCCCAGTCCCTGCTGCTGAAAAACATCCCCACAGCATGATGCTGCCAACACAATGCTTCACCGTAGGGATGATGCCGGCTTTCTTCCAGACGTGACGCTTGGCATTCAGGCCAAAGTGTTCAATCTTGGTTTCATCAGACCAGAGAATCTTGTTTCTCATGGTCTGAGAGCCTTTATGTATCTTTGTCTTTTACTGAGAAGTGGCTTCCGTCTGGCCACTCTACCATAATGGCCTGATTGGTGGCATGCTGCAGAGATGGTTGTCCTTCTAGAAGGTTCGCCCATCTCCACAGAGGAACTCTGACAGAGCTCCAGAGTGACAACCGGGTTCTTGGTCACCTCCCTGGCCTTTCTCCCCTGATTGCTCAGTTTGGCTGGGCAGCCAGCTCTGGGAAGAATCTTGGTGGTCCTTCTATTTAAGAATGATGGAGGCCACTGTGTTCTTGGGGACCTTCAATTCTGCAGACATTTTTTGATAACCTTCCCCAGATATGTCCTTCAACACAATCCTGTCTCGGAGCTCTACGGACAATTCCTTTGACCTCATGGCTTGGTTATTGCTCTGACAACTGTGGGACCTTATATAGACAGGTATGTGCGTTTCCAAATCATGCCCAATCAATTGAATTTACCACAGGTGGACTCTAATCAAGTTGTAGAAACATCTCAAGGATGATCTATGGAAACAGGATGCACCTGAGCTCAATTTCGAGTCTCATAGCAAAGGGTCTGAAAACGTATGGAATCAAGGTATTTCTGTTTTTTATTTGTAATAAATTAGTAATAATTTCTACAAACCTGTTTTCCCTTTGTCATTATGGGGTATTGTGTGTAGATGGCGGATATATATATATTTTTTTAATCAATATTTAATTACAAGTATACACATGTAAGTGTGAAATTCATACCCTGCAGGTTTCCTGTGAGCGTGGCTTCACTGCCATGGAGGAGGTACACCAGAAGCTGGTGGGGGATCTGCAACGGCAGCACCAGAGGGAGGTGGCCACGCTCCTGCAGGAGAGAGACTGCCTACTGGAGGAGGAGACAGCCGCCACTGTCGCAGGTAAAACATCTGTCCCATGTTCTGTAGCCAAACATGGTTGAAAGTTGCTGACTCAAATTAATAGAGCCAACATGATTCCTTAGAGTGGCATGTTTGTTCCACTTAGCATATTTCCATCTGAATGTTTCACAACGTTGTGTCCTGCTGAACATGCCCCTTGAAGTGGGATGGGGGGGGGGGGGGGCAGCATGTGGCAACATGTCTGTTCACTTCCTGTGTTTGTGGCCTGTGTGTAGCGATCGAGGCAATCAGGAATGCTCATCGGGAGGAGCTGGAGAGGAGTCAGAGTGGAGGGAGCTCTGACATCACGGACCTTCCCTCCCAGTATGAGTGAGTGACTATGTGTGTGGAAAATAAATCTGGCTTGCCTACTACTTACTTAAATTGCATACTAGAACGCACTCATACTAGGCTCATCCTACTGAGAATCCATCATCTAATGCACAATTGCGTTGATTCCCACCATTCATAAATTTTGGTACAGTGTGTCTCCTCAGTTGATTATCAGCTGTTGTAAAACACACGTTTCTAAAGACAATTCTCTTCCTTAATAGTGTACAGTGAATTCTACTAGATGAGAAGCTGAAATGAGTATGACATCCTGGCATTTAAAGCACTACATTTTCCAAATTTAACATACTATAAAACTTTATTTGTTTGCATACCCAAAATGCCTACTATTTAGAACGCACGTATGGTTATTCGGACACTGCCACAGTGTATATGAGTGTGTGCAAAGCTGTCATCAAGGCAAAGGATGAATACTTTGAAGAATATCAAATATAAATTAGATTATTTTTGGTTACTACGTGATTCCATATGTGTTATTTAATCGTTTTGATGTCTTCACTATTACTCTAGTCAAAATAAAGAAAAACCCTGGAATGAGTAGGTGTGTCCAAACGTTTGACTGAGACTGTATGTCACTTTCTTAATCTGGGTGTTTTTTATATTCATGCACCTGGCTTTTTTAAAGTGTGTGTGTGTGCATGCATGCACTGTGTGTGTGTGTGTGAGTGTTACATGTATGTTTCAATGCAAAGTACATGCATCTTTGTATAACTGCCGACTTTCCCCTTTGCCCCATCGTCCAGGGTTGAGCTGCGGTCTCTGCACAGGGAGCTAGAGGTGTTGTCGGGCCAGTACTCCCAGAAGTGTCTGGAGTGCGCCCAGCAGAATCAGGCCCTGGAGGCCGAGAGACAGGCCCTGCTACAGTGCCAGAGGGAGAACCAGGTGCTCAGCATCCACAAGCAGGCAAGACACCACCAGACACCCATATAGTACACTGCATGTACTCACCCAGTGTGCCAATTTAGATCAATGACCACCAGACCTGGGTTGCGTTTATTCGGCAGACCTGGGTTGAGTTCGAATACCGGGTCCGACAGGAAAAAATCTGCTGTGAAGTGACCTGGCAACAGGAGGCCCATTGGCCCCAGGGTTCCGGTCTCGAAGCATGCTTTCGACTGTACCTACAAGCCAGCTTTGGTGTTGCAGTTTAATTTAAGTTGGGCACAAAAAGACAATTCCAATAGGGAAGTAAAATACAATAATTCCGAATCATCATCTTTGTGAACAGCTGCAATTATTTGAGTAATTCAATGGATGTAGTAATTCTACTCGATAATTCGATTTTCATGCTTGTTTTACTATTTAAAAGTGGAACATCCTGAAGTTGATGGGTTTATTTGTCCTCTCACCACCCTCTGGAAGTCACCCTTTGAGTTTGGTCAGCAACACGTGACAACGGAAGACCCTCTGAGTGAGTTGGTAGGGGCAATTGAGTGGTTTCGAATTCACCGATTCCCACTGGCCTCAAAGAGAAAAAAACTATCTGCCCTACCTTCCAGCTAGCTAACTAGCAAAGGACACAGTTATCTAGCCATATATAGCTGGCTAATGGCTTCACCGAGAAGAAGAAAGACTACAACCTTCAAATCAATGGTCGATGTGTGTCGCACTTGCGTGGAAAACTATCCCAATAAGACTTACAAACACAATCTCTTTATAAGACAAGTGGTGGAAGGTGCTGATGATGATTGGTAGATTGATGATTCATTGGTAGATTAAAGGGGAACAGCACATTTCTGAGATTTGTCAAAGTACCTAAACCTCTGACTCAGTTTTGGACTGGCTGTCACAGTGCACAGCTGTCTCACTCTATTAGAGCTAAGTAGAGCTATGTCCCAGCTGCGCCCCTCTGCCTCACTGCAGCACTACTATGCTCTAGATATAACTTTGTGGAATAACACAGATCTATGAAAAAATACACATACTATCACAGTGAACATGTTTTTTTGGGGGTAACCCCAATCGATTGTGAGATATGGCATATACAGTGACTTCGGAAAGTATTCAGACCCCTTGACTTATTCAACATTTTGTTCCAGCTTTATTCTAAAATGTGTTTTTTTTTAACTCAGCAATCTACACACAATACCCCATAATAACAAACCGAAAACGGGTTCTCGAAATTGAGCTCAGGTGCATCCTGTTTCCGTTGATCATCCTTGAGCTGTTTCTACAACTAGATTGGAGTCCACCTGTTGTAAATTCAATTGATTGGACATGATTTGGAAAGGCAATACGACCTGTCTATATAAGGCCCCACATTTGACAGTGCATGTCAGAGCAAAAACCAAGCCATGAGTTCTAAGAAATTGTCTGTAGAGCTCCGAGACAGGATTGTGTCGAGGCACAGATCTGGAGAATGATAACCAAAACATTTATGCAGCATTGAAGGTCCCAAGAACACAGTGGCCTACATAATTCTTAAATGGAAGAACTTTGGAACCACCAAGACTCTTCCTAGAGCTGGCTTCCCAGCCAAACTGAGCAGTCGGGGAAGAAGGGCCTTGGTCAGGGTGGTGACCAAGAACCCAATGGCCACTATGACCAAGTTCCAGAGTTCCTCTCTGGAGATGGAAGAACCTTCCTTCCAGAAGGACAACCAACTCTGCAGCACTCCACCAATCAGGCCTTTATGGTAGAGTAGCCAGACGGAAGCCAATCCTCAGTAAAAGGCACATGAAAACCCACTTGGAGTTTGCCAAAAGGCACCTAAACACACTCAGACCATGAGAAACAAGATTCTCTGGTGAAACCAAGTTTGAACTCTTTGGCCTGAATACAAAGTGTCAGTCACATCTAGAGGGAACCTGGCACCATCCCTACAGATGAGAATGGTGGTGGCAGCAGCATCATGCTGTGGGGATGTTTTTCAGCTGCAGGGACTGGGAGACTAGTCAGGAAAAGATAAACGGAGCAAAGCACAGAGTGGTCCTTGATGAAAACCTGCTCCAGAGCGCTCAGGACCTCAGCCTGGGTCAAAGGTTTACCTTCCAACAGGACAGCGACCCTAAGCACACAGCCAAGACAATGCAGGAGTGGCTTCGGGGCAAGTTTCTGAATGTTCTTGAGTGGCCCAACCAGAGCCCGGACTTGAACCAGATCGAACATCTCTGAGGAGACCTGAAAATAGCTGTACAGCAATGCTCCCCATCCAAACTAACAGTTCTAGAGAGGACCTGCAGAGTAGAATGGAAGAAACCCCCCAAATACAGGTGTGCCAAGCTTTTAGCGTCATACCCAAGAAGACTCAAGGCTGGAATCGCTGCCAAAGGTGGTTCAACAAAGTACTGAGTAAATGTTCTGAATACTTATGGAAATGTCCTAGAATAAGGCTGTAACCTACCAAAATGTGGAAAAAGTCAAGGGATCTGAATACTTTCCGAAGGCACTGTGTATTGAATTCTGCTTATTTCACGCTATACTATCACGCTATACCACAATAAACACAATAAACAACGAGACCATTGATTGAGTGCTTTTGAAGGGACAGGCTGGGCAAAATCTGTAGCCTATATCCGCTGCACTGTATCAGCACAATAAACAGCGCCCTACGCAGTATAGCAATGCCGTTTTGGTAATGAAGATAGGTGAATTCCCCTATAACAAACAGCCTTTGTGAATGCAGCCATACACACACCTGTCTTACCAAAAATAATTAAAACTAAATGCGGAAAGTAGTAGCCTAGCTATTCATGAATGCAAACAAAAACACTGAATATCAGTTTGTCTTAGAATAACGACACAACTGTGAATGCGAACAAATGAATAGGAACAGAACAAAACAGCGATACCAGGTAGGCCTAGTAAACTAAATATCAGATTGATAAAGGCAGGACACAATCTACATTTAGGATAGTTACATTAACAGTAAACTAAATATCAGCTTGATAAAGGCAGGACACAATCTACATTTAGGATAGTTACATTAACAGTAAACTAAATATCAGATTGATAAAGGCAGGACACAATCTACATTTAGGATAGTTACATTAACAGTAAACTAAATATCAGATTGATAAAGGCAGGACACAATCTACATTTAGGATAGTTACATTAACAGTAAACTAAATATCAGATTGATAAAGGCAGGACACAATCTACATTTAGGATAGTTACATTAACAGTAAACTAAATATCAGATTGATAAAGGCAGGACACAATCTACATTTAGGCTAGTTACATTAACAGTAAACACAATAAACAAAAAGGTGAATGGAGATCCAAATAACCAAAACATAAACTACAGACTACTACATTGAGATGCAGCCATGCTCAGCTGTCTTGCCTAATAAATAGGCATATAGGCCCGCTTCAAACCTGGAAAATAATGGCGCTCACGAGTACAGCAACACGTTGTGATATGGCACAATACACTTCTCTGGATACAATTCTACCCACATAATCAATTGAGCAATACCAGCCTGCCATAAACACGTTTCCAATATGTACAGTTCTATTTACAACCACGGAAACCAATAGGCTACCAAGAAAACCATAATAGAATGTATCTATTTCTATGATTAAACTAGCTTTACCCAGGGGTGTCATTGAGTGAGACCATTGAGACCATTGAGTGCTTTTGATCAAGAAGTGACAGGTTGGCGCAAAATCTCCAGAAACATGGACAGAGCCCTACACTAAAGCAAGGTCGTTGGAAATTTAGGCTGGTGGCTAAGGAAGTCATTTTGCCATTCCATACCCTAGGTTTTTGCTGAAATGGCACCACTGGCTATGCCACTAAGATTTTGACAACCAACCAGCTAGACTATTTCTCCACCTTTTCAGAAGAGCTTCAGCCTCCTTGATGCCAGTGGCGTGTATTCATGTTGTATTCCCCAAAAATTTACCAAGAAAAAAAACCATACCAAATAAACGTATCTTTTGTCTCTGTGATTCATACATTTCCTTCACTTCTCAAAGGCTGAATGTATCTCTATTGTTTAAATAATAGCCAATCAGCATTCTTGAAAAACTGAGTGAGGTCAGTCATGAATCATCCTGGCGCACCACAAAAAAGTGTCAACGAAAGCCAGTTTGGATTTGGCTTCAGACCAATCACATCAGAAGCCAAACTTCATTGAACGAAAAAAACTTGAATTGTTACATCTCGTTGTGTCCTTGTCCTGTAGCTAGCTATCTACCTAAAATTGCCCCTTTCCTATATTAGCCATGGATGGAGATATTACAGAGATTCTGATCCAACTATAAATTCATACATTGTGCCCCTGGCCTGAGAGGATGGAAGTTCAAAATGTAGCTATTTGTAGTATGCTAATGTTAACTAGGTGGCCAGGTTCATCGTTGCCCATGAAAGGAAGTTAGGCTAGCAAGCAAGCATTTTAGTCAGGTAGCCTAGGACAACAAAAACTAAAAGTGTGTACTATATGACAGAGTTATAGACTGTTTCGGCGACATGAAAGAGGAGGATTGCATTGGTGTTTTTCACCAAGTTGGGTAAGTCAACATGTTTTTTCTACTTGCAGGTACACACACAGACACACACACACACACACACACACACACACACACACACACACACACACACACACACACACACACACACACACACACACACACACACACACACACACACACACACACACACACACACACACACACACACACACACACAGAGAGAGAGAAATCAGTACAATGGACAGCCACCAAATTGTTTTTGCTATCTTTTAGTTGTCACTGTATTAGACTAGCCATAGGTGATTTGATTATGTTGAAATTTTGAAGTTTAAATGGTGCTGGAATAGTGGAGGCAGCTCCTGTTTTCTTTGTGACTCGTGGTAACTCTCCATGGATCTATACTGAACAAAAATATAAACGTAACATGCAACAACTAATGATTTTATTAAGTTACAGTTCATATAAGGAAATCAGTCAATTGAAATAAATAAATTCGGACCTAATCTATGGATTTCACATGACTGGGCAGGTGCGCAGCCATGGGTGGGCCTGGGAGGGCATAGGTCCAACCACTTGAGGGCCAACTCACTGGAGAGCCAGGCCCAGCCAATCAAAATATGTTTTTCCCACAGAAGGGCTTCATGTCTGGGTGGCTGGTCTCAGACGATACCACAGGTGAAGAAGCCGGAAGTGGAGGTCCTGGGCTGGCATGGTTACACGTAGTCTGCGGTTGTGAGGCCAGTTGGACGTACTGCCAAATTCACTAAAATGACATTGGAGGCGGCTTATACATTAACATTAAATTATCTGGCAATGGCTCTGGTGGATATTCCTGCAGTCAGCATGCCAGTTGCGTGCTCCCTCAAAATTTGAGCATTTTATTGTGTGACACAACTGCATATTTTATATTGGACTTGTATTGTCCCCAGCAGAAGGTTCACCCGTGTAAGGATCATTCTGTTTAATCAGCTTCTTGATATGCCACACCTGTCAGGTAGATGGATTATCTTGGTAAATGAGAAATACTCACTAACAGGGATGTAAACAAATTTGTGCACAACATTCTAGGATTTTTTATTTCAGCTCATGAAACATTGATTATTTAATTCTCTCCGAAATATTCTTGTAAGATCCCCCTCAAATGGCAGTTTGATTAGATGAGCTTTCCTCGGGTATAGCATGCTTCTTCTGTTCTGACTGAACACATTTGTCAAAGTGTAAAATTAGTTCTCGCATGTTGTTGTGGACTCCCCAAAGGTCATCCACGTGTCAGTGCAGTAAGCACGGTCGGCATAGTGGAGAGAGGCCCAGAGAATCGTTTCAGGATATCAAGTGGGGTCCACTTGTCCTCATTTGACCAGGAGTGGGCGATTTTAGTGTGCAAAAAAACTAAACTCAGTTTCCACTATTAGATTCTTATTTTTCAGATTGAATAACTCACGGACACTAGAGAAGCTTAACCAAGTTTAATTCTTCCCAAAGGGAAAAAAAAAACATTTCACAGAAGCACTGATATTTAACCCTTTCTCCTAGGCTGTCTCCTCCTCCACAACCGAACAGCCAATGCATCCCTGTTGCTAGACAGAACCTTAGTTATATTTGTTCTTCCTCACATCTGACCTGACCTCTACCCCAAAGTGCTCACTCCTCCCCAACTCAAGTCTGTCATGGTTATTGATACCAGACTGTCTCTTCTCCCAAAGGATCCCTGATGGCTAACAATAACATATCCTGACATAATGTAAACGTTATATATTACCCTCTCTCCCTCAGTGACATTGTTAGTTTCTAAGATCTCCACCCGTCTTCCCTTATCAATGCCTGCCACATGTAATCGGTTCCCTGCACTCAACACATTCCAAGCTTAGTTGCACCTACTATATAACCCTTAACTATTGGTGAAGACCCTCAACCTCATCAGTGACATGAATAAGTAACATTTCATATTCTCAGAACCCAACACCACCAAATGTTTCACCATTTTCACATCTAGAAAGTCATGGCTCTCTGGGTCAAGGGCACACAGGGTCTCCACCACTTGGCTGTTTGAGTTAGCTGAATTGTTCCGACATTTCACCAATGACAGCATCCAAGAACAGTCTTTTACACTCAGTCTCTTCTCATCTGTCTTGCTGGCCTACTAGTCTTTCCACCACGTATTGCTAGAGATTTGTACTGACATAATGTCATCATTTGTTTGGAGCTGGTGGTGAGTCACTTGCATTAAACATTGGCCAAATTACTTTGAACACGCGGGTGGCGCAGTGGTTAAGGGCGCTGTACTGCAGCGCCAGCTGCGCCACCAGAGACTCTGGGTTCACACCCAGGCTCTGTCGTAACCGCCCGCGACTGGAAGGTCTGTGGGGCGACGCACAATTGGCCTAGCGTCGTCCGGGTTAGGGAGGGTTTGGTCGGTAAGGAAATCCTTGTCTCATCGCGCACCAGCGACTCCTGTGGCGGGCCGGGCGCAGTGCTCGCTAACCAAGGTTGCCAGGTGCACGGTGTTTCCTCCGACACATTGGTGCGGTTGGCTTCCGGGTTGGATGGCGCTGTGTTAAGAAGCAGTGCGGCTTGGTTGGGTTGTGTATCGGAGGACGCATGACTTTCAACCTTCGTCTCTCCCGAGCCCGTACGGGAGTTGTAGCGATGAGACAAGATAGTAGCTACTAAAACAATTGGATACCACGAAATTGGGGAGAAAAAGGGGTAAAATAAAAATATATATAAACAATTTTTACTTTTTTTTCTTACTTCGAACTCATTGTCACACCTCAGCTTCTCAACTCAACTCTGTGGACCACTTTGACTCCAGTGTAAAGATCTGTTGCTTTTGCCTGGAGTAATTTGTTTACAGAACCGAGAAGACTGAGGATTCTGTGCACTATGGTGGCTATAAACTTAAAGCCGGGGTCAGTCACCGCCTTCAGTATCCCTGTAGCCTTGAGTCTTACTTCTGTTTTGCACGATTGCATGCATTCGATGTCAGAGAGGAATGTCACAGTGCTGTCATAACATTTAACAACCACTGACACAGTAGCCAGTTGTCTCCCTTTACTTTCGCTTTGTTTGGTTACTTTGGCGATGCCAATTTCTGATATCCATCGTGGCAGTGGCAAATATTACAGGCGGAGTCATATCACATTGTTCACTTAGCCTTTTCTATTTCGCTTTTTATGACAACCCAAAGGAGTCATAAATAACCGCCTCAGTGGCTTTCCATAGCCCCCTTAAACACACCGTGGTACGCTCTGTCCATTGTGCTGACACAGCGCAGCAGATAAACATATTTTGCACTAACCTGTCACTCAATCATTTGAACTTTTTTGCAATTTATATATATGGACATAAAACTTAAACTGAAGTTGCACAAGTTTCAATTCCCATTAGGAAACCGGGCCCGGGATTACCCCCATTTCATGGACTAAGCTATGTGTGAAGACACATATAAAGACAAAAGGAGGACACATGGAATTATTTTATTTAGATGGATGGTTGACATGACAGAATGGTAAGCAGATATTTTCTTATCTAAAAGGTTGTTGAAAGTTGGCTACATTCTTGTTATAGTCTGTTTGATGAGTCGCATCTGGTAAAAACGGCATATATCGCACAATTTGTTCAAAGATTTGAACAAAATACACCAACGACGCTATTTGGGAGATAGATGTTGTGAGCACAGTGTCTCTGATCGGATGGACAATAGATCCTAGCTATGCCCACTTTTGTCAGCACTTCTGCAATCCGATTAGTCAGTCCGCCACATGTCCACATGTGACGCGGGAAACTAGCTACCTACTCGTCTGTCGCAAAGTTGTTCTACACTTGGTGCATGTTATCAAAATGTGATGTTAGCTGTAATATGTAATTACTATTTAGCTAAAGTTATTGAACACATCAAGAACATGTTAGCTGCCAGACAGCTAAAATCGGTTCATTAGCTAGCTAGCTAATTAGTATTACAGCATACAATTACATTCTAGACGATTCTGTGCTTCCAACTTTGTGGCAACAGTTTGGGGAAGGCCCTTTCCTGTTTCAGCATGACAATGCCCCCGTGCACAAAGCGAGATCCATACAGAAATAATTTGTTGAGATCGGTGTGGAAGAACTTGACTGGCCTGCACATAGCCCTGACCTCAACCCCATCGAACAGCTTTGGGATGAATTGGAACGCCAACTGCGAGTCAGGCCTAAACGCCCAACATCAGTGCAAAACTTAACTAATGCTCTTGTGGCTGAATGGAAGCAAGTCCCAGCAACAATGTTGCAACATCTAGTGGAAAGCCTTCCCAGAAGAGTGGAGGCTGTTTTAGCAGCAATGGGGGGACAAACTCCAAATTAATGTCCATGAATATGGAATGAGATGTTCAATGAGAAGGTGTACACCTACTTTTGTTCATGTAGTGTATTTAGCTAGGCAAGCTATTAACCTTGTCTTATATTTACTATAGCTAGTTATAGGTTTATGGAAATATGCAAGATTGTATGTGTACATCTGTCTGTGTTGTGTCAAGATAACATGAGAGCAAGCTGCTGCAGAGATATGGTGAGGTGAGACCTTGGTATATTTGCTAAATAAACTGCTCTGCAAGATAATATCTGATATACATGTAGCTAGCTAGCCAGCTGTCGTTCTGATTCAATGGACATGCATTAAATCACATCAAATAAAAATGTATTTGTCACATGCTCTGAATATAACAGGTATTATAATTTCACCTTACAGTGAAATGCTTACTTACAAGCCATAACCAACAATGCCGTTTAAAAAATAAGAATAGGAAATTAAAAGTAACAAATAATTAAAGAGCAGCAGTAACATAACAATTGCAAGGTTATATACAGGGAGTACCGGTACAGAGTCGATGTGTGGGGGCACTGGTTAGTCGAGGTAATTGAGGAAATATTTACATGTAGGCAGAGTTATTAAAGTGGCTATGCATAGATAATAACAGAGAGTACTGTAGCAGTGTAAAAGATTGGGGGACAATGCAAATAGTCGGGGTAGCCATTTTTTTAGATGTTCAGGAGTCTTATGGATTGTGGTAGAATCTGTTTATAAGCCTCTTGGACCTAGACTTGGCGCTACAGTACCACTTGTCATGTGGTAGCAGAGAGAACAGTCTATGACTAGGGTGGCTGGAACCTTTGACAATTTTTAGGGCCTTCCTCTGACACCGCCTGGTATAGAGTCCTGGATGGCAGGAAGCTTGGCCCCACAGATGTACTGGGCCGTACGCACAACCCTCTGTAGTGTCTTACGGTCGGAGGCCGAGCAGTAGCCATATCAGACAGTGATGCAACAAGTCAGGATGCTGTCAATGGTGCAGCTGTAGAACCTTTTGAGGATCTGAGGACCCATGCCAAATATTTTCAGTCTCCTGAGGGGGAATAGGTTTTGTCGTACCCTCTTCATGACTGTCTTGGTGTGCTTGGACCATGTTAGTTTGACGGGCACCAAGGAACTTGAAGCTCTCAACGTGCTCCTCTACAGCCCCGTCGATGAGAATGGGGGCGTGCTCGGTCCTCCTTTTCCTGTCGTCCACAAACATCTCCTTTGTCTTGATCATGTTGAGGGAGAGGTTGTTGTCCTGGCACCACATGGCCAGGTTTCAGCCTATAGGGAGAAGGTCAGTCTTGTTGTTGATCAGGCCCATCGTGTCATCAGCAAACTTAATGATGGTGTTGGAGTCAGGCCTGGCCGTAAAGTCATGGGGGAACAGGGAGTACAGGAGGGGACAGAGCACGCACCCCTGAGGGGCCCCCATGTTGAGGATCAACGTTGCGGATGTGTTGTTACCTACCCTTACCACCTGGGGGGCAGCCTGTCAGGAAATCCAGGATCGAGTTAGAGAGGGAGGTGTTTACTTCCAGGGTCCTTAGCTTATTGATGAGCTTTGAGGGCACTATGGTGTTGAAAGCTGAGCTGTCAAGGAATAACATTCACACATAGGTGTTCCTTTTGTCCAGGTGGGAAAGGGCAGTGTGGAGTGTGATTGAGATTGCGTCAGCTGTGGATCTGTTGGGGCTGTATACAAATTGCAGTGGGTCTAGGGTAACCGGGAGGATGCTGTTGATGTGAGCCATGACCAGCCTTTCAAAGCACTTCATGACTACCGACGTGAGTGCCACAGGGCGGTAATCATTTAGGCAGGTTACCTTGATGCTTTGCTTGTTTGATGGTTCGTCTGAGGGCATAGCGGGATTTATTATAAGCGTCCGGATTAGTCTCCCACTTCTTGAAAGCGACAGCTCTAGCCTTTAGCTCGATGCGGATGTTGCCTGTAATCCATGGCTTCTGGTTGAGATATGTACGTACAGTCACTGTGGGGACGACGTCATCGATGCACTTAGGATAGAATTATGGTCAGATTTGTCAAATGGAGGGCGAGGGAGAGATTTGTACGCCTCTCTGTGTGTGAAGTAAAGGTGGTCCAGAGTTTTTTTCCTCTGGTTGCACATTTAACATGCTGGTGGAAATTTGGTCAAACAGATTTAAGTTTCCCTGCATTAAAGTCCCCAGCCACTAGGAGCGCCGCCTCTGGATGAGCGTTTTCCTGTTTTCTTATGGCGGTATACAGCTCATTGAGTGCGGTCTTAGTGCCAGCATCAGTCTGTGGTGGTAATTTAGACAGCTACAAAAAATACAGACGAAAACTCTCTAGGTAGATAGTGTGGTCTACAGCTTATCATGAGATACTCTACTTTGAGACTTCCTTAGAAATCGTGCACCAGCTTTTGTTTACAAATATACATAGACGGCCACCCCTTGTCTTACCAGAGGCTGCTGTTCTATCCTGCCAATACAGTGTAAAACCCGCCAGCTGTATGATGTTTATGTTGTCGTTCAGCCACGAGTCATGAAACATGAAACATAAGATATTACAGTTTTTAATGTCCCGTTGGTAGTTTAAACTTTCTCATAGGCCATCAATTTTATTTTCCAATGATTGCATGTTTGCCAATAGAAAGGATGGCAGTAGGGTTTTACTCACTCACCTATGAATTCTCAGAAGGGAGCCCGACCTCCATCCCCTTTTTCTCTGAATCTCTGCACGCAAATGACGGGGATTTGGGCCTGTTCCCGGGAAAGCAGTATATCCTTCACGTCGGACTCGTTAAAGGGAAATGCTTCACCTAGTTTGTGGTGAGTAATCGCTGTTCTGATGCCCAGACGTTATTTTCGGTCATAAGAGACAGTAGCAGCAACATTATGTACAAAATAAGAACATAAAAAATAAGGTACAAACAACACAGTTGGTTAGGCGCATGTAAAACGTCAGCCATCCTCTCCGGCGCCATTCTACATGTAGCCTATGTGCAATTACAGCCACAACATCAAGTAGCTAGGCCTACAGTCATGCATCTGCAGGTCAGACAGGAGAAACCATTCAGAATAGTAAGTTAACGTTAGCTGTAGTATCTGAAACCACTGGTATTATGATGATTCTATGCCATTATTTATGTATTTTGTATTCAGTATCTAGTTAGCAAAGCCAATAGTTGTTTATCTAATATGGTGACAGTTTTCCATATGAAGTCTATAGTCTGAGTCTACAGATATCTCTTAGGGCAAGGTTATATGCATCTGCAGATAAAACAGAATACAAGCTTATGTGAAGAGTAATTTTACCTAACACTAGTATTTGAAACCAACCAGTGCGAGGTTTGTCTATCATTTACAGTTTTGTATCATTTTATGTCATACACAGTGCTTTCAGAAAATATTCCCACCCCTTGACTTTTCCCACCTTTTGTTGTTACAGCCTGAATTTAAAATAGATTATATTGAGATTGTTGGTCACTGGCCTACACACAATACCCCATAGTGTCAAAGTCGAAATGTTTACGAATTAATTAAAAGTTAAAAGTTGAAAATGTTTTTTGTAATTAAGTATCAACCCCTTTGTTATAGAAAGCCTAAATAAGTTCATGAGTAAAAATGTGCTTAACAAGTTAGATAATAAGCCAAGGCAGAAAACTCACCAGCTTAATTAACAACAGCAAGGAGAGACCTGTGACTTACTCATGCAATTAAATACTGGGGCCCATCAAAACAGCAATGCAACACTGGTCATATTACCTGTATGATAGCCAGAAGAGAAGCACCTTGGAGGGAATGTGGTTTCCAGTACAGGCTGGTGGAATGCCGGGAGGCTGGCAAGTGCTACACCGTGCCTTGGGAGAGTAAAAAAAAGAGTAAATCCATGTAGGCAATATTGCACTATTGTCCAATGTGTTCACAGTCAGTTGAAACAAAGTTAAATGGAGACAGGCTGTCACACAGGTTGTGTCACTGGCCTACTACACACAATGCCCCATAATTTCAAAGTGGAATTCGCTACACTCGCATTAACATATGCTAACCTTGTGTATGTGACCAATAACATTTGATTTGATTTTATGTTTAAAAAAAACATTGCATGTAATTAAAAATTCATGTATTAAAAAAGCTGAAATGTCTTGAGACAATAAGTATTCCACCCAATTGTTATAGCAAGCCTGAATAAGATCAGGAGAAAAATCTGCTTTACAAGTCACATAATACGTTCCATTGACTCACTGTGTGTGCAATAATTTAACAGTTTAACATGATTTTTGAAATACTCTCTCATCTCTGTACTCCACACATACAAGTATCTGTAAGGTCCCTCATTCGAACAGTGCATTTCAAACACAGATTCAACCACAAAGAGCAGGAAGGTTTTCCAATGAAGGGCACCTATTGGTTGATGGGTATATAAAAAAATAGAATATCCCTTTGAGCGTGGTAAAGATATGAATTACACTTTGGATGGTGTATCAATACACCCAGTCACTACAAAGATACATGCGTCCTTCCTAACTCAGTTGCTGGAGAGGAAGGAAACTGCTCAGGGATTTCACCATGAGGACCAATGGTGACTTTAAAACAGTTACAGAGTTTAATGGCTGTGATAGGAGAAAACTGAGGATGGATCAACAACATTTTAGTTACTCCACAATAATAACCTAATTGACAGAGTGAAAAGAAGGAAGCTTGTACAGAATACACATTTTCCAAAACATGCATCAAGTTTGCAACAAGGCACTATAGTATAACTGCTGAAAATGTGGCAAAGAAATTAACTTAGCCCTAAATACAAAGTGTTATGCTTGGGGCAAATCCAATAACACATCACTTAGTACCACTGTCACGGCTGATTTCCTCCCCTTCGTCTGAAGAGGAGGTGTAGCAGGGATCAGACCAATACGCAGGGTAGTTCGTGCTCAACATGTTTTAATAAAAGACGAATAAACGTGAACACTACACAAAAACAACAAACGAACCGTGGCAAAACCAAAACAGTCCTATCTGGTGCAGAGAACACAGAGACAGGAAACAATCACACACAAAGTACCCTCAGAATATGGTTGCCTAAATATGGTTCCCAATCAGAGACAACGATAGACAGCTTTCTCTAATTGAGAACCAATCTAGGCAACCATAGACATACAATATACCTAGAAGAGAAACAGCCCCATAAACATACAAAAAAAAACTAGACAAGACAAAAACACATACATCACCCATGTCACACCCTGACCTAACCAAAATAACAAGGAAAACAAAGAATACTAAGGTCAGGGTGTGACAACCACTCTTCATATTTTCAAGCATGATGGTAGCTGCACTTGAATTTTTTTTAGGGGTAAAAAGAAACGTAATGGAGCTAAACACAGGCAAAATCTTAGAGGAAAACCTGGTTCAGTCTGCTTTCCAACAGACACTGTGTAACGGCGTTCTTCGTTTGTTGAAAGAGAGGCGGACCGAAATGCAGCGTGGTGGTTACTCATGATCTTTAATGAAGAAAACGGCGATACATGAAATAAATACAAAAACAACAAACGGCACGTGAAACCTAATACAGCCTATCTGGTGACACAACACAGAGACAGGAACAATCACCCACGAAAGACAAAGCGAACTCAGGCTACCTAAATACGGTTCCCATTCAGAGGCAACGAGAAGCACCTGACTGCTGATTGAGAACCGCCTCAGGCAGCCAAGCCTATACAACACCCCTAATCAGCCGCGATCCCAAATACTACAAACCCCAATACGAAACACAACACACAAACCCATGTCACACCCTGGCCTGAACAAATAATTAAAGAAAACACAAAATACTAAGACCAAGGTGTGACAGAACCCCCCCACCCAAGGTGCGGACTCCCGGACACACCTCAAAACCATAGGGAGGGTCCGGGTGGGCGTCTGTCCATGGTGGCGGCTCCGGCTCGGGACGTGGACCCCACTCCATAAATGTCATAGTTCCTCCCCTTCGCATCCTGGGATAATCCACCCTCGCCGCCGACCATGGCCTAATAGTCCTCACCCAGAACCCCACAGAATTGAGGAGCTGCTCGTGACTGAGGGGCATCTCGGGACTGAGGGACAGCTCGGGACTGAGGGGCAGCTCGGGACTGAGGGGCAGCTCGGGACTGAGGGGAAGCTCGGGACTGAGGGGCAGCTCGGGACTGCGGGGCAGCCCGGAACTGAGGGGCAACTCGGGACTGAGGGGCAACTCGGGACTGAGGGGCAGCTCGGGACTGAGGCAGCTCGGGACTGAGGGGCAGCTCGGGACTGAGGGGCAGCCCGGAACTGAGGGGCAGCCCGGAACTGAGGGGAAGCCCAGTACTGAGAGGAAGCCCAGTACTGAGAGGAAGCCCAGTACTGAGATGAAGCTCAGGTAGGTAGTAGGCTCCGGTAGATCCTGGCTGGCTGGCGGATCTGGAAGATTCAGGTTGACTAGCAGATCTGGAAGATTCTGGTTGACTAGCAGATCTGGAAGATTCTGGTTGACTAGCAGATCTGGAAGATTCTGGTTGACAGGCTGATCTGGAAGAATATGGTTGACTGGCAGATCTAGAAGATCATGGCTGACTGGCGGATCTAGCTGCTCTATGCAGACTGACAGCTCTGACTGCTCCATGCAGGCTGACAGCTCCTTGCAGACTGGCATCTCTGGCTGCTTCATGCAGACTGACAGCTCTGACTGCTCCATGCAGGCTGACAGCACCCTGCAGACTGGCAGCTCCTTGCAGACTGGCAGCTCCTTGCAGACTGACAGCTCCTTGAAGACTGACAGCTCCCTGCAGACTGACAGCTCCCTGCAGACTGACAGCTCCTTGCAGACTGGCGGCTCCTTGCAGACTGGCAGATCCTTGCAGACTGGCAGCTCCGACTGCTCCATGCAGGCTGACTGCTCCTTGCAGACTGACAGCTCCTTGCAGACTGGAAGCTCCTTGCAGACTGGCAGCTCCTTGCAGACTGACATCTCTGGCTGCTTCATGCAGGCTGACAGCTCTGACTGCTCCATGCAGGCTGACAGTTCCTTGCAGACTGACAGCTCCTTGCAGACTGGCAGCTCCTTGCAGACTGGCAGCTCCTTGCAGACTGGCAGCTCCTTGCAGACTGACAGCTCCTTGCAGACTGACAGCTCCCTGCAGACTGGCAGCTCCTTGCAGACTGGCAGCTCCTTGCAGACTGACAGCTCTGGCTTCTTCATGCAGACTGACAGCTCTGACTGCTCCATGCAGACTGGCAGCTCCTTGCAGACTGACAGCTCCTTGCAGACTGGCTGCTCCTTGCAGACTGACAGCACCCTGCAGACTGACAGCTCCTTGCAGACTGACAGCTCCCTGCAGACTGGCAGCTCCTTGCAGACTGGCAGCTCCTTGCAGACTGACAGCTCCTTGCAGACTGACATCTCTGGCTGCTTCATGCAGACTGACAGCTCTGACTGCTCCATGCAGACTGGCAGCTCCTTGCAGACTGACAGCTCCTTGCAGACTGGCTGCTCCTTGCAGACTGACAGCACCCTGCAGACTGACAGCTCCTTGCAGACTGACAGCTCCCTGCAGACTGGCAGCTCCTTGCAGACTGACAGCTCCCTGCAGACTGACAGCTCCCTGCAGACTGACAGCTCCTTGCAGACTGGCGGCTCCTTGCAGACTGGCAGATCCTTGCAGACTGGCAGCTCCGACTGCTCCATGCAGGCTGACTGCTCCTTGCAGACTGACAGCTCCTTGCAGACTGGAAGCTCCTTGCAGACTGGCAGCTCCTTGCAGACTGACAACTCTGGCTGCTTCATGCAGGCTGACAGCTCTGACTGCTCCATGCAGGCTGACAGTTCCTTGCAGACTGACAGCTCCTTGCAGACTGGCAGCTCCTTGCAGACTGGCAGCTCCTTGCAGACTGGCAGCTCCTTGCAGACTGACAGCTCTGGCTTCTTCATGCAGACTGACAGCTCTGACTGCTCCATGCAGACTGGCAGCTCCTTGCAGACTGACAGCTCCTTGCAGACTGGCTGCTCCTTGCAGACTGACAGCACCCTGCAGACTGACAGCTCCTTGCAGACTGACAGCTCCCTGCAGACTGGCAGCTCCTTGCAGACTGGCAGCTCCTTGCAGACTGACAGCTCCTTGCAGACTGACATCTCTGGCTGCTTCATGCAGACTGACAGCTCTGACTGCTTCATGCAGACTGACAGCTCTGACTGCTCCATGCAGGCTGACAGCACCCTGCAGACTGGCAGCTCTTTGCAGACTGGCAGCTCCCTGCAGACTGGCAGCTCCTTGCAGACTGACAGCACCCTGCAGACTGGCAGCTCAGGCTGCTTCAAACAGGCAGGAGGCTCCGGCAGCGCAGGAGAGGAGGAAGGCTCTGGCTGCGCTAAACAGGCGGGAGACTCCGACAGCGCAGGAGGGAAGGAAGGCTCTGGCTGTGCTGAACAGGCGGGAGACTCCGACAGCGCAGGAGGGAAGGAAGGCTCTGGCTGTGCTGAACAGGCGGGAGACTCCGACAGCGCAGGAGAGGCGAGGCGCACTGTAGGCCTGATGCGTGGTGCGGGCACTGGTGATACTGGAGCGAGGACACGCACAGGAAGCCTGGTGCGGGGAGCTGCTACCGGAGGACTGGTGTGTGGAGGTGGCACAGGATGTGCAAGGCTAGGGATGTGCACAGGAGGCCTGGTGCGTGAGGCTGGCACCAACTTCACCAGCCGACTAACACGCACCTCAGGACGAGTATTGAGCGCTAACTCAGGTGCCATCAAATCCCCGACACGATCCGTCGGACGAATATGATATCTATAGCACCAAGCTAGCAACTCCCTCATTACTCTCCACTCCACTTTCCCCATTAACTCCTTCACAGTCTCTGCTTCGCTCACCTCTAACACCGGCTCTGGTTCTGGTCTCCTCCTTGGCTCCTCACGATAAACAAGGAGAGTTGGCTCAGGTCCATCTCCTGACTCAGCCACTCTCCCTCTGAGCCCCCCCCAATAACTTTTTTGGGGTGACTCTCGGGTTTCGCTCTGCGCCGCCGTGTCTGTTTCTCCAACTCCATTCGCCTATAGCCTTCTTCACACTGCTCCAGCGAATCCCATGCGGGCTCCTGCACTCTCTCTGGGTCGGCCGCCCACCTGTCGATTTCTTCCCACGTCGTATACTCCATGCCATTGCTGTCCATAACGTCCTCCTTTCGCTTTTCCTGCAGTCGCTGCCTGTAACCACGCCGCTCGGTCCGTGTGTGGTGGGTGATTCTGTAACGGCGTTCTTCGTTTGTTGAAAGAGAGGCGGACCGAAATGCAGCGTGGTGGTTACTCATGATCTTTAATGAAGAAAACGGCGATACATGAAATAACTTATAAATACAAAAACAACAAACGGAACGTGAAACCTAATACAGCCTATCTGGTGACACAACACAGAGACAGGAACAATCACCCACGAAAGACAAAGCTTATGAATACTTATCTAATCAAAATATGGTGTTTTATTTTTCATAATTCTTTTACAAATGTTATAAATTTTCTTCCACTTTGACAAAGTATTTTGTGTAGATTGTTGACAAAAAAAATGACAAATCAATTTGAATCCCGCTTTGTGACAACAAAATGTGGAAAAAGTCAAGGGCTGTGAATACTTTCTGAGAGCACTTAGCACAAAGTATTTAAAAACACACCAGATCTGTCTTGCACTTGATTTTATGTACAGACATGAATCTACTGGTTTGGATTCCAAACGTGGGGAAGAGGAGGCATCCCAGCTCCCTCGCTGCCAACCCCCCTGACAGCCGAGGAGCCTGAGAGGTCTCTGGAGATGAGTCCCCCGGACTCAGAGCACTGTCCGGAGCCCACCAAAGTCCCCCTGCATGTCTTTCACGTAGGTTTGCACACAGGGACGGTAATACATTGAAATATGATGGCGAGAAGTAGTGCAAGAAGTAGAGGAATAGGTGGTTTTACTTAACAGCGGCAGAAGAAGCCCATGTAGGTCTCCGTTACAATGCCTGCCCACTTGCTCTTCAGCATAGCCATCATGGCCCCCAGCACAGTGTACATAAAAAAAACACCTCCCCTTGATACCATACACACTTCTGCCCAATATAAGCACGATGGATAAAAAAAAATCTGTTTGACAAACTGTAGGCTACTAATTAACAACAGCCAGGTAGCCTACATCTTATAAGCTTCCCAGTAAAGCATTAAAAACAATCAAGCAACCCAGAAAAGTGCTCAAAAATAGCCCATATTAACGCATGTAGCCTAAGAAACACGTTCCATTAAGTCAATAACTTATTTGTAACAGATGACATTCAAATTCTGACTTTCTCTGAAACTCACTTAGATAATACCTTTGATGATACAGTCATAGCAATACATGGTTATAACATCAACCGAAAAGACAGAAATGCCAACGGAGGCGGTGTTGCGGTCTATATTCAGAACCACATTCCTGTAAAGCTTAGAGGCGATCTAATGTTAATTACTGTTGAAGTAATATGGCTACAGGTTCATCTGCCTCACCTAAAGCCCATTCTTGTGGGAAGCTGCTATAGACCATCAAGTGCTAACGTTCAGTATCTGAATAATATGTGTGAAATGCTTGATAATGTATGTGATATCAACAGAGAAGTATATTTTCTGGATGATTTAAATATTGGCTGACTATCATCAAGCTGGGGCGGCAGGGTAGCCTAGTGGTTAGAGCGTTGGATTAGTAACGGAAGGTTGCAAGTTCAAACCCCCGAGCCGACAAGGTACAAATCTGTCGTTCTGCCCCTGAACAGGCAGTTAACCCACTGTTCCTAGGCCGTTATTGAAAATAAGAATTTGTTCTTAACTGACTTGCCTGGTTAAATAAAGGTTAAAAATAAAAAAGCTGCCCAATCAGGAAAAAACTTCAAACTGTAACCATTGTCTGCAACCTGAATCAGGTTGTCAGTCAACCTACCAGGATGGTTACAAACAGCACAGGAATTAAATCATCAACATGTATTGATCACATTTTTACTAACGCTGCAGATATTTGCTTTAAAGCAGTATCCAAATCTATAGGATGTAGTGATAACAATCTAATAGCCATATATAGGAAAACCAAAGTTCCAAAGGCTGGGCCTAATATAACGTATAAGAGGTCACACAATAAGTTTTGTAGTGATTCATATGTTGATGATGTAAAGAATATTTTCTGGTCTGGTGTGTAATGAGGAGCAACCAGACACTGCACTTGGCGGATTTATGAAACTACTTATTCCAGTTACTAATAAGCACGCACCCATTAAGAAAATGACTGTAAAAACTGTTAAATCCCCTTGGATTGATGAGGAATTAAAAAATTGTATGGTTGAGAGGGATGAGGTAAAAGGTATGGCATTTAAGTCTGGCAGCCCAAATGATTGGCAAACGTGCTGCAAATTAAGAAATCATATGACTAAACTAAATAAAAATAAACGACACTATGAAACAAATATACATTATATAAAGAATGATAGTAAAAAGTTTTGGGGCACCTTAAATTAAATTTTGGGGAATGAAAGCCAACTCGACTCCGTTAATTAATTGAATCAGATGGCTCATTCATCACAAAGCCTGCTGATATTGCAAACTACTTTAATGACTTTTTCATTGGCAAGAGAAGCGAACTTAGGGATGACATGCCAGCAACAAACACTGACACTACACATCCAAGTATATTGCACCAAATTATGAAAGATAAGAATTGTACTTTTGAATTCCGTAAAGTCAGTGTGGAAGAGGTGAAAACATTATTTTTGTCTATCGATGCGGCAGGTAGCCTAGTGGGTAGAGCATTGGGCCAGTAACCGAAAGGTTGCAAAATCAAATCTTTGTGCTGACAATGGTAAAAATCTGTAGTTCTGCCCCTGAACAAGGCAGTTAACCCACTGTTCCTAGGCCATCATTGTAAATAATAAATGTAAAAAATAAACAATGACAAGCCACCAGGGTCTGACAATCTAGATGGAAAATTACTGAGGATAATAGCAGATGATATTGCCACTCCTATTTTCCACATCTTCAATTTAAGCCTACTAGAGAGTGTGTGCACTCAGGCCTGGAGGGAAGCTAAAGTCATTCCGCTACCCAAGATGTTATTTTACAGTAAACAAATTGACAACAGAATTTCAGAAGGAGCAGAAGGAGCAGCAAAAGGCCACTCAACAAGCACAGCACTTACACAAATGACTGATGATTGGCTGGGAGAAGTTGATGATAAAATGATTACAGGGGCTGTCTTGTTAGACTTGAGTGCAGCTTTTTACATTATTGATCATAGTCTGCTGCTGGAAAAATGTTTGTGTTATGGCTTTACACCCCCTGCTATAAATGTGGATGTGGAATTCCCCAGGGTAGCTGTTTGGGCCCCTTGCTTTTTTCTATTTTACTTACGACATACTTTTAGTAAAGACAGTTTCTATGTATGCGGATGACTCAACACTATACACGTCAACTACTACAGTGACTGAAATGACCACAACACTCAACAAAGATTTGCAATTAGTTTCAGAGTGGGTGGCAAGGAATAAGTTAGCCCAAAATATTTCTAAAACTAAAAGCATTGTATTTGGAACAAAACACTCACTAAACCCTAAGCATCAACTAAATCTTGTAATAAATCCTTTGAAAATTGAGCAGGTTGAGATGACTAAACTACTTGGAGTAACACTAGATGGTAAACTGTCATGGTCATAACATATTGATGCAGTAGTAGCTAAGATGGGGAGAAATCTGTCTATAATAAAGCAATGATCTGCCTTATCAACACGATCAACAAGGCAGGTCCTACAGGCCCTAGTTTTGTCACACCTTGACTACTTTTTAGTCATGTGGTCAGGTGCCACAAAGAAGGACTTTGAAATTGGCTCCGAACAGGTCAGCACGGCTGGCCCTTGGATGTACACAGAGAGCTAATATTGTCAATCTCTCCTGGCTGAAAGTGGAGGAAAGATTTACTTCATCTCTACTTTTATTTATGAGAGGTATTGACATGTTGAATGCACCAAGCTGTCTGTCTAAACTACTGGCACACAGCTCGGACACCCATGCATACCCCACAAGACATGCCACAAGAGGTCTCTTCACAGTCCCCAAGTCCAGAACAGACTATGGGAGGCACACAGTACTACATAGAGCCATGACTACATGGAACTCTATTCCACATGAAGTAACTGACGCAAGCAGTAAAATTAGATTTAAAGAACAGATTAAAAAAAACACCTTATGGAACAGCAGGACCTGTGAAGCAACACAAACATTGGCACAGACACATGCATACACACACACACACACACACACACACACACACACACACACACACACACACACACACACACACACACACACACACACACACACACACACACACACACACACACACACACAATATCATACGCACTATACATACACATGGATTTAGTAATGTAGATACAGTGCCTTGCGAAAGTATTCGGCCCCCTTGAACTTTGCAACCTTTTGCCACATTTCAGGCTTCAAACATAAAGATATAAAACTGTATTTTTTTGTGAAGAATCAACAACAAGTGGGACACAATCATGAAGTGGAACGACATTTATTGGATATTTCAAACTTTTTTAACAAATCAAAAACTGAAAAATTGGGCGTGCAAAATGGGCTGAATAATTTTGCACGCCCAATCTTTCAGTTTTTGATTTGTTAAAAAAGTTTGAAATATCCAATAAATGTCGTTCCACTTCATGATTGTGTCCCACTTGTTGTTGATTCTTCACAAAATACAGTTTTATATCTTTATGTTTGAAGCCTGAAATGTGGCAAAAGGTCGCAAAGTTCAAGGGGGCTGAATACTTTCGCAAGGCACTGTATGTGGTTGGGGATCCATAATAAGTACAAATACAAATGTGCCCTGTCCCCTCTGGCCAGAGGAAACAAACATTACATAATGTATTTCGCTATATAAGCCCATTTATTTGTGAGAGGACAAATTGTGAATTTGAACAAATCTGGTTTATAGCCAAGTGTCAGCTGACTAGGTTACCTAGACCTTTCATCCCAAATTATTGACTGAAACTAATCTATCAACATAGTGATGACAGACTGAATAACTTTTTAATTACAAGTGCATACTAAACGATGCAACCCTGCATGAAGCAAGATCAACCCTTTTTTTTATATTGTCCAACTGCGGTTGTGGTCTCTGTGTTTCTATTCATCCCCTCGAGGCTCTAAAGATTTTTAAAACTATGTGACCTGATTAGAAAACCTCAGCCCACTGTGATTGTTTTATGGTTGGAAAACTGTCACATAGACATGTGTGTCCTTTCACTATAAACAGGAGTTCAGCTATCCATAATTAATAATTGTTCCACTGTACCAAGGTACAGAGAAGGATGAAAACAGAGACACCTTCACTCTACATCGTCACTATACAGACCTTCATATTTCATAGTCATCCCATGTTTGCTTCCTGTAAAATATATATATATTTTTTTTACATGCTCTCTGTTTTCTTTGCATTAGATAATGCCAATTGTATAATGGACTCAATCACAATGATACTTTAGGTTGACTTGATGAAATATTATACTTATTGTATCTCCTTTGGTTTTGTTGGTCAAACTTGGTGTAGTCTGATCATTTTGGGCCAGAATTTGATATACTAGGCTATTTCATGCATTGCCAAAATTAGGGGGCAGGGAAGAAACTTGCTGCTGCTCCCCCTGTAGACATGTTATCCTGATGCTTCTGACAATATAGTAAAAGGGGTGATGTCTGCATTTTGAAAACTGCTGGTTACAGACAGGTGTAGTGTTTATGAGGAGTTCCCTTGTGTGTGTGTTGTTGCATGTGCTGTAAGCCCACAGGCAGGTTTTTTTTCCCTGCTTGGCAGAGATTTTAGAAAAGCTACAATTGTGAACCTGTGATCTGTGTTATTCCACAAAGTTATAGCTAGCGCATAGTAGCGCTACAGTGAGGAGGAGGGGTGCATAACCCTGTGACCTAGCTCTACCTCGCTCTCCCTGTGTGAGAGAGCTGCGCACTGTGACAGACAGTCCAACACTGAGTCAGAGAGGTTTAGGTACTTTTAGAAATTTCCTGAAATTTGCCGTTGTTCCCCTTTAAGAACTCTATTCAATCAGATACGCTCTAACCGACATCCGCATAGCGGTCATTTTGGCCATGTCAGAGGAGGAACTGTGTTAGAGCTGTCAAATCCGCAAGTGGTGACTCGCATTATACCCATAGTAAAGCAGACATTGCCATTCGCTGCATGGAGTCGCATTAAGAGAAATCCCATGGAGCCTTGTTTACAAGTTTGAACACTGGAATGTCAGATGTAATCTACACCTCGACTAGGATGATGGAAATCCTAATTATTTAGTTTAACTTTCAGGCCATGTTTGATATAATGGTCCACCAGAACTTCTGCAAATTTGCCAGAAAGTGTCTGGTAATGAGATTAGCCATCTTCTAATGCTGTCTCCAGTTAATTATTTACCTCAGTGATTGACACTGAGATGACGCTAAATTGAAATTACATTTGTCTAAAGTATTAAATAAAGTGTACAGAATCTGAAAGATACAGTATTCACTCTGAGTTAGGCAAAACAGCATTTGAATATCATGCTCCACACTTATTGAATGAATTGCAGAGAGAACTCCAGTTAGATGTTTTGGTGCTTGTAAGACAGTTTAAATGCACATTACATGAACATTTTATTATAAATTGTGATTGCTTTTTGCAATGTGTGTTTATCTTATATAAGTTTATTTATTTTAATCATTTTAATCTCCATCTTGTACTTTTTACATGTTATAATTTTGTTTGGTTTTAAATTCGTATTAATTGCTGTGTTGTTTTTATTGTTGTATCATAGGGCACAACTGTAAAATATACTCTGTCTCCGCTTGTTTCCTCTGTTTTAAATAAAGGCTAATAAATAAAAAAATTAAATGATCTCGAGGGAAATTATTGAAAAGAATGTAGTAGGACACCAAAGTTTTCATAGACTCAACATGGATGGTTGGCAAAAGGGAAGCTTCTTTGATGTTGGTGTCTGACACTCATCCCCCTCTCCTCAGGAGCTGACTCAGAGGCTGACCGAGGAGATCTCTTGCAAGCACTCCCTTCTTAGCGAAGAACCGGCCACTGCCTTACAGGGGAAAGACCTCTACGAACTGGAGGTACTCACATTATAGCAGAATTCATACTACACATTCGCTCAGTCTATTCATACTACATAATTTGCGGATTATTCAAAAGTAGATACGTGCTGGATCCTCCAAAATTGGATCCATAAAAAATTATATGGACGGCACTCCAAAGGGTACATTTTATTATTATTATTATCGTTTCATCTTCAATGCCCTTGCTGATGGAAGGAGGTTTTCACTCAAAATCTCACAATACATGGCACCATTCATTCTTTACACGGATCAGTCGTCCTGGTCCCTTTTCAGAAAAACAGCCCCAAAGCATGATGTTTCCACCCCCATGCTTCACAGTAGGTATGGTGTTCTTTGGATGCAACTCAGCATTCTTTGTCCTCCAAACACGACGAGTTGAGTTTTTGCCAAAAAGTTATATTTTGGTTTCATCTGACCATATGACATTCTCCCAATCTTCTTCTGGATCATCCAAATGCTCTCTAGCAAACCTCAGACGGGCCTGGACATGTACTGGCTTAAGCAGGGGGACACGTCTAGCACTGCAGGATTTGAGTCCCTAGCGGCATAGTGTGTTACTGATGGTAGGCTTTGTTACTTTGGTCCCAGCTCTCTGCAGGTCATTCACTAGGTCCCCCCGTGTGGTTCTGGGATTTTGCTCACCGTTCTTGTGATCATTTTGACCCCATGGGGTGAGACCTGCGTGGAGCCCCAGATCGAGGGAGATTATCAGTGGTCTTCTATGTCTTCCATTTCCTAATAATTGCTCCCACAGTTGATTTCTTCAAACCAAGCTGCTTACCTATTGTAGTTTCAGTCTTCCCAGCCTGGTGCAGGTCTAAAATGTTGTTTCTGGTGTCCTTTGACAGCTCTTTGGTCTTGGCCATAGTGGAGTTTGGAGTGTGACTGTTTGAGGTTGTGGACAGGTGTCTTTTATACTGATAACAAGTTCAAACAGGTGCCATTAATACAGGTAACGAGTGGAGGACAGAGGAGCCTCTTAAAGAAGAAGTTACAGGTCTGTGAGAGCCAGAAATCTTGCTTGTTTGTAGGTGACCAAATACTTATTTTCCACCATAATTTGCAAATAAATTCATTAAAAATCCTACAATGTGATTTTCTGGATTTTGTTTCTGATTTTGTCTGTCATAGTTGAAGTGTACCTATGATGAAAATTACAGGCCTCTCTCTTCTTTTTAAGTGGGAGAACTTGCACAATTGGTGGCTGACAAAATATTTTTTTGCCCCACTGTATCTAAAGTAATAGTGAAATGATAGTGTTTCACAATAGTTTCCCCCTGGAAATGTTCAATTGGGCCCACACAAAATTGCATTCTAATGGTTTAGTCTACTTATTGGTCAACAAAAACAAAGGCTCTTGTTGTCGCATTGACTGGGCCTGAGCCGCACACTAACGGTTTGTCTGTGGCACAATCAGTTAGTGCATGGAGCCACTCAAATCGACAGGAGCCACTCTAGGTGGTGGACCGTAGAAAGCTATTTGCTTTGGTATTTGAGATGATTGATCTTGTCCAGAGAGGAGCTGGTTTTTATATATTATATATTTATATTCTTCTGAACACATTTCCGTTTGTTGGCAGTGTCAAAAAAAATTAAGTGTTCTTCTAAATACTTTTATTATTATTTTATTATTATTATTAAACCTCCATTGACAAATTATCTTAACACTTATGTCTTTTTTTTAACCTCCATTTGTTGTGTTGTGCTGCAGGTGATCCTACGGGTCAGGGACACAGAGCTGCAGTGCCTCAAACAGGAGACCAACTCTCTGAAGGAGGAACTGAAAGCTGTTCACAGGGTACATGCGTTCACCTCCTAGCATTTAGAAAATACTCAGAGAAATGATCCAGTCTTTTGATTGTACCTCGACTCATGTTGTTTGAGCGCCCTCCACTTCTTTCCATTAACAACATTAATTTACAGACACTGTAGGAAACTACAGTCAAATCATATGTGGTTTCCTTTGAAAGATAACTTCCATAGGCAGCCTACTCTATTTCATTGAGACAGCACATATACTAGGCCTGGGCACTTGATCTCGCACGCCCAAATAGGAGAGGAGAGGTAAATGCCGACCACCCCCAATGATCTGCCCTCTACATCAATGCCCTCTAGCAGATGCTTTTTACATTTCTTTCGATGGAAAATTAACAATGACTATGTCCGAATACCCATAAGACCGTACTAAATAGTAGTTTTATAGTATTTGGAATTTCGAAAATAGTACTCCCAATGCATAATCTAATGCATGATTGCGTTGACTCCAACCATTCGTTAATTTTGGTACAGCTCATCAATTTATCTGATTAGCAGGTGTTGTCAAAACAGCTGAGTCGGAAAAGCTGAGTGAATTATTCTAGATCAAACTCTGAAATTACTTTGCAGTTTAAGTATGTAGTAGGCTAGTATGGGTATTCAGATCCAGCCAATGTATATGTGTTTCAAGGAGGGATGGGATTTGAAATAATTTCCCTATTCATATAGTATCATACATCTTTGTCGGACATCCAGATATTTGAAAAAAGAGCAACATGTAATATTTTTGCATTGTAATTTCAGAAAATGTCTTCAATATATAGTGGGGCAAAAAAGTATTTAGTCAGCCACCAATTGTGCAAGTTCACCCACTTAAAAAGATGAGAGAGGCCTGTAATTTTCATCATAGGTACACTTCAACTATGACAGACAAAATGAGAAAAAAAATCCAGAAAATCACATTGTAGGATTTTTAATGAATTTATTTGCAGATTATGGTGGAAAATGAGTATTTGGTCCATAGCAAAAGTTTATCTCAATACTTTGTTATATATCCTTTGTTGGCAGTGACAGAGGTCAAACGTTTTCTGTCTTCACAAGGTGTTCACACACTGTTGCTGGTATTTTGGCCCATTCCTCCATGCAGATCTCCTCTAGAGCAGTGATGTTTTGGGGCTGTTGCTGGGCAACACGGACTTTCAACTCCCTCCAAAGATTTTCTATGGGGTTGAGATCTGGAGACTGGCTAGGCCACTCCAGGACCTTGAAATGCTTCTTACGAAGCCACTCCTTCGTTGCCCGGGCGGTGTGTTTGGGATCATTGTCATGCTGAAAGACCCAGCCACGTTTCATCTTCAATGCCCTTGCTGATGGAAGGAGGTTTTCACTCAAAATCTCACAATACATGGCACCATTCATTCTTTACACGGATCAGTCGTCCTGGTCCCTTTTCAGAAAAACAGCCCCAAAGCATGATGTTTCCACCCCCATGCTTCACAGTAGGTATGGTGTTCTTTGGATGCAACTCAGCATTCTTTGTCCTCCAAACACGACGAGTTGAGTTTTTGCCAAAAAGTTATATTTTGGTTTCATCTGACCATATGACATTCTCCCAATCTTCTTCTGGATCATCCAAATGCTCTCTAGCAAACCTCAGACGGGCCTGGACATGTACTGGCTTAAGCAGGGGGACACGTCTAGCACTGCAGGATTTGAGTCCCTAGCGGCATAGTGTGTTACTGATGGTAGGCTTTGTTACTTTGGTCCCAGCTCTCTGCAGGTCATTCACTAGGTCCCCCCGTGTGGTTCTGGGATTTTGCTCACCGTTCTTGTGATCATTTTGACCCCATGGGGTGAGACCTGCGTGGAGCCCCAGATCGAGGGAGATTATCAGTGGTCCTCTATGTCTTCCATTTCCTAATAATTGCTCCCACAGTTGATTTCTTCAAACCAAGCTGCTTACCTATTGTAGTTTCAGTCTTCCCAGCCTGGTGCAGGTCTAAAATGTTGTTTCTGGTGTCCTTTGACAGCTCTTTGGTCTTGGCCATAGTGGAGTTTGGAGTGTGACTGTTTGAGGTTGTGGACAGGTGTCTTTTATACTGATAACAAGTTCAAACAGGTGCCATTAATACAGGTAACGAGTGGAGGACAGAGGAGCCTCTTAAAGAAGAAGTTACAGGTCTGTGAGAGCCAGAAATCTTGCTTGTTTGTAGGTGACCAAATACTTATTTTCCACCATAATTTGCAAATAAATTCATTAAAAATCCTACAATGTGATTTTCTGGATTTTGTTTCTGATTTTGTCTGTCATAGTTGAAGTGTACCTATGATGAAAATTACAGGCCTCTCTCTTCTTTTTAAGTGGGAGAACTTGCACAATTGGTGGCTGACAAAATATTTTTTTGCCCCACTGTATCTAAAGTAATAGTGAAATGATAGTGTTTCACAATAGTTTCCCCCTGGAAATGTTCAATTGGGCCCACACAAAATTGCATTCTAATGGTTTAGTCTACTTATTGGTCAACAAAAACAAAGGCTCTTGTTGTCGCATTGACTGGGCCTGAGCCGCACACTAACGGTTTGTCTGTGGCACAATCAGTTAGTGCATGGAGCCACTCAAATCGACAGGAGCCACTCTAGGTGGTGGACCGTAGAAAGCTATTTGCTTTGGTATTTGAGATGATTGATCTTGTCCAGAGAGGAGCTGGTTTTTATATATTATATATTTATATTCTTCTGAACACATTTCCGTTTGTTGGCAGTGTCAAAAAAAATTAAGTGTTCTTCTAAATACTTTTATGTTTGCTAGCTGGACAGGCAAACGCCACTGGGTACTAATCTGTAAACCAATTGAAACTTGTGTCTTATACATGGTACTATCTCTGCTGATCATGTCTGCCAATCACATTATCCGCATCTAAGGTAGTAGACAGCTGGTGAGTTCTGTCCGACAAGTTGCTATCAGGTAAAGTATTTTTTATTTATCTGTAATCTAACTAGTTCGAAATGTGATATCATCAATGCAATCTGTAAATAGCGTCCCAACTGAGAATGCAGCAACCTTGGTAATGTAGCTAGCTTGCTAGTTAGCCAGTTACAACAAATAGATATGTTGCTAGCTAGCAGGGGCAGATAGCTTTATCACTAGCTAGCATGTTATTCTGGGACAAGGAGCGTTTTAGCTATCAGTTTATTCTAGGGCTGTCCCCGACAAAAAAGTATCTTGGTTGACTGAGAGTAGTCTGTTCTTCCGACCAATCGATTAGTCGAAATGTTAAACGGTGTATTTTTCCATATACATATTATTTACCCCTTTGCCCTCAGAACAGCCTCAATTTGTCGGAGCAAGGTGTCAAAAGGCCCACTCCAATACTTCCCACAATTGTAAAGTTGGCTGGATTTCCTTTGAGTGTTGGACCATTCTTGATACACACAGGAAACTGTTGATTGTGGAAAAACCCATCATCGTTGCAATTCTTGACACAAACCGGTGCGCCTGGCACCTCCTACCATACCCCTTTGAAAGGCACGTAAATCTTTTGTCTTGCCCATTCACCCTCTGAATGGTACACATACACAATCCATGCCTCAATTGTCTCAAGGCTTAAAAATTATTCTTTAAAAGGATCCACCCCGTTTTTTCAATTTTCGCCTAAAATAACATACCCAAATCTAACTGCCTGTAACTCAGGCCCTGAAGCAAGGGTATGCATATTCTTGGTTCCATTTGAAAGGAAACAATTTGAGGTTTGTGGAAATGTGAAAGGAATGTATGAGAATATAACACAATAGATCTGGTAAAAGATAATACAAAGAAAAAACAACCGTTCTAGTTTTTTTGTTTTTGTACCATCATCTTTGAAATACAAGAGAAAGGCCATAATGTATTATTCCAGTCCAGCTGCAATTTAGATGTTGGCCACTAGATGGCAGCAGTGTGTGTGTGTGTGTGCAAAGTTTTAGACTGATCCAATGAACCATTGCATTACTGTTCAAAATGTTGTATCAAGACTGCCCAAATGTGCCTAATTTGTTTATTAATAACTTTTCATGTTCAAAGCTGTGCACTCTCCTCAAACAATAGCATGGTATTATTTCACTGTAATAGCTACTATAAATTGGACAGTGCAGATATGTCTATATCCTGGAAAATGTTATTGTTACTTACAACCTCATGCTAATCGCATTAGCCTACGTTAGCTCAACCGTCCCGTGGAAGGGACACCGATCCCGAAGCCTGTCTCATCACTTTCATCTACACTGATTGAAGTAGATTCAACAAGTGATCATAGCTTTCATTTGGATTCACCTGGACAGTCTATGTCTTTGAAAGAGCAGGTGTT
This sequence comes from Oncorhynchus kisutch, assembly GCF_002021735.2. Lineage (NCBI taxonomy): Eukaryota > Metazoa > Chordata > Actinopteri > Salmoniformes > Salmonidae > Oncorhynchus > Oncorhynchus kisutch. Next base: position 60,475,306 of record NC_034179.2, on the reverse strand, counting down.
CTAAATGTTTTATATACTCAGTGTATGTAATGGGGAATTGATAGAATCTAACAATTAAATGGCAAACAATTCACACAATGAAGTTATGAAACAATGAATGCGTTCAAAATGGCGGGCGAGAGCGCATTCTGGAGAGAGACGTGCCTTGTGCATTTTATCCACACTCCCCTTCTTCTTGGACCGTGCCATCCCTGCAGCTTCCACGATGGATTAGTTCACTGAGACAGACTGAATCAGAAAGGTGTGTGCCATTAAATTGAAAAATCTATTTGCAGCTGCTCGGCTAAAATAATCTTGGTCGATCAACAGCCTATCGACCAAACAATTGACCAGTTGACTAAATGGGGTCAGCCCTAGTTTATTCTAAGTAATAATTCAAGACTACAAAAACCTTTAAAATCATAAACTACATTCCTTAGCCGTGATGAATTATTTTATTCATTCTTGTCTCTCACTTTTGTCTCTATTCAGCTCTCCAGTGTCCTGCTCCCAGAGATCAACCAAGTGCTATTCACCAAGCCTGGGCTGATTTACTCACCTGTGAGGAGAACCATCCTACTACAGTTTGAACTAGCCCTGCCGTCACTACTTAGACATTGGGACCACATATGCATTTGCCTGTTGTATTTCCTTTGTGGATTTTGTTTTACACAGTCGAGTGCCTTTTGGGTTGAAGAACACCAACTAATTTAGACTTAAAGTCTAAATTGAATGTAAAATCAGTTTAACAGGTGACTATTGCTACTATTGTAACATTCAGCGGGGAGAATTATATTGTCTCCATCAGGAGCCCATTCTTTTGCCATAGGTGTTAGAGTTCCCGTCTTTGGACCACACAAGCTTTAGATTGCAGTCTGTTAAGGCACTTCTCTCTCTTTACATCGGTCAGCTACATTGGTGACCATGGAGGGACCCTTTCGATATGCCTATGGGGCCTGGGCACACAAATGCTCCTAGAGAAAAGGGGGAATAGTGAAGCAGGTGTTTATGACAGTTCTACAGTCTCCATCAGAGGCCCAGGCTTTTGGCATATATCATAAAGCTTTAATTTCTGTACTGCAACATTGTAAGATTGTGCCCTTCATGGCACTTAATATACATTGATTGGTAGGTTACACAATATTTAGATACTTCAAATCCGGCCCCAGACACCTTTGTCTCCGTACTCAATAAATGGGGACACACTATTTGTGACATTTTTTTTAATTATATTTTTTATTTTTACCTTTATTTAACAAGGCAAGTCAGTTAAGAGCAAATTCTTATTTTCAATGACGGCCTAGGAACAGTGGGTTAACTGCCTGTTCAGGGGCAGAACGACAGATTTGTACCTTGTCAGCTCGGGGGTTTGAACTTGCAACCTTCCGGTTACTAGTGCAACGCTCTAACCACGGTGTTCTTTGTTCGAATGTATAGTGCCTTCAGAAAGTATTTACACCCCTTGACTTTTTCCAAAGTTTGTTGTGTTACAGCCTTAATTTAAAATGGATTAAATTGCGATTTTTGTCACTGGTTTATCACAATACCCCTATAATGTCAAAGTGGAATTATGTCATTAGAATTCTTTTACAAACTTATAAAAAATGAAAAGCTGAAATGTCTTGAGTCAATAAGTATTCCAAACTTTTGTTATGGCAAGCCTAAATAAGTTTAGGTAAGTTTAAGAGTAGAAATGTGCTTAACAAGTCACATAATAAGTTGTATAGACTCACTCTGTGTGCAATCATTTTGTTTAACTTGATTTTTGAATCTGATGATTTTGTAATTAAAATGTTTATGTTGTCTTGCAGATTAATTGGAAATTGTAATCTTTCTGCTTTGTATGCCTAGGCCTACCTATTAAAAACATATTTGTCGTACTATTTACACACACTCAAAATTTGCTGCTTCATCTTCAGTAGCCTACCTCTCCTCTTCTAGATTGGCGTGTGAGATCAAGTGTGAATACGGAAAGTATTCAGACCCCTTGACCTTTTCCACATTTTGTTACGTTACAGTCTTATTTTAAAACGGATAAAAACATAATCATCAATCTACACACAATACCCCATAATGACAAAGCAAAAACATGCTTTTAGAAATTTTTGCAAATATATATACAAAAATAAATATGAAATATGACATTTACATAAGCATTCAGACCCTTTACACAGTAATGTGCTTTGTTGAAGCACCTTTGGCATTGATTACAGCCTCAAGTTTTCTTGGGTATGATGCTTCAATCTTGGCGCAGTTGTATTTAGGGAGTTTCGCCCATTCTTCTCTGCAGATCTTCTCAAGCTCTGTCAGGTTGGATGGGGAGCGTTGCTGCACAGCTACAGTGTCTTCAGAAAGTTCAGACCCATTGAGTTTTTTCACATTTTGTTACGTTACAGCCTTATTCTAGAATTTATTCAATTGTTTTTTCCTCTTATCAATCTACACACAATACCCCATAATGATAAAGCAAAAGAAGGTTTTTAGAAATTGTTGGTATTTATTAAAAATACAGTACCAATCAAAAGTTTGGACACACCTACTCATTCAAGGGTTTTTCTTTATTTAGACTATTTTCTACATTGTAGAATAATAGTGAAGACATCAAAACTATGAAATAACACATTTCAGTTCAATGCGTTCAGTTGTACAACTGACTAGGTATCCCATTCCCCTTTTCCTTCACTCTGCGATACAACTCCCAAACCATCTCAACCATGATTGTGTAGGCCAGGTCATCTGATGCAGCATTCCATTACTCTCCTTCTTGGTCAAATAGCCCTTACACAGCCTGGAGGTGTGTTGGGTCATTGTCCTGTTGAAAATCAAATGATAGATGGGATGCTGTGGTGTGCCTAGAATTCTAAATAAACCTTGAATCCAGCAAAGCACCCTCACATCTCCTCCTCCATGCATCACGGTGGGAACCATACATGCGGAGGTCATCCATTCACCTAAGGCATGGCTGTTGAAACCAAAATATTTGGATTCATCAGACCAAAGGACAGATTTCCACCGGTCTACTGTCCATTGCTTGTGTTTCTTGATCTCTTCTTCTTATTGGTGTCCTTTAGTAGTGGTTTCATTGATTTTGAGATGTGTCTGTTACTTGAACTCTGTGAAGCATTTATTTGAGCTGCAATTTTTGAGGCTGGTAGCTCTACTGAACTTATTTTCTGCAGCAGAGGTAACTCTGGGTCTTCCTTTCCTGTGGCGGTCCTCACGAGAGCCAGTTTCATCATAGCGCTTGATGGTTTTGCGACTACACTTGAAGAAACTTTCAAAGTCTTAGAAATTTTCCAGATTGACTGACCTTCATGTCATAAAATAATGATGGACTGTAATTTCTCTGCTTATTTGAGCTATTCTTTCCATAATAGGACTATCTTCTGTATACCACCCCTACCTTGTCACAACACAAATTGGCTCAAACACAATAAGAAGGAAAGAAATTCCACAAGGCACACCTGTTAATTGAAAAGCATTCCAAGTGACTACCTCATGAGGCTGGTTGAGAAAATGCCAAGAGTGTGCAAAGCTGTTGTCACGTTCTGACCATAGTTCTGTTATTTTATTATTTGTTTTAGTATGGTTGGGGTGGGCAGTCTATGTTTGTTTTTCTATGTTGGTTTTTGTGTTCGGCCTAGTATGGTTCTCAATCAAAGGCAGGTGTCGTTAGTTGTCTCTGATTGAGAATCATACGTAGGTAGCCTGGGTTTCACTGTTGGTTTGTGGGTGTTTGTTTCCATGTGAGTGTTTGGGCCACACGGTACTGTTTCGGTTTTGTAAATTCACGTTGTCATTTATTGTTTAGTGTTAAATATCATCATGAACACTTACCACGCTGCGCTTTGGTCCGATCCTTACTCCTCCTCAGACGAAGAGGAGGAAATATGTTTCAGAAACACCCACCACAAAAGGACCAAGCAGCGTGGTAACGGGCAGCAGCAGCCGAAAACACAAGACTCCTGGACTTGGGAGGAGATTTTGGACGGCAAGGGACCCTGGGCACAAGCAGGGGAATATCTCCGCCCTAAGGCAGAGCTGGAGGCAGCGAAAGCGGAGAGGCGCCGGTATGAGGAGGCAGCACGGCAGCGCGGCTGGAAGCCCGAGAGGCAGCCCCAAAAATGTATTGGGGGGGGCACACGGGGAGTGTGGCTAAGTCCGGTAGGAGACCTGAGCCAATTCCCCATGCTTATGCTTATGGTTACATCACTGTCTGGTATGGCAATTGCTCGGCCTCTGACCACAAGGCACTACAGAGGGTAGTGCGTACGGCCCAGTACATCACTGGGGCTAAGCTGCCTGCCATCCAGGACATCTACACCAGGTGGTGTGAGAAGAAGGCCCTAAAAATAGCCGAAGACCCCAGCCACCCCAGTCATAGACTGTTCTCTCTACTACCGCATGGCAAGCGGTACTGGAGTGCCAAGTCTAGGACAAAAAGGCTTCTCAGCAGTTTTTACCCCCAAGCCATAAGACTCCTGAACAGGTAATCAAGTGGCTACCTGGACTATTTGCATTGTGTGCACACCCCCCAACCCCTCTTTTACGCTGCTGCTACACTCTGTTTATCATATTTGCATAGTCACTTTAACCATATCTACAGTTGAAGTCAGAAGTTTACAAACTTATTTTGGGGTCATTAAAACTCGTTTTCAACCACTCCACACATTTCTAGTTTACAAACTAGAGTTTTAGCAAGTCGGTTAGGACATCTACTTTGTACATGACACAAGTAATTTATCCAACAATTGTTTACAGACAGATTATTTTCACTTATAATTCACTGTATCACAATTCCAGTGAGTCAGAAGTTTACATACACTAAGTTGACGGTGCATTTAAACAGCTTGGAAAATTCCAGAAAATTATGTCATGGCTTTAGAAGCTTCTGATAGGTTAATTGACATCATTTGAGTCAATTGGAGGTGTACTTGTGGATGTATTTCAAGGCCTACCTTCAAACTCAGTGTCACAAGAATTTTCAATCCCAATGTTGATAACTAAACAATTATTTAAGCTTTGACCAATCCCCGAGGTTTGTAAGACCCTGGATTTAATAATAATTAGGCAAAGACTCAGCTTCTGCAAAAGGTCCGTAAGGTTTATTCAGAGAACGTTGTAAAGTCCAAAATGCAAAGACATGTCATTTTATAACTCCCACCCCCCACCTACTTACATGCACACACAGACACACAAAGAGTAGGTGGGCTGTATCTTTCCCCACAGTCCTACTTACATGGACACACAGACACACAAACAGTAGGTGGGCTGTATCTTTCCCCACAGTCCTACTTACATGGACACACAGACACACAAACAGTAGGTGGGCTGTATCCTTCCCCACAGTCCACATTCCTCGTTTATCACTACCAAGCTGGCAGTTCCATGCAGTTCCGTTCCCTCCCTCCCTAGATTAGAGGGACCTTGGAAGGAGCCTCTTTCCTGTTGTCCTTTGTTCTCTCAACTTTCACACCACAACACAGCAACACACATATTATGGAATTCATTTCAGGGTGGAATCCTTTAGATATTACTTTAAACATATAAATCACCTTATCACTCAGTGACTCTTTGCTTGGCATCATGAGAAAATCAAAAGAAATCAGCCAAAAAATGGTAGACCTCCACAAGTCTGGCTCATCCTTGGGAGCAATTTCCAAACGCCTGAAGATACCACATTCATCTGTACAAACAATAGTCCGCAAGTATAATCACCATGGGACCACACAGCCGTCAAACCACTCAGGAAGGAGACTTGTTCTGTCTCCTAGAGATGAACGTACTTTGGTGCAAAAAGTGCAAATCCCAGAACAACAGCAAAGGTCCTTGTGAAGATGCTAGAGGAAACAGGTACAACATATCTATATCCACAGTAAAACGAGTCCTGTACCGACATAACCTGAAAGGCCGCTCAGCAAGGAAGAAGCCACTGCTCCAAAACCGCCATAAAAAAGCCAGACTACAGTTTGCAACTGCACATGGGGACAAAGATGGTACTTTTTGGAGAAATGTCCTCTGGTCTGATGAAACAGAAATAGAACTGTTTGGCCATAATGACCATCGTTACGTTTGGAGGAAAAAGGGGGAGGCTTGCAAGTTGAAGAACACCATCCCAACAGTGAAGCACGGGGGTGGCGGCATCATGTTGTGGGGGTGCTTTGCTGCAGGAGGGACTGGTGCACTTCACAAAATAGATGGCATCATGAGGCAGGAAGGTTATGTTGATATGTTGAAGCAACATCTCAAGACATCAGTGGGGAAGTTAAAGCTTGGTCGCAAATGGGTCTTCCAAATTATATTAGCTAGCTAGCTAGCTAACATTATCTAGCTAATGATTTGCCTAGTTAAATAATGGTTCAAAAATGTTTTTAAATGAGACCTCTGTCACAAACCTGTATTCATGACTCATGAACATACTTGCTACTAGCAAACAAGCAAATGCACTGTACAATGCTTCTCATGTTGCTCATTATTTAACATAAAATTGGAACATTCATGCTAAAGCTAGCATTAGAAGCTAGGCTATCTGTTAGCTAACCCTCTACTAGCCTAAGCCTAGCCTTAGTTGACATGAAAATATGAAAGTGAAAATCTTTCCAGACTTACCAAACAAATGGTCCTCCTTGGAATAGAGATTAGTGCAGTTAAATCCTGAACAAGCCATGCTTGCCCTTGCTATCAAAACTGTATCCCATACCCGAAGAACAAACACTGGAAAGTGGTGCGATCATAAAAATAGATATGATATAAACACTATCAGCCTGTAGGCAAGGAGGAGACTGGAACATCTTTCCCACGGATTGCAATGACCATATAAGTTCTAGCTCTTCTTCTCTACACAAGATTGTGACGTCAAAACTAGCTGCCGGTAGCAAAAACAATTATCCTCATATCCTCATTTCAGTGTGGGATTTTAAAGTAAATGGTTCAAGGATATACATCTGGTTAAATAGAAGCAAATATTCATACATGATTGTGTTACAAAAAATATTGACCACGAAGATCGCCATACTCCCATTGATTATAATGGGGTATCCTGTTTCCTGGAAACAATTGCTTCTTAAAAACTTATTGCGACTCTCAAACCCGGATCTGGGAGCATAATCATCGCCTCAAACTAATTAGCATAACGCAGCGGACATAAATATCCCTAGAAAATCTTCCTATTCATGAAAATCACCAATGAAATATATTGAGAGACAGCTTAGCCTTTTTTTAATCAAACTGTCATCTCAGATTTTCAAAATATGCTTTTACAGCCAATGCTAGACAAGCATTTGTGTAAGTTTATCCTAGCATAGCATTATGCCCTGCTAGCAGCAGGCAACATTTTCACGAAAATAAGAAAAGCAATCAAATTAAATCATTTACCTTTGAAGAACTTCAGATGTTTTCACTCAGGAGACTCCCAGTTAGATAGCAAATGTTCCTTTTTTCCAAAAAATATTATTTTTGTAGGTGAAATAGCTCCCGTTTGTTCTTCACGTTTGGCTGAGAAATCGACCGGAAAATGCGGTCACTACAACGCCAATTTTTTTTCCAAATTAGCTCCATAATATCGACAGAAACATGGCAAACGTTGTTTAGAATCAATCCTCAAGGTCATTATGCGGTATTGTGTGTAGATTGATGAGAGAGAAAAAATACTTTAATCCATTTTTGAATAAGTCTGTAACGTAACAAAATGTGGAAAAAGTCAAGGGGTCTGAATGCTTTCCGAAGACACTGTAACAGTGCATGTCTTGAATGGAGTAGCCAAGCTAGCCAGCTATAGCTAGATAGGCTAAATGTGGTCCCAACTCCCCTGTTGGTTGCTCGTTGTAGCATACTCCTTCTCATTTCTTTTAGCTTTAAATTCCAGGATTTCATTCCACCTTGCATTGCATTCGTGAACTCTCTCTAAACTTGTTACACATTGAGACCCTTTGTTGTGGGGCAAAGTGCATGTCACAAAAACTACATTGAAAAGTAAATGTTTTATTAAATTAATAATTTCAAACGTCAATGTATGTACTTGTATGTAACAATGTCAGAAAAAATACTAAATAGGCCTGTAATTTTATTTTGCGCAAAGACTGATATTCACTCGATTTGTATATTCAACTAACAGTGCACATCTCTAGTTTCAAGTAGTCTAAAATAAATGTTTGGCTCCCCGTTCCATGGGGGTTCTGAAACCATGTGTATCCACTCGAATTCACCAGATTTTTTTGTCAATAGACCGTCAAAGGAAATATGGCAAAACTTCAATCTTCCCAATATGTGTATGCAGGATAAGGCATACGCCAAAGACAAGCTCAAAGCCCTGTATGCTGAGCTGAGCTTCAGCCGGTCCAAGGTCCAATGTGACATTCCCAAACTGCGAGAGGAGCTCCAGACTGCAACAGGGTCTCCCAGGGATGAGGGCAGGGGCGGCGACGGCTCCAATTCTGCTCAGGCTTACGGTAAGACATGCACACACAAACACCCCCACCCCACACAGTGCAAACTCTTCACACTCATATGTGCACACCTGCATGCACACGGACGAATAATCCTACTGGCATGTATAGTGACTTAGGACTTCTCTCTATGCATACACTGTAGACATAGTGAAGTTGACAAGCAACCCTGATTTCCTGAAGAAGGAGAGGTCGACACTCACCAGGCAAATCAGAGGGGTCAGGTCAAAGGTGAGAGGTCAGGGGCGAGGTACAGTGCCTTGCAAAAGTATTCATCCCCCTTGGCAAGTTTCCTATTTTTTTGCATTACAACCTGTAATTTAAATGGATTTTAATTTCATGTAATGGACATACTGAAAATAGTCCAAATTGGTGAAATGGAAAAAAAATACTTGTTTCAAAAAATTAGATCTGGTGCAAACAATTACCTTCAGAAGTCACATAATTAGTTCAATAAAGTCCACCTGTGTGCAATCTAAGTGTCACATGATCTCAGTATATACACCTGTATATACACTTGTATATACACCAGTATATACACCAGTATATACACCTGTTCTGTTCTGAAAAGCCCCAGAGTCTGGAACACCACTAAGCAAGGGGCACCACCAAGCAAGCGGCACCATGAAAACCAAGAAGCTCTCCAAACAGGTCAGGGACAAAGTTGTGGAGAAGTACAGATCAGGGTTGGGTTATAAAATAATATCTGAAACTTTTAACAACCTACGGTGCACCATTAAATCCATTATTAAAAAATGGAAAAAATATGGCACCACAACAAACCTGCCAAGAGAGGGCCGCCCACCAAAACTCACGGACCAGGCAAGGAGGGCACTAATCAGAGAGGCAACAAAGAGACCAAAGATAACCCTGAAGGAGCTGCAAAGCTCCACAGCGGAGATTGGAGTATCTGTCCATAGGACCACTTTAAGCCGTACACTCAACAGAGCTGGGCTTTACGGAAGAGTGGCCAGACAGAAGCCATTGATTAAAGAAAAAAATAACCAAACACGTTTGATGTTTGTCAAAAGGCATGTGGGAGACTCCCCAAACATATGGAAGAAGGTACTCTGGTCAGATGAGACTAAAATGTAGCTTTTTGGCCATCAAGAAAAATGCTATGTCTGGCGCAAACGCAACACCTCTCATTACCCTGAGAATACCATCCCCACAGTGCAGCATGGTGGTGGCAGCATCATACTGTGGGAATGTTTTTCATCAGCAGGGACAGGGAAACTGGTCAGAATTGAAGGAATGATGGATGGCGCTAAACACAGGGACATTCTTGAGGGAAACCTGTTTCAGTCTTCCAGAGATTTGAGACTGGGATGAAGGTTCACCTTCCAGCAGGACAATGACCCTAAGCATACTGATAAAGCAACACTCGAGTGGTTTAAGGGGAAACATTTAAATGTCTTGGATTGGCCTATTTAAAGCCCAGACCTCAATCCAATTGAGAATCTGTGGTATGACTTAAAGATTGCTGTGTACCAGTGGAACCCATCCAACTTGAAGGAGCAGGAGCAGTTTTGCCTTAACCTCTCTAGGGTATGCCAACATCCAGTGAGGTTTCAGAGCGCCAAATTCAAATACAGAAATACTCAACAGAGAAATTCAGAAAAATTCAGAAAAGATACAACAATTTTACATAGATTTAAAGATGAACTTCTTGTGAATCCAACCACGTTGTTAGATTTAAAAAATGCTTTACATAGAAAGCATACCTTACAATTATTTGAGAACATAGCCCAGCAGACAAATCATTACAAACAGTAACCAGCCAAGTAGAAGAGTTACACAAGTCAGAAATAGAGATAAACTTAATCCCTTACCTTTGATGATCTTCATATGGTTGCACTCAGAAGACATTAATTTATTCAATAAATGTTCCTTTTGTTCGATAAAGTCTCTCTATATCTGAAAATCTCTGTTTTGTTCACGTGTTTTCTTCAGTATTCCACAGGCTCAAACGCAGTCACAACAGGCAGACAAAAACATCCAAATTGTATCCATAGAGTTCATAGAAACATGTCAAACGATGTTTATATTCAATCCTCAGGTTGTTTTTAGCCTAAATAATCGATAATATTTCAACCGGACAATAACGTTGTCAATGTAAAAGGTAAACAAGAAAGGTACTCTCTCGGTCGTGCTCATGAAAAAGCTCTGTGACACGGCAGGGTCCACTCATTGACTACTCTTACTCCCTCATTTTTTAGAATACAAGCCCGAAACAATTTCTAAAGACTGTTGACATAGTGGAAGGCATAGGAACTGCAATTTGAGTCCTAAGTCAATGGATACTGTAATGGCATTGAATAGAAAAGTACAACAGACAAAAAAATCCTACTTCCTGAATGGTTTTTTCTCAGTTCTGTTATACTCACAGATATTATTCTAACAGTTTTGGAAACTTTAGAGTGTTTACTATCCAAATCTACTAATTATATGAATATCCTATATTCTGGACCTGAGTAGAAGGCAGTTTAATTTGGGCACGCTTTTCATCCAAAATTCCAAATGCTGCCCCCTACCCTAGAGAAGTTCAAGAATGGACAAAAATCCCAGTGGCTAGATGTGCCAAGCTTATAGAGACATACCTGAAGAGACTTGCAGCTGTAAATGCTGCAAAAGGTGACTCTACAAAGTATTGACTTTGGGGGGGGTGAAGAGTTATGCAATTTTTTTGTCTTATTTCTTGTTTGTTTCACTATACAAAATATTTTGCCTCTTCAAAGTGGTAGGCATGTTGTGTAAATCAAATGATTACAAACCCCCCAAAAAGGCATTTTAATTCCAGGTTGTAAGGCAACAAAATAGGAAAAATGCCAAGGGGGTGAATACTTTCACAAGCCACTGTAACTTTCACTAAATCCCAATTTGATAACACTGCAATAACTAAAAACAAAACACTGATCTTGTGCCTCATTTCTTCCTTTTTTTCCATCTGTGTTGTCTCTTTGTCTGTCAGAGTCTGAAGGAGGGTCTTTCTGTCCAAGAGAGAATGAAGCTGTTTGAGCCCATGGACTAGAAGAAGATCTGATCTATTTTTTTTTGTTGCTCATTCTTCAATGTGTGTGTGTGTGTGTGTGTGTATGTGTTTGTGTGGTGTTTGCCAATCGTGTGCAACAGTGCTAGTCTGAGTACAGGTCTCTTTAGAAACATTCCACTCTGAGTACAGGGAGTGGAATAGCTAAAGAGACTGGTACCCAGACTACTGCAGTGCTTGGCTTGCCTGTGATCTGTAGAGTGTACCATTGGTAGATTTTTAGAGCATTGATGTGGTGAGGTTGCAAGTATTGTGATTAACTATTTATTTATGTATGTATTATTACACAGACCAAAATATTGCACAGTTGTGCTAACTAATAAAAAGCTCTTACAGGGCTCAATGCACAATGTGTTTCTCTCCTCCTAGTCCACTTCACCACACCCGGACAGTGATGTGAACTGTTTAATTAGGACAAAACCAAATTCCCTATGTAAGAACACACTCAAATCTAAATACTGGTCATGTAAAAATGCATGGCTATGATTTTTTCAATGTATTTTAATACACTTATGTCCTGTATTTTAGTGTTCCATATTATTAATAAAATGTTTTTTTATTTGAATGTCAAAGTGTGTCTAAATAAATGTAATAAAACCATTTTTCTGTTTCCATCCTCTTTCTCCCAGTGGCCATGGTAACACCAGACCGCAAGGTTTCCCTCTCGCAGCAGTCAGAGCATTCATTGACATTCTCTCACTCACTCTCCTTATGGAGTTTGTTTTTCTCAATACGATGGGAAAATAAGGCCTCGCATCCCTTCCCCACAATTGATTTGGGATCCACTATTAAACTATAGTTCTGTAAACTACTTGAAAACAAGCAACGGTGGTGTCGTTTAGTGGTACGATCGTCCCATTGGAAGATTGTGTAGGCATACATTATTAATAATCTATTCTACAGTGTTGTGGAGTAAACGTAATTTACTCACCTTCATTTTAAGTGAGCGTTTATCCACCTTTTATAGAAAAATGTATTGAACGTATAGGGAGCATAGCTTTTTTCACTGCAACCTGGGATCAGCGATTTTTTTTTTTTACCACTACCCCACTGTTTCTACGCCAGCATCTAGCTGGCAGAGTGAATCTGAAATATCCTTTGTTTAAACTTTACAGCGACGCTATGGAAATTGAAACGTAACTGTCCCATCATATGAATTTGGTACATTTTTTGACTCACCATGGGTGATGTTGGTTCATCCTGATTCTCAGATGTATGCAGAGAGAAGAGGAAATTGGTCCCGGTGAGGAGGTGTCATTCACAGCATTTATGGTTTTAATAACTGCAGCAATTATGACTTTCATTGTGTAAATAATTCCAGAGTGCTTATATTCTTGAAGAATGTACTTTATGCTCACTGGTTTGAGACCACAATAATGTGCCGCTAACAACTTTATTAAAAATGCTGTGATTTTTTTTGACTGGATTATATTTGATGTTAACTTTATTTCAACAGGGAGTCCCACTGACAAAAAGGACCGGTGTCTTTCATAAGGCAGCCCTGCATTTTACAATTTCACACATTTTACAAAATACAAGATAATACAAAAATACACACTTAAGAAAAACAATCACATTCCTCAACAAAGATGTCCTCAATCCATCTTTTGAACTGCCCGAGAGTCATCAATGTAACTAGTTGCAAGGAACTTGTTATTCCATACATGGGGTGCAAAGGCAGTTTTTTCTAAGTCTGGAGCAACAGATAAAACAGTATATTGTTGTATATAACATCATTACGCCACTACATATCCACAATGCAAAATGTATAACACCATCATACAACAATATTACAATGTACATGTGTGTGCTAGCGCTTGTGTGCGTATGCGTGTGTCTGTACCTTTGTGTGTGTCTCTTCACAGTCTCCGCTGTTTCATAAGGTGTATTTGATCATTTTTTAAAATCTGATTCTACTGCTTGCATCAGTTACTTGATGTGGAATAGAGTTACATGTAGTACTGTGGGACTCCCATAGTCTATTCTGTATTTGGGGATTGTGAAGAGACCTATGGTGGCATTTCTTGTGGGGTATGCATGGGTGTCTGCGCTTGTCAACACTTCTTACAAAAACAAGTAGTGATGAAGTCAATTTCTCCTCAACTTTGAGCCATGAGAGATTGACATGCTTATCAGTAATGTTAGCTCCCCGTGTAGATTTAAGGGCCAGCCGTGCTGATCTGTTCTGTGCCAATCGTAATATTCCTAAGTCCCTTTTTGTGGCACCTGACCACACAACTGAACAGTAGTCCAGGTGCGACAAAACTAGGACCTGTAGGACCTTCCTTGTTGATAGTGTTGTTAAGAAGGCAGAGCAGGGCTTTATTATGGACAGATTATTCTCTATCTTAGCTACTGTTGTATCAATATGGTTTGACAACGACAGGAGTACTCCAAGCAGTTTAGTCACCTCAACTTGCTCAATTTCCACATGATTCATTACACGATTTAGTTAAGGTTTAGGGTTTAGAGAATGATTTGTCCCAAATACAGTGCTTTTAGTTTTGAAATATTTCTGGCTAACTTATTCCTTGCCACCCATTCTGAAACTAACTGCAGCTCTTCTATAAGTGGTTGCAGTCATTTCAGTCGCTGTAGTAGCTGACATTTATAGTGTTGACTCATCCGCATACATAGACACACTGTCTTTACTCAAAGCCAGTGGCATGTCGTTAGTAAAGATTGAAAAAAAGAAAGGGGTCTAGACAGCTGCCCTGTGGAATTCCTGATTCTACCTGGATTATGTTGGCGAGGCTTCCATTAAAGAACACCCTCTGTGTTGTGTTAGACAAGTAACTCTTTATCTACAATACAGCATGGGGTGTAAAGCTATAACACATATGTTTTTTTTGAGCAGCAGACTATGATCAATAATGTCAAAAGCCGCACTGAAGTCTAACAGCCCCCTCCCAAACTTTGTATCATCAATTTCTCTCAGTCAATCATCAGTCATTTGTGTAAGTGCTGTGCTTGTTGAATGTCCTTCCATATAAGCATGCTGAAAGTCTGTTGTCAATTTGTTTACTGTAAAATAGCATTATATCTGGTCAAACCATTTTTATCAAAGGTTTACTAAGGGTTGGTAACAGCCTGATTGGTCTGCTATTTGAGCCAGTGAAGAGGTCTTTACTATTCATAGGTTGCGGAATGACTTTTGATTCCCTCCAGGCCTGAGGGCAAATACCTTCTAGTAGGCTTAAATTGAAGATATGACAAATAGGAGTGGCAATATCGTCTGCTATTATACTCAGTAATTTTCGATCCAAGTTGTCAGACCCCGGTGGCAATAATTATTTCACCTCTACACACTCACCTTACAGAATTCAAAATGAAAATGCTTGTCTTTCTTAATTTGGTCAGATGTACTTGTGTCAGCATTTGTTGCTGGCATGTCGTTGCCTAAATTTGGCAATATTAGCAATGAAAAAAATCATTAAAGTAGTTGGCAATATCAGTGGGTTTTGTTATGAATTAACCATCTATTTCAATGAATGATGGAGCTGTTTGCCTTTTTTGCCCAAAATGTCATTTAACCTCTTGAAACTAGGGGGCACTATTTTCATTTTTGGAAAAATAACGTTCCCGAAGTAAACGGGCTATTTTGTCAGGACAAGATGCTAGAATGTGCATATAATTGACAGCTTAGGATAGAAAACACTCTAAAGTTTCCAAAACTGTTCCTATGCGTCCCTATTGAGCAGTGAATGGGATATCAACCAGATTCCTTTTTCTCTGGCTTCCCTAATGTGTCTAGTGTCACAAGAAATAGTTTTAGGCTTTTATTTTGAAAAATGAGTGTGAACGACAACATTGCGTCAGTGGTCAGCTGGTGGCTCTCAGAGTGATTTGTGCGTAATAGACAAATGTGGCCATTGTTTCTCTCTTTCCTACTAAGAAGCCAACTGTCCCGGTTGATATACACTGCTCAAAAAAATAAAGGGAACACTAAAATAACACATCCTAGATCTGAATGAATGAAATATTCTTATTAAATACTTTTTTCTTTACATAGTTGAATGTGCTGACAACAAAATCACACAAAAATGATCAATGGAAATCAAATGTATCAACCCATGGAGGTCTGGATTTGGAGTGACACTCAAAATTAAAGTGGAAAACCACACTACAGGCTGATCCAACTTTGATGTAATGTCCTTAAAACAAGTCCAAATGAGGCTCAGTAGTGTGTATGGCCTCCACGTGCCTGTATGACCTCCCTACAACGCCTGGGCATGCTCCTGATGAGGTGGCGGATGGTCTCCTGAGGGATCTCCTCCCAGACCTGGACTAAAGCATCCGCCAACTCCTGGACAGTCTGTGGTGCAACGTGGCATTGGTGGATGGAGCAAGACATGATGTCCCAGATGTGCTCAATTGGATTCAGGTCTGGGGAATGGGCGGGCCAGTCCATAGCATCAATGCCTTCCTCTTCCTCCTCCCAATCTTGGTGTTCTCTGGCAAATGCCAAACGTCCTGCACGGTGTTGGGCTGTAAGCACAACCCCCACCTGTGGACGTCGGGCCCTCATACCACCCTCATGGAGTCTGTTTCTGACTGTTTGAGCAGACACCTGCACATTTGTGGCCTGCTGTAGGTCATTATGCAGGGCTCTGGCAGTG